>NC_142416.1:13390000-13735000 GCF_059516105.1 Syngnathus floridae | reverse complement strand
CGGCCGGTATTCGACGTTTGGACTCATCCTCCGCCTCGTGCCACTGCAAAAAGAAAAACGGCACTCTGTTGCATGCGGTTCACTTCTGTGGACGTACTCATTACCTGTCTATTAAAGCGTGCTCCTATTTTAAGCTCCCTTTATTAATAGCGTATGTACACATGAATGGTTTTGTTTTCTTTTTATGTCTGTTCCTATATGAAGAATTCAATGCTTATAATTTCTTTCTTTGTTGTAAAGTGCTTTGAGCTGCATTTCTTGTATGAAAGGTGCTCTACAAATAAAGTTTTTTATTATTACCCTCTGGTCTCGCGGTCCTGTCCAGTCCCTCTCTGTGGAGGCACTCATCAGATCCAGTGCCCCAGCAATCCTGAAAGGCAGTCATATTGTGGTGGTTTTTGCAAGGGGAAAAATTTCACTAGCAACCCCCCCCCCCAACCTTGACTAAGGTAAGTTTGAATCAGGTAACTAGCGGCACGCACGGGCTGGCGCATGTCTCATACGGCCCTCCCGCATTGGAGCGATCCGGGTTATGAAATGTTTAACCCCTTACAAAAAGGGAGGGAGGGAGGGAGGGAGGGAGGGAGGGAGGGAGGGAGGGAGGGAGGGAGGGAGGGAGAGAGAGCGAGAGAGAGAGAGAGAGAGAGGAGATGAGAAGAGGCTTTGGTGCGCACTTAAGCGCAGCCGGCCAGTTCCCCCTGAGTAGAGCTGGCTTGGCCCCGAGTGGAAACAAAAGAGGAAAACGTGACCTCACGGAGAGTGTCACGGAGAATCTCCTTGTCCTCGACACCGTCGACGACACTGGGACCCAGTCTGGCAGACATTATACCCTGGTATTCCACAAAGGGCAAGGTATAGCCACGTTCCACCCTGAGTGCACCAGGCCATGCAGGTACTGCCGGGCGCGTTGGAGAAAGAGAGCGAGAGAGAGAGAGGGAGGGAGGGGGGCAGGGAGGGGGTGTCTACTTTGCCGATTCGTATCTAGAGGGTCACAGCAACCCAAATGCCCGTGCGTGCTACTAGTTACCCTATTCAAACCGACAGGGGTAGGGAAAGCACAAAAGAAAAAAACAAAGTCATACTCACCCCAAAACGCTGGCTGCATCTGCACCCATCAGTCTCGTGTGGGCCGCTCGTCACGGGCCAAGGTCCGGGTCTGCTCCGGCCGGTGTTGGACTCGTCTTCCGCCTCGCACAAGTGCAAAAAGACAAACGGCACTCAGTTGCATGCGGCTCACATCTGTCAACGTACTCATGACCTGCCCCCTCCCTGGTCTTGTGGGTGCAGCCCAGTCCCTCTGGGTGCAGGCTGGCGCTCGTCCCATCCGCCGCCCCGGCAACCCTGAACGGCAGACAAATAAGGAAATCAAATTAAAACTAACAAGTGCGTTGCATATTGGATTGCCATGTCACCACCTCTGGCCAGCCTTGGCCAGCCATGCATCAGGCTCCTCTTCAACACTTGGCGACTGCTTTCTTTGGGTGATTCCTTCCTTTGCACCCCGCTCACCAATCGCGGGTCTGGTGGCCTCCGTCCACCGGCTCTTCGTTTCATACATCGTCTCTTCCACCTTGCAAGACAAGCACAAAAGTCTCGCTGCGCCGGCCGTCGCTTGCACTTGCCGTCGCTTGCGCCGCCGCTTGCGCGGTCGCTTGCGCTTGCCGCCGCTTGCGCGGTCGCTTGCGCTTGCCGTCGCTTGCGCGGTCGCTTGCGCTTGCCGTCGCTTGCGCGGTCGCTTGCGCTTGCCGTCGCTTGCGCGGTCGCTTGCGCTTGCCGTCGCTTGCGCGGTCGCTTGCGCTTGCCGTCGCTTGCGCGGTCGCTTGCGCTTGCCGTCGCTTGCGCGGTCGCTTGCGCTTGCCGTCGCTGCGCGGTCGCTTGCGCTTGCCGTCGCTGCGCGGTCGCTTGCGCTTGCCGTCGCTGCGCGGTCGCTTGCGCTTGCCGTCGCTGCGCGGTCGCTTGCGCTTGCCGTCGCTGCGCGGTCGCTTGCGCTTGCCGTCGCTGCGCGGTCGCTTGCGCTTGCCGTCGCTGCGCGGTCGCTTGCGCTTGCAGTCGCTTGCGCTTGCCGTCGCTGCGCGTTTGGCACTCAATGAGGGCTGCACAACATTTTGGAATACCAACGATATGGCAGTATTGGGCCAGACCACAGCATTGAGCAAAGTTGTGCAAAATTCTAGGATGGAGAGGAACTATTTGGTCCCAATGACATCACTTAGACCAGTTAACTTTAACTTGCATCAATGACTTGTTATCTTCTAAACTCATTACAAATAGTTAGGAGGCCAGAAAACATGTTTCATTTGCCACATGAATAGAAAAAAAATCAACGACCTACACCACCATATGACGGTTTTCCAATCCAGGTGCAGCCCTACACACACGTCACCATTGGTGTCCAAATGGTAGCCTCGGGCCAACTTGATCAACACACCACATGAATGAACGCAACACTGCTTTGTAGCACAAAATATGAATGGCAACATTTTGTGATTGATTGAATGAATTTGTGTCAAAGAATTCTCAATTTGATTCAGTATGCAGCCCTCAAACAGACATTTGGACACCGCCGGTGTGAACTAAAAAGAAAAGAAAAAAATCCATTTCACATGCTGAAGCTGCGCAGGTCGACGCCTCCAGGGAAGCGGGTCTCCCTCAGAAGTCGGTGACTTCAGAGCGATGCTACAGCGGTCCGTTCACCTCTGATCAGATCGTGTCACATCCCGGTCGCCATCTGCAGAAACAGAAACAAATGTTAGAAACTCAAAGAGCACCCCAAGTTGTCGGTCACTTGCTTACTTGATCACAGCGGCTAGCTACTATTGGTGACCGTCGCCCGGTCGGATCGGGCCGTGCGCCCCCCACCCCCCTTTTGCGTCCGGCCTGCAAATGGCAGAACATGCAATGAGTTGGGCGCTGCTCGCATCATTACGTCTTCCTCGTGGACCGGCTCGCCCAAACACCGCCCCCTACACCTAGAGAACAAAGGACACAGCTTAGATCAAGCACGACAGTGGTAGGTTAGAAAAAGACAATGTTACCGTCTCGCTCCAATGCTGTCCTACACCTAGGGGAGAACAAAGAACGCAAGTACCACAGTGGTGGTAGGTTAGGGTTAGATGAAGTGCAACAGTGGCAGGTTAGAAAAAGACAAAATGGTACAAGTCAAATTGCAAAATTGGACATTCGGGATCAGCTCGCTCCAACGCCGCCCTACACCGATGGGGGAGAACAAAGAACGCAGCGAGCACGACAGTGGCATGTTAGAAAAAGACACAAAATGGTACATGTCATGTGGCAAGCTTGGACATTGGGCTCCGCGTCAAAGTTCAGTTTTGTCTCCATCCAAGTCACCACGTCCTCCCCCCAAGTGAGCCGTCAATGGCAACCAAGCACAAGACACCGCTGGATCCAGATAAGCCACAACCTCTTAAGCAAGACCAACCGTCAGACCCCCAAACACTGTCCACACCTGCAACCTTTCCGTCGTGCACCCATAACCAAAGGCAACCACACTGCCCCCTCCTGGGCACATGATCCACACATGTTGACTTTTGCAGCGTGCTGCTTGATTCTTGACTTGATATAGCATTGCTCTTTTGGATATGGCATTGCTCTTTTGGATAGGGCCATTGCTCTTTTGGATAGGGCCATTGCTCTTTTGGAGAGAGCATTGCTCCTTTGGCTAGGCCATTGCTCCGTTGGCTAGGCCATTGCTCCGTTGGCTAGGCCATTGCTCCGTTGGCTAGGCCATTGCTCCGTTGGCTAGGCCATCGCTCCGTTGGCTAGGCCATCGCTCCGTTGGATAGGCCATCGCTCCGTTGGATAGGCCATCGCTCCGTTGGATAGGCCATCGCTCCGTTGGATAGGCCATCGCTCCGTTGGATAGGCCATCGCTCCGTTGGATAGGCCATCGCTCCGTTGGATAGGCCATCGCTCCGTTGGATAGGCCATCGCTCCGTTGGATAGGCCATCGCTCCTTTGGATAGGCCATCGCTCCTTTGGATAGGCCATTGCTCCTTTGGATAGGCCATTGCTCCTTTGGATAGGCCATTGCTCCTTTGGATAGGCCATTGCTCCATTTCATATGGAATTATACTTTTCCCATTCGGCTCCTCTTGCAGCCTACAAAAACACAGACCGCCTTTAATTGTGTGCTGGGAAGCTAAAACCCGACAACCATTGTGTGTTGGGAAGCTGAAACTTGACAAAAACAGGTTTTCACCTGATCTAGGACGACTCTTCCTCAGTGTCCTCAGCATCACTGAAATAGCTCCTCAAGAGCCTCCTGCTTGCTTTGTATAGAAGGACGCTGGCTGGGCGGCGTTTTTTAGTGCTACAAAAGACAAGCAAATTATTGTCACAAAAATAGACATTGAGTAGCGTGCCAATGGCATGATTTTTTTACCAACAATTATACATACTAGGAGTTTTAAAGTTGAAAAAAAATTATTATATTGTAGTAATTTATTATAATTTATCAAAATTATAGTTAATATTTTAATTTTATACATTCTAAGTAGTTTTACATTTGAAAAAATATATAATCAGTACACTGTAGTAAATTATGAGAATTATTCAAGATTATAATTCATATTTTAAATTCATCATCTACAACTCACCTCACATTGGACAGATGATCCAGGTTGGCGGCGTCCAAAACGGGAGAAAATAACCCGCGCAAATGTTTATCGCGTAACAGAACAAGAGCGGGCGGGCGCCATCTTTGAATGGATTTGGTCCGATTTGGACATGACGTAACATATTCGTTACATTCACCAGTTTGCATGACACGGAAATGGCACACGCATAATATAAAAGAAAAAATGGTTTAGTAGACTAGAGTCAAACTAACATTTCCTATAGTGAGAAACACGCCCTTATCGGCGGCGTCATTTACGAACTTTCTACAAACAAACGAATGAAAAAATGCTGGCCAGCATTAAAAAACAAAACAAAACGCGAAAGACATTTAAAATACCACCAAAACATCGTCAGAAACTGCAAACATTTGCTCACGGGCTAAATTGCCTGCGGCCGACAATTTACCTCCAGGCCCACCGTCGCGGTGGACGTGACGTTGCCGAGTCACGAGTGTACGACAATCCTGCGACAAACAAAATAAAAAAAATAAAAAAAAAAAGGTTTGTGAGAAAACGCAACAAAGCACACATTTTGGGGCCTATTTGAAAACTCTCCTTGCGGTCTCCAGTTAACTTTGACGCCTACAGTCGCCGTGTGAAAATCCTCCAACAAACAAACATGGCGTCCGTCGCGAGAGACGGCAAGAAACGAAAAACGTTTGCTCCCTTACCTGAGAAAATGCCACGCGCTCGGTGGCGCCTGCATTTGAGAACTCCCCTTGAGCGCGAAAATCGTGCAACAAACACGGCGTCCGTCGTGAAAAACGGCAGGAGACGACAAACATTTGCTAGCATGCTAGCTTACCTGAGAAACCAACCGCTGCCACGCGCTCGGTGGCACCTGCATATGATAACTCCCCTAGAGCACACCTGTCTTCAATTTACCTAAAGCCCTGACGTCACATCCGTCAATTCAAATCTTCTTCGCCTGATCGTCCAACGGCGCTCGGCACACTGACGCCACCAGGTGGTCGCCTGTCATGATGACTACTGTGGAAAGGGTTGCTTCGGACTATCCCTTGAAACTTTGAACACCGAACATGTTTGGATGGATACCCTATCAATATGACCAAATCTGCTTTTGTTTCCGAGCAGGCTCTGGTCGAGTGGTTAACGCCATTGCCTTCAATTAAATGAAAATATTTGTATCAATAGTTCATCCTAAAATGAATTGTTCTTGCAAAAATTCTGCGGCCGTTGCAGTGTTCCCGTGGACTCATTTTCAATTCAGTTGTTAAGAAACACCACACCGTTGCACAGAGACAATTCTTGAGTCATATCAAATAAAGGATTTTCAAACGGGTGCAAACAAGTTTTTCCGGTGGCACCTGCATATGACAACTAGTGTTGGCTGGTGAGTGAACGATCCGTTCAAAAAGAACAAATCTTTTCAGTGAACGGGAGTGAACAAATCACTTCCTAAAGTGATTCGTTCTTTTTTTCCTTTCATATATAACTTCAACCAGTAGATGTCAGTAATGCCCATTGAAGCTGGTGCTTCCCCGCCGTAAAACAAAACGAAGAAGAAAATCAGCCAATCAGCAGCGCCAGCGAGCGTTACATGGAGGAGGGACTTTACGAGTCAGTGACGTAACTTGGCGTTCACGAACGAATCGTCAATTGAGATTTGTTCAATCTCAGATTCGTTCACCAACGAACGAATCTGAGATTCGACGAATCACTCACTGAGTGAATCACTCACTGAGTGAATCACTCACTGAGTGAATCACTCACTGAGTGAATCACTCACTGAGTGAATCACTCACTGAGTGAATCACTCACTGAGTGATTCGCATTTCCAGTTCACCGTAAACAGGAAGTTACGTCATTTTCTTCGTTTTGTTTTACGGCGAGGTGGCACCAGCTTCAATGGGCATTACCGACACCAACTGGTTGAAGTCATACGAACTCAACAAAGAACGAATCACTTTAGGAAGTGATTCGTTCACTCTCGTTCACTAAAAGAAATCCGTTCCTTTGAACGAATCGTTCACTCACGTGCCAACACTAGTGAGAGAGAGAGAGAGAGAGAGAGAGAGAGAGAGAGAGAGAGAGAGAGAGAGAGAGAGATTGTTGTATGAAAGCATCAACAAAAAGTGTAGTTCAGCCACAGTATAAAGGGGTTAAAATAAAGCAAGCCAAGAACTAACATGGGTCTGGGTAATTTCATTCTGCGCTATAATTTGTCTTAAACTACTACTTTTTTTCCCCACTTTATTGTGCATTTCATGGCTGATACGACTTGTACTCTGGAGCGACTTTAAATCCGAAAAATACAGTACTTATTTATACATGGTGCTAAATCTGTATTCATCCATTCATTTTCATTCGCAGGGTACATATAGAACAAAATAAATCATTCAGAAGACAGTCGCTCTTCTCGTACGCTGAATTGTCTCATTGTAAATCAAAACGTATACCAGTACAGGCACCATAAAGCTGCACTAAAAGGATACACAAAATGCTCAAAGGGCTTTCGATCAAAATCCTTTCACATGTTGTTGTTGACATGTGGCGCCCCAAAGCCAAATGTGATGCGGTGCTCGTGTTGGTGGTATGACGAAGAGAACTTATATCCTCGTCATACCACCAACTGATCCAGGATAAGTCACAACACGCAAAAACGAAAACACCCCTCCTTACCTCGTCTCAATATGATTATTGTTCAGCTTCAGCTCACTCACGTGTTGAAAAGGTTTGCTTATCCAGCTGGCAACTTAAGGATTACCACGCGGTCTAAGGTGCGGTGTGCGAAGGCTATAAAAGCTCCTGGTGCGCAAGGCTGGAGCTCAGTCTTCTTTACGCACGATACCAGCAGGATCGACAGAGCAGAAGGAAACGGGAGAAAAAGAAAGGGAAAAAAAACAATCAGACAGTTAACTAATTTGCCGTTCCCACGTAGGTTTCTTTACTTTACACTTCTGAAAGTAGTTTTGAAAGCATGTCAGTGGTGAGCTCCATGACGTTCCCGAAGCCGCTCCACATGCGCTCTCCAGTCTCGCAGGGACGTCGACACACGCTGCCGGCCAGCGAGTTCCGCTCCCTCAGCCCTGAAGACGCCATCAGCGTATTTGAGATCGAGAGAGAAGGTAACCGAGCAATGTCTATCTTGGGTTTAACAGTGGTGTCCAAAGTCCAGCTTGTGAGCGATTTGTGGCCTGATGCATATTCTAATTGGCTCGGTAACGAGAAAACCTTGACATATTGAAAGCTTGACAATTAGTTAGTGGAATTCAAAATAAACTTGTAACATAAGATGAATGTTATTAGATGGCACATTTAAAATGTGATTTTTTTTTAACCCCCCCCCCCCCCCCCCCCTCAAAAACATACACAAACATGTACATATTAAAAATGCTTCCAAGGTTCATTGACGACTCAAAACTGTCCTTTGTTAATACAAGTAGTTGTTTGCCACCCAAAGTCATCTGGCCTAGGCTTCAACTGACCTAATACGATAAATAATACAGAAAAGTAATAGATAGACGTTTAAATGTGGGGCATTTCACTTCTATTTTTCTGTACATGACCCTGAGTTGTAAAAGATTGGACATCCCTGGTCGACATCAACTATTAGTCAAAGTTCATTTGTCCGCATATCCACTTACAGCATTCATCTCAGTGTCTGGTGAGTGCCCTCTCCTGCTGGATGAGGTACGTCATTTCCTCACGCTGTGTCCCGAGCTGTCACTGGGCTGGTTCGAGGAGGGACGTCTGGTGGCTTTCATTATCGGCTCACTGTGGGACCGGGAGAGACTTAACATGGTAAGAGTCAACACATATCCAAGTAACTTCTGTTTACTCGTCATCTGGTGCACGGGCATCTCAATAAATTAAGATATCTTAGAAAAGTTAATTAATTCCAGTGATCCGCACCTTCAGACGGATACCAAATCTCCTAATGCTGCCACTTTCATGTTGCATTTACAGATTCAGACTGACCTGTAGTTGTCTTTCAGGATGCCCTGACCCTCCACAAGCCTCACGGCATGACGGTCCACATCCACGTCCTGGCTGTCCACCGCACCTTCCGCCAACAGGGCAAAGGTTCAATCCTGATGTGGCGCTACCTGCAGTACCTCCGCTGTTTGCCATACGTTCGGCGGGCTGTGCTCATGTGCGAGGACTTCCTGGTTCCCTTCTACCAGAAGTCCGGTTTCAAGGTGCAGGGCCCCAGTGAGATCACAGTAGGGCCACTCACCTTCACTGAAATGCTCTACCCGGTCAGGGGCCATGCTTTCATGCGTCGCAACAGTGGATATTGAGACTTGGGACTTGTTTTTTTTTTTTTCTCAGGATGGATACCAGTGGCAGGCCCCTGGTTGGAAAAGGAACAGTTTAAGAGACATTAGGCTCAGTGATCATCTCTTTAAAACATAGAGCAAGATGACACACTCAATTTGCCTTTGAGGAAGAGTAAAACATCTGGCATGACGCTAGTTTCAAAAAACACTGTTTTAGAGAAAGGTCTAAAAGAATGCATCCATTAGGAAAAATATTAGAAAGGTTTTATATTTTCTTTTTTTTATATCTTTATATTGCATTTGATAAATGCTGGACATTTACTATCAGTTTTGTATGTACAGTATATAGGACATATGTCCCAATACTTCTGTCCATGTAGTTTATCCAAGCCATGCAGCCACAAGTCTGTAAAGAGGCTGGAAAAATTCAGATATGTTAAACACTGCCATTTAAAGCACATACAAAAGAGCACAATAGTCAATATGATTTCTTAATGTCACTTATCCTTATAAGCCGTTCAAGCTTCTTGCCTTCTCTGTTTGTAAAGATACTCAGCCTCTGTGCCTGCTGAAGTCTTGAATCAAGACAAATGTGGTTGAAATAGTTTTGTAATGTTTTGTTCTGAAGATAATAAAGAATATATTTTCGAGTTTGTCAGTGTTTATGTGTCCTTAAAAACTGCCTCGGTCGGCTATCTATATATTGTTAAAGATATAATTGAGTATTTAACAGTTCTAGAAATTCATCAGTTCATCACAGCTACATCATCACCAATATCACAAAGTATTACCCAATTTCAATTACAAAAGTACAGCATCAAGTAACAAAATAGGTTGCGGTACATTTCAAGACGCACATTATTAATAAAGTGTCATTTATTTTTACATGATTGCTTTAACATTACATTGATTTTCAAATTAGCTTAAAGTAGAGCTTTGATGACAAAAATTAATGTTCATGTTGCCTTTTTTTGTTTGTATCTACAAAAGTCATTTGGTCCAAGTGCAAATAGGTGCTGTGAAGTCATGATTGTTTTTGGGGGTTCGATTAAAACATTCACATGCTTTCAAGTTAAAAAAAAAAAAGGCACAGTGCAGAGGGTTCCTTTAAACAGGCAGTCCTTTAAACAAAGGGCAATCTTGGTGCTTAAAACAGAAGGAATTTGAAATTGTTACAGGCTAAAATGTGTTCAAAAGGGAAGTTGAAATCGTTACAGGCTAACATTTGTTCAAAGTAAAAAAAAAAAAAAAAAGATGAACAATAAATTATTACATCTCATGTTTTACATAATGTCAAGTGACCTGCAAGTCAATCGATAAATCTCATGGCTCCCTTAATTTCTTATTCCCTCAGCATTGATCACTCACAGCCGCTTCCTCGATGGCTGTGGTTAGTAACAAACCTTTACGTAACAAACTGAAGGTGGGTAGAATGGCAGCAAATCTAATCTCACCTCTGCCCACCACTTCTGTTGACCTAAACAATGTACACTTTTCAAAAACTACTGGCCTGCCAAGACAAGAGGATCTCTTCGAAACACAGAAATTCATTAAAACAGCACATTTGTCCAGTATTTGACCCCAATGTCATTTATGTGGGGCATCCGGTTCACCTAACTTGATAATGGTGGTATCCGTTTCCGCTGGATCAGCCTTTGTCTGTATGCTTTTAAAAATGCTGAACAAAACCAGTGATGCTTCTTTGGTTTCATCCTGCTTTTTGCATTTGAGGTCCTGAGTAATTTTCCCATCCGCAGGGTCTAAAGATGCATTGGCCGAGCAGCAGGTAAATACTGGCAGAGTCCGACCTTTATGGAAGTGTGTTAATAATCAGACTCTGCTGAGTACCTTTGATAAAACAACAATAACAGAAGTCACAATTGCCAAAGATTTAAAGAGCACTTAGAAAACCTGGATTATCTCTGGTTATCTTGGTCACAGAGGACATCAGCAAGGTAATGTAACTAGTGCACCACATGGTTAATGTCGTGATCAATATCGTACTTCTCGCAGAACTTGTTCGTGAAGGGCAGGCATGTGAGATGCTCCAGCCAGTGCCAGTTAATAGGGTATATATAAAACCAAACAATGAGCGATGAGAACAGGCCAATGTAGGCCAGGAGCGAAACGCCAATGAGGATGCGTTTACGGTACTTGTCAAAAGTTCCAAATGTAACGTAGGGCAAAAAGGCAAACGAGAGCAGCATGCCGCTGAGGAAGCCAAAAATGTGGGCAATGTTGTCGATCCAGGGTAGAAGGCCGCACAAGAAGAGGAAAAAAACTATTCCCAAGAGTTTTAAAAAAGCTTTCCATGGTTTCTCCAACATCTGCCAACCTTGAAAGAGCTCAACAAATAGGCACGCTAGGAGGCCGAATTGAGAACCTGCTGGACCCACCTGGAGGGACAGAAAGAAATAACGTGAAGTCATTCACGTCACAAGAAAACAGAATCCGGAACACTCAATTATGGACCTCGTTTTGACCTTTCTGCGTGTACTTTGAATGTTCTTCCCCACACTTGTTTGTTTTCTATTTTTTTCTTGACATTATATTTGGAACTTCCTCATTGCAAGACTTAAAAAGGAATACTTGAAAATATAGTTGACTAGAGCAAGAGCAATTAGCACAGAAAATTCAGGGTCTAGGGAGGTATGTTTAGCCAGTCTATTGTCGTAAAGGCGAGAGGATTAGTGTAAATGACGTCAGGTCTGATTTTGGAGTCTTGCCTGGTTGTAAAATGGCAGATGGCTAATCTGTGAAGACAACCAAATTCCACAAACAGACAGAAGAACGATTCACAGCGCGTCTACCCACACGGCCCAGACGGCAAGGCTGACAAGTTTCAAACACACAACATGGTCGCTTGTCATTGGCTGAGATCAAGCCTTTATCGGAGATGCTATCACGAGGCAGTAATGTTCTTTTTTCCTATTGAGTTCTGCCTGAAAATCACCCGTTGGGATAAGCATGGCCTCACACTCTTACTTTCGCAACCTGAGGTCTGCGCAATCTTTCTAAAAATCTGCAGCGTGTAAATATTGGCATCAAACACGAGTTATTCAAGTAATTTCACCAAGTCTTCTTAACCCCACACTTAAAGGGTAATCCACTTACGCCACCTTCTTAACTGGCTTTACTGTCCTGTGCGACGCTTCCTGTAGGTATTCCTGGTGTGTGAAGACCTGTGAGCTGGTTAGTTCGTAGGCGAGTTGAACAGTGGGATTTCTGAGTCACACGTCAAGGCGCGTCACAATCCAAACTACTTCACTTCGCAATAAGGTGGCGAGAAAACAAAACAGGGTTCAAAAGGTCCCAATGTGATGTGACAGAGCAAAAATATATTACAGGTGACTTTTGCCTGGTTCTAATTAGTTCCCATGGAACGTTTACAACGTGGGACATTTCCCAAATTCCGTAGCTGTTTCTGTATTCCAGAATGAATTTTGAACACGCAAGAAGGTGTGAGGATAAGAACAAGTTCCAGAACCGTCTCGGTGTAGAACAGTGAATAATCCCAGTTGGTAACGGCCTTTGTTTGGCCACACAATGGTATTAGACTAATCCCAAAAAGGAAGAAAGTCGCCATTTGCAGACCCACACACACACACGTGCAAAAGTCCTGCCAGTAAAAAGTAGGTAATCTTGAACATGTTTTTTTCCCACACCTAGTTTTCAGATCAACACGTTGCAACAGTTATCAGAACAGTTATTTATCATTTCGCAATGCTGGGTACATGATAGACACACGCATTCAATGAATGAACTAAATGTATTTATAGCATTTTCATTATAATTTGAAAGGGGTGCTGTTCATGCGCCAGGTTGGGATCTTATCGTGTGAATTATTATTGGAGGCCGAAGGCACCTGGGTATTTACCAGCATGTCTCACTAGAAGTCATTTGAGTAAATAGAAGGTTAAATCTGCTTTGATAATCCCCAGACTGGGGAAACCTTCTCCAGTAAGTGAACTAAGCCGCGTTAAACCAGTGAGTGGGAACACTAGGAAAAACACAAGACAACAACAGCGGATATGAGGCAGTGCCGGAACATCCAGTGATGTTGACTGTTATCAACAGGAAAACACAGTTTGGCTTATTTGGTAACGAATTTCTATTTTTGATTTTGAAGGAAGCACAGAACACATACTATCTGTCTCATGAGAGTTTTGTTTCTACTGTCCAAATACTCGCACTAGACCTTACGGTTTTCAATGAAATGTAAATCTAGTAAAAGAGTAGAAAGTGTTTGAGATTATAAGTGTGCAAAGACTGCAAAATTGACACAGTGTGTGTGTGTTTGTCATTGACTTGCGCCACAGTGTTGGATTGCATCATTAAACATGGCAGCACCGGTTAATGTTTTGGCAGTTTTGCTGCTTAAAATGATTTTAAAACTTCAACAAAGTAGTAGTCAAGTAAAAACCCAGGCTTGGGTCTCCAGTGGATACAGTTATGGCTCCTCTATTGCACTATTTGCAGCCCCTGCACGATGTATGGCGTATGTGGAGGTCGCGCTAATGTATGACAAATATAATGGGAGAGAGAAACCCACCTCAGCTCTGTAGGGCAGGAAAAGGGCAGATGCAAGGTTTCCAGTTATACCACTGAAGACGTAAATGATGGAAATGCGCACCCACCCAGCCAGCTTCTCCAGGTCCCTCAATATGGTCATCTGAAACACTACTGATACCACGCAGTGTAGTAACCTAAACACAAACAAATATACACATGAATTTCTGAAGCTTGATTAAATCATTTGGGCGCTACACAGCCGGCAATCCATTTTGAATTAAGCTCTATGACTCTTCTTTAAAGAAAAACTCGAGGGTTCTTCACATACTAGGAACGAAGAGTATTTAAGAATCACACGAGCGAACAGTTTAAAGCAATATGGGGGATTTACAAATATTGCAAGTTAATGGTCTTTAAACAAGTTGTAAAACGTTTTATGTGGAGTATCGCATTTGGTAGCAACATGTAGATTACTTAAATTTATGTTTAGCAGACTCTCCCAAAAAAAAAAAAAAAATAATCAAACAAGTTCAAGACTAAATATTTTGCATGAGGACGTGCATACCCAGCGTGGAGGAAAAGGGACAACCAGAAACGGTAGAACTGATCAGGTACATCAGGGTTTAGGAAGGGAAGCAGGCCACAAACGTCATCCAGACAATGGACCTGTAAAAAGTTGGCATGTGAATTAAAAAAAAAATACTTTGAGACACACAAAAGTAAATTTTGCACACTCACACTACCTGTGAGCATAGTGTGGCATCCTCATGGAAGTAGCCATGCATGAAAGAGCAATACTCCCTGGTTGTAATCTCACACCTACGGGAAGGGTAAATAATGGCACTTTGACACGATCATACTGAACATGTCATATCTTAATGAGCCACTGAGGTCAGTCAAAAGGTAGATATGAACAACATCTCACCTGCCCTTAGTGCCTATACAGCAAGGTCGACCCTTGATGTTACAGTCCATGTGTCTGTAGCCGGTATGGTTCCATTTTTGTGGATATGTACACACCTGGACACACACGCACACATATCTATGCATGACCGCAAAACAGACAAAGAGTGTGCATGCTTTTGAACTGACAAAAAAAAAAAAATCTCCACAATATTTGAATTTCCTCACCGGCCACAGGGTGATGTCATCTGGCCACGTGTGAGGCTCTGCAGAAGCAGGCTCTTCACATACTCTTCACAGCACGCCACATAGTGAGGCAGAGAGGAGATTTGTAAAGATGCAGTCCAAACTTACAAGTCCAGTTATTCAATTAGAATAGCTTCTACTCAAGCAATATGGGCCTGTGCTCACCTGGGATCCTGGTGACATACAGAGCCAGAGGACCTGCTGATATCCACAAGTTCATTGTCCCATTTGATGAAAGTGGCCAGTGTCTCCTGCGTGGACAGTTTGTTTAAGGATCCAATATTTATCACAAGATAATTCCCATGTAGGGGACAGTAAAAAAAAAAAGAAAAAAAGAAATAAACAAAACAATACTGCTGCATACCTTTGAACAAATCCTGTTAATAATTAGTATTATAAAGGGATTACATTGTCAAAGATTAAATGTGCACGTGCCGGAATGAGTTCAGCGCGTGCTACCATATTCCCACTCAGTAAAGTTGTGTTACAAAGATGCGTGCATGTGCCGAGCAACATACAGAGCAGTCCGAGTTGAGAGTCTGCACACATCCAGAGTTGTCATTCTGAACACAACACCCAGACTCTTTCTCCAGATCTTTGGCCTTCTGAATCAGATGGACTATTTGTCTGTCCTGGCGGATACATGGAGAAAACTTGGCCCCCAAATGAATCAGGTCATCCTGAGGAGGAAAGGAAATAATATTCTTGTTTTCGAATGGGTCTGTATCAGTAAAATTCAGCACGTGAAGTCACACTTACAGATCTCGGGCCGATCCAAAAGTTCTGTTGTTGGATGTACTTGACACTCTCATAGATGCCTTTATTCTTCAGCACCTACAGAGGGCGACACAGGGCTGCATGAATTACAGCAGACATGACGACAACAGAGACTTGACAAGATGCTGTACACGAGTAAACGGGGATCATAAAAATGTCACATATTGTGCAAAAAAAAAAAAAAAACAAGTGGAAATAACATGATCCTGTCAGATATGGGGGAAAAAAAAAGTCAATATTCACTTACTAGGTCTGTTTTAGAATGTTGTGCAAACCCCACAGGGGCAAAACCATAAGTACAGCAGGACAGCAACGTGATTACAATATGGACAAAGGTGATCCAGTAGGTAAAGTAAGGCCTGAAAATACAAATGATGACTTAAAAGCACGAAAAACATCTTCACTTACTCTAAGTGTGTAGTTTAAACACATTGCCCCACCCAACCCTACATTGACCTTGTTCAACCGTCATGTTTTTGCAAGTGGTGGTTCTGCAAGTCAACTATTATTATTTTAGACATAGTAAGCCTCCATCCCTAACCTATGGCTGTGGAAGTCATCCAACTGCTTCTGGACGGTACTGCTGAGGCTGCGTCGGTAGTGCCGGTTCAGCCACTTGCCCACGACGCCCATTCCATAGTGACGCTTTTTGTTGTCAAAAGCAAAGTGCTTCACTTGGGAAGCGATGCGACGGCCACGTCGCGAATGGCTTTTCTCCTGGGCCGCTGTTGGTGTGTGAGGTGTTCGAGATACATCCTTACTGGGGAGAGGAAAGACCAAATAGGATTTCAAGACATTACTTTGACGCATATACTAGTCCATGGATATTAGGTTTACACATGCCTGTTAGAATGCCAGGATTTTGCAGGGAGGGAGAATTAATTGTTCTAATGTTATAGTTGTTGTTGTTTTACTCACAGGCTTGAGAATTTCTGGTCTGGTTGCTCACTGGGAGCAAAAGCAGCAGACATTGGTGGTGACTCAAATACATCATCAGCCATAGAGTACAACTCATCGTGGACATCGACCTGCAAAAAAGTTGGTAATGGCTATAGCTAACAAAATCCTGGAGAATTCTTTTTGTTCAGTGAGGAGGAAAGATAAGTATGGTGCATCAAAAAACAGAAATTGTTGTAATGACAGAGCATTTACTCTGCGATCTGTCTGACCTTGCTAAAAAAGAGTGACTCAGACATGTCTGCTGAGTCCACAGTGTCATCGTCCAGCCAGCTGGGCCTGACAAAGCTCCTCTTGGGAAAGTTGCGGCCGGTAAGGGACTCCACTAAGCCGCTACGGCCCTAGTGGTAGTGGTGGTGGTTGGGGAGAAAGACACACGATTTGTCATAAATTTACTCATCAATGTCACCATGATCAAGACACTATTTTCTATCAGAAACCTTTTGTTTTCTAAAATATAATGACAAAGTGGATGTCATCTATCGAATTAAGAAATTCCATAGGGCAACCCTTTATATTATTCAAATGGCTGCCTCATTTTACACCAGTCTAACTGATTCGACTACAGTGTTTCATTTGAATTAATTTCTTTTTTTCCCCCACACATTTGGCATCCTCTGACTTTTTCCTTGCCTGAAAGCAGGATGTAGACTAAGTGATGTTGATTTTTGTGAACGGTGGGCTTCTAACACACGACAGTCAACTCTGTGACTACTAATACAGCTGTAACATATGCATGGACACACACACACACACACACACACACACATGGAGACTTTGCGGAGTCGGACCCACCCTCAGCAGGTTATTTGCTGCGCGGATGCTCATGCGGGCAACAGACTCCCTCTTACGTTTGGGCAAGCGACTGTACCCGGAGCGCTGGCTAGTAAAGGAGCTGAGTGAGGTGACCCCCGGGGTGATGGGAGCCTTGGGCGAGCGAGTGTCCCAAGAGTCTTCTGGGTAACGGAACGCTCGTCCCCGCGCCAGGGGGTCCACAATCTAGCAAAGAGGAGGAGGAGATGAGAGATAGATGTTGCTATTAGTGGCGAGCTCAAGGAGGAGGATGAACAGGAGGCAAAATAATATGAGCATATTGAGTCTGGTTGAACAGTGAGCTCTAGTCTTGATCAGTATGAAGTATATTTACATGTCTTATTGTCAACAGAGCACCTTAGGCATCTTGGCTGGGACCGGTGATTCCAGGCTCTGCTCGAGGTTTGTGGCCGTGTCGGGATCTCTAAATTGTGGCTTCAGCTTGCCATAGCGTTGGCTGCAATGGCGCAGACTTTTCCTCTGCCAAACCTGCTGCTTACTTTCACAGTCTTCTCCTATCCCAAACCACTGGGCTGTATTCCTGCGGGCACAAAGAAAAGATGGCGGACAGAGCTTTAGTCTGATAAGAGTCCATCAGGTTGCAATAGTTTTTTGCTCAGTTATGAAAGAACAAACAATATGATCTTACTTGCGAATACTTTGTGAGAGCGAAGTCTGCCTTCCAAACTTTTCCCTTCTCTCTGAGGCTGACAGGCCTCCATCTCCGGCTCCGGTGACACTCTCGGACACAGAGCTGGTTGCTTGGCCACCGGTGTTTTTCTTCAAAGATGGCCGAAGGGGCTGACCAAACCAGAAATAAAGGCAATACATTTTATACCTTTGTTGGAGTAAAACAGACGGGAGAAGAAAGTTTCAACTTGCTTGGGATGAATTACCAATAAGCAGATTAAAAAAAAAGCGATACTATCTTCAGAGTTGTTCAACTGTGCATGTATTATTCTCTGCAAAACATTTTAATTAAGTGTATTTAAATTGGGGACAGTACAATAGATTTCAGAAAAATATTAGTCAACTAGTTTATGACCTTAAGAACACCATGGAGCACAGGCTTTCCAAATGTTCTTTTTTTTGGGTAATGAGAGTGCATGGTTGGTTGACTCTTGATAACAAATGTATGCATGGTGTTCTACAGTGAATGATCTTCACGAACACTTTAAGGGGGCAACATGTACCATAAAACAGTTTGTCTTCTACTCAGTGGTACTGAAAAGCCATGTTTGCATTCTGAGCAAGGGGCCTGCAGGGGAGAAAGGTTTGGCTTCATGCCTACAAATGCAAAGGACAGCTGGCCAACATGATACTCTGCCCTGGCAAACAACGAGATTAACATAGTTGAACTTGAATGTGTTCCATCTTTAAAAAAAATATACACTACAGTCCTGATTCTTCGTCCTGGGTCTCACTCCTGCACTATTGGCAGAGAAAGATTATTTTTGGCTGCTTGCCTTGTTGATCGCCATACTCCTAGAGGATGAATGTGCAAGATCATGAAAATTCCTAAGAGGCCTGCTACAACACAAACCAACTACCTAGTGAGAAAAGTGTAACGTACAGCATTCTGGCGATAGGAAACATTATTGATCCAATGCATGATCAATATCTAAGTTGCTATGCCCCTGTTGATCATTTAGGTGTAGTATGTAGTTTCACGCTGCAAGCAAAATCAGTGAGCAATGAAAATAGATACATTGCTATTTTGTAAATTTCAGTGGAGAAGCGGCAGACGAATGAATGGATGGATGGTTGGTTGGATTAACAAGACTGGGTCAATTTCCTTGAATGTTCTAGACTCCTGTTTCCACGTGAATGTCATCTGGGTCAGAATGATGCTGCCCAAGGACTTGTGCTGTATTAAGCATCATGGATGTCACGCAACGAACAGATGCCAAGTTGTTCATCAGACTACTGGTTGAGATTGAAAATAAATCAGCTGTACCACTGCTGGCTGAAACCCAGCCGAGCACTCCATTTAGCCTCAATTGCTTTCACAAGACCAACAATTAGAGTATAACATTAAATATGAAAATCATGGAACCCCTTCAAACATGTTGGTGAGTGCTGAAAATAGTGAATGGTGAGAAACCTACCTGTTTAGTGGGGTCATGAGGCATCATCTCTTCAGGGTTGGGTATTGCTATGACAAGACTGGGTGGCTTCTTGCTCTTTAGACGGCTATCCGACTGCTGCCCATAAGGAAGTGGCTCATCCCCCTCTTGCATCTTGACGATGTTCTGTAGAAGAGAAAAATAAAGATATTCATTTGGTCAAGTCTTGGTAAAATAAACAAATACAAAATAGACAGAATGACTTTATTGTCATTGTACAACAAAATTAAGAGATTCTACCAGTGGGAGGCTGCTGGCGCCACTGGGAGCAATTCAGGGTTCAGTGTCTTGCTCAAGGACACCTCGACATGATCACCAGGGATGAGGGTTGAACCCACAACCTGCAAATTAGGAGACAAACACTCTACCACTGAGCTACACCACCCTTATAATTGATTGCAGGCCTAAAAATTCCTCAACAACACACTCATTTATTTTTGTGGACGTAAAGGGATTTGTAAAAAAAATAAATAAATAAATAAATAAAAATAACTACTTGTTTTCACAGAGAATAATAACATCCTAGCCATATGAAAAGTAGCATTATCATGGATTAAACTGCAATTTACTCAGATGTATCAGTGTTTATGCTTGACTTCTATTTCAAGAATGAAATTCAATTAAATATTTCATTTCACAATATCCTAACCCTACTGCCTGCCACCAACTGTTTTCCACTCCATCCATCACTGACTTATTGGATTAGCTTTTAACAGGGGCTGGAAATAACTCCACATGTGTATGATTGATCTAATTTGCCAGTGGAACAAATAAGCATTAGCTCAGTCAAGCAGTAATTACAAATCATTTATTTATATCCAAAGAACAGAAAATGCAATGATAGCGCCTCAATCTATCTTGACAAAGTTACAGCCAAGACGGGAACAAGCAGGTAGTGTAATTGAGTATGTTCAAAACATCACAAAGCAAGATACTGAGGACTTCGCAGTAATCGGAGTAACTATCGAAGTCATCCTAAAGTGCTCATCCATAAATGTCATGATAGGCGGGACAGCTTTGTTGTCGAGTCGAAGGCCATAAAAGCAATGCGGGTCTCGAGATGTGTGTGTGTCACAAATGCAGCAGGGGAACTTGACAGCAGTTCAATCAAGACTAGTTTTCTTCTAGACAGACAGACATTATTTCGCTGACTGTGCACATCCACCGGCCATTTTCATTTTTAATGACAATTGGTGGTTATGTTTGAATTGTATCCACTTCAAGTGTATAAACATTTTAAGCTTGAATATCAAATCTTATTTCAGCTCCCTTGAGAAGAGCATTTATACGTCCACTCAACCACTTAAATGATGAAAGAGCTGTTCTAATGGACAGAGCACTCAAGTGGTGGAGAGCATTAATGTAGACCGCTGTCCATATCGTCACTCTTCTCTAAAGATAGGCCTACATTCTTATGACAATTAAGAGGAGAGTTTAGAAAAATAATGTTCGAACGAATTAGAAAATGTTGTGGTGTTTGAGAAGTGTGAGGATTTGCACAGGGAGTATAACAATAAAATGTGTTTTTTTCTGAAATGTTTTTCTAACTTGGCCAAACTGACAAACAATAAATTGTTTGGTGAATTTTGACAGGTCATTTTTAAAACTGTGTATGACACCTGTTAAGCTTTTTACAGCACTCAGTGAAGTTGATTTCAATCTTTTAACTCCTAAAAAAAATTGTAATGATTTGTGTTTTTTTTGACGATGTTATGTTAATTGTTGAACCAACATGTCGTTTGTTAGGTCTCACGTATGCAGGTACAAGGATTCTACTCTAAATATTTTTTGGGTAGATCTTATAGCCTACATAGTGTTTGGTGCACGACATCAATGGCAGGCTTGATCCTGTTACAAGTGTGGGAGAGAAGTCAGCCACCCACTAACTGACATCATAGATTCCAAAGAATCACATGTCATTGGCGTCATCAATTTCTACTGTAATCACGTGACCTGGAAAGTAGCCTAGCCAACAAATACCCAAATAGTTTGCCCAAACCGCTTCACAACGCGGCCTTTGCTTCATCAGCAGCTGTTGCAAAGGCATACTTCATCATTCAGCCCCACACCGAGTGTTTGACCACAGGCGAGGCCGAACAAATGCGTATATTAAATATTGGGAGGCAAAATGTGCTCTTATCATTTCGTAACTAACAACATTTTCCATGTGGGAAAACACCCGGCTGGCAGAAAAGGTGTTATTTTACACAACTTTATAGTAAGAATATTTGGAGTTACATTAAAAAACAGATAAGAAAAACAAAGCGATAGAAGGTTTCACACATGGTTGCTTTGTAGATATACAATTTTACCCACGGTGTATTTTTGGCACGTTTCACACTCTGACTCAAGGTGACAAGGCGCCTCCCACATCTTTGTGCATTTCTGCACAGTTTCTGGGTTTTACAGCACTACAACTTCCACAGTTGCCAGGATGCACGCTGGCCAAAATGCAATTCCATTTGTAGCAGTTCAGTAACAATCAGGAATGAACTGAAATCAGAGAGGTCCATGTGCATGACATGTAGAAGTATCACAATCAAGTTGTTTTACAATGAATTATTGTAGCAATTATTTTATCAATTGTAGCAATTATTTTATCAATTAATTTCAGGGGTATTTTAGATTGATGTTTATTGCATTTTTTTCTATATTGTGAGACTTGTGTCTGACGGAGGTTTCGCGGTGCGTTGTAATAACTATGACGATAATGCTAAGCATCATCTTCCATGCTACAAACAAGCACTTCTAATGTAAGTACTGTATACTGTTTGGTAATCAAGTGGATTGCGCAACATCCTTCCTCCTTTTACACGGCCTTATTCAGACTCTCTTCTGTATGGTGATCACAAACATGAATCAAAAATGACGGTCTCATATATTCTGATGAACTCGGTTTCTTCAATAGAATCTGAGGTCTTTCATTTTATCCTCATTAGGTTAAAGTTTGCCTTATGACAGCTCAATGAGGAAATGACCCTCATCACTTCTTCTTTTCTTAAAGTCATCACCTTCCCTCAGAGACCTTGTCAAGTAAGGAGAGTCTTAAAATAAAAGGTCCGACTCCAAGCTGCGGATGATGATCCAGTTTGAGCTACATCAATATTTTAAATGTCCCTATAGAATTTATTCCTAGACTTGTTTCCAATATTGCTTATATGACGCCAAGATAAAATGAACAACCTTACTGATATTTAAGCTGTTGTTTTTGCAGGAATGTATTTTGAGCTGAGAATTCTAGCTGCCAACTCTGTTACGGTGGTTTCATTTTGATCCCTCAAGGTACCTGCAACGATAAGTAAGAGTGAACCCATTCAAAGATAATCAATTCAAAAATAATTTTGGATATGCCAGTTCTTGGTGTTCAATCTGTCCATGTAACAACCGTTCCAACACGGTAGACCACAACACATCAATCTCCTGCAAACAAAGGGCTGAGTGTCAACTACTATCTTGATTCATGGGTTTGATTTAAAGCAGGTTTTGTTATGTTCAGTTTTGGGCTCACATGTCACACGTCTGGAGTATGTTTTCTGAAAACGACCCCTTTGTGCTTTGCTATGCTGAAGAATGGCAATCATGAAGAATCACAATCATGACATGAAAACTTCCTACCAACTGATATTGTGCGAGAGGACACTCCAGTATGGGACCAGCTGGCAGAGTGTCTCAATAAAGGGAATATTGTGCATGGAAAAATACCTTTTTTTAAGACAGTCACTTGTTAGTAAAACAACAGCCGGTCTCCTGATGAATTTCACACCGAGTCTTTTAAAATGTGGCTAAAATGTCAGCGCTGGTCAGTCGGCATCATGCGACCATGACAGAACAAGCGGTTTTCAGGCCAGCAGGAGCATAATGAGAATGCATCGAAAGCTGTGGGTGTGTGTGAGTTTCTGTAGTACGTCAACAGTCAAACCTACCCAGTCATTCTTCACATCCAAACTGAGAAATCTCCAGAGCTTAATGACTCAAAACCTTTGTCTTGTTCTTTGCCTGCATTAGCACACAATAATGTCGACAATTAGAAAAATACAGAAGTCCCTTTCACTGCAAAAGAATGATAGGACTGGATTCCATTTAAACACGCCAGAGGCTGTCTAAAACATTGAACCATCCCCACAAGAATTGGCATGCCCAAACCTGCACACAGGCAAGAGAGTTTGTTCAGCTAAGCAGCAGCCTGGCTTCTCATCATCTTGAAGATGCCTACTTGAAAAGAAACTCTGCGTTACGCATTATTGTTTAAGAATTCACGTGTTTTACTATCGAAACATCATTTCTTTGAGCGAAATGAGCACTGTTGTGCTCAACAGTCTACATTGCAACAGAAAAGCTACCAGTGAGATTTTGAACTCTGGAATCATTTCCCTACCAACAGCGGTAGAGCGACAGATCTCTTGCCGAGTTCATATTTCATGGCTTCTAAAGCCATTGAATGGCTGTGTTCACACTACATAACTTCCTGTTTTAATTTGAGAATGATGGTGTGATTTATATCCCACTGAGCGTAATAGTGTGTCAAACTAGATATAGACAGAGGTCATACAGTTCAATCTCTGAGCTAGGTGGCGAGCCTCACCCAATTTCACCAAAGTAAGGCAAAAGTATTAGATAAGTTACACTTACAGGAATTTATGACACAACATCTGAGTTAAAAAAAAAAAAAAACATCCTGCGCAGATAACTTGCAGAACTAACAATGTAGGGAAGACTTTGCGGTCTGTGGGCGCCAGGAGCTGTACAGCACAGTCCAAAAAGGAAATGAGGTTGTGTGCCGTGAGAATTTTCAAATGCAAAGGCTCAAAGGTTGGAAACCACCAAACTACACAAACAAGATGAGCGTAAATGGACACGAAAGTGTGCACGCGTTCCATCGTCACGTGACTGTGTTTGAATGGTGCCTCCCGCATAGTTTGGATAACAAATAAATGACATGTCCGAACACACGGCAGCTGCAATAGTGCGACAAAGAATAACACGAGACTAAATTGTGTGGAGTGCTCTGCTCAATTACTATAATTGGACATACATCGGAAACTAAAATTATTTTACCAGATCAATTCGATTGAGTAATTTCCTAACAAAACATTTATTGTAGTTAGGCAGACAACAATTTACGGCGGCGATTTTGTCATGTCACCGCTGACTACTTTTCCATTACCACGAGTAGCCCGCCGACGACACGAAGTGGGCTAAAAAAGCTGACTTTTTTCCACGATGTTACAAAATTATCGTAACGTCAACGCCTAAAGCTATATTTGACTCACCGGCAATAATGAATGGCCAACCTGTTCTTCATGAGCAGGTTGTATTTAACGGGATAAAAACGTCGCGGTCGGCAAGGCGTCCGCCGGTATGTTGGTACTTCCCTCTTTGTGTCTTCCCACATCCTTGGCTTGAATCGCAGCCGCGCTACACAGGAGCGGGAGGCGGAGTTTCAACTGACCTCATCCGGAGACCAGGCGAGCTGGACGGACGCCAGCTCCGTCAACACCGCCCCCAACCGAAAGTACAGCACTGCTCGGATATATTCCTACAATGCATTGACAATACCTATACACTTTATTTTTCGAACCAAAAAAAACCCCACAAGTGAACAGTCAGAGATTCTCAATGTAGTAAAACTGCTTGATATGCGGCCAAATGAAAAACAGTTCAAACGTCTGCTGATATGGTTATTTTTAGGCAGCAATAGTTCAAATGTATTCATTACGTAATTTGATTAATTTGCCTCGATTAATAATTGGTTGGTTTTATGTCAATAAAATTACATTACTAAAGAAACACGTTTATAGGGGAGTAAATTATAATTATAGAAACATTGAGACTTCATTAATTTGGGATTAAAAATCAATCTAAAATCAACAGGTAGTACTTAAAAATACATTAATATATAAAGTTAAATAAAAAAATCCCCAATGCAGTCTATCCCCCATTATATACGAACAATATTAATCAGAATACTGTGTTTAGACTAGTGGGGTCCACATATAATTTATTGTGAAGAAAATAAGTGACCTGACTTCCCTTTAAAACACCTACACAGAAAGACAGATGCACACTCTTTTAGGAATATTTATTTTGACAACATGTCAAATTATCAATATTAGTAGAAACACAAACAAATATCCAACCAATTATGGTTAATAAACATCTTGGCTAATTGTTACCATGAATTTACATCATATACGAGAGAGGACATGTCCTCTGAAGATAATCTTAGTCTGAGAAGGAACATCCGTCAAACAGACAGGCACATAATCTGATAAAAATGTTTTCAATTGTCCATATGAAAAACTTAATTTAAAGTACTACAGTTCTTCTATATGAAACATTGAGTTTCCATGACATTAAAATACTTTGATTTGTAAGCAAGTATCTATCCACTTTTCTGTCTGTAAAATCCCAGAATCAACTTTACTTTATGATCATGATGCAATCTAGTGTGCGATTATTTTAAAAGGCCCACATTTGAGCCACAACACAAGAACTGCCAACCTCAACCCATCAGAAATTACACAAATATTTTTTGAAAGTAAAAGGCCAATCGTCCTTTATGTTAAGGTGCTCTATTTTGCTTCAGGTATAAAATGCCCACAAAACTTGTGTCAAGGAGGCGGCACTTCTAAATATTTCTTTATCCCAGAAGAGCAAGCAGCCCAGTCTACAGAAAACAAGTAAAAGAGATTTTGGTGTTGGCTTTGTTATGTAATTTTCAATGTTGCATTCTGTTCTTGTTGGGAAAAACTTAACTGGCAAACAAAAACCCACCATCAGGCTACAACAGAGAGGAGGACATATTACATAATTAGATCAGATTAAAAGTTTTGAGAATATACATTATATTTACTTTCATTTTATTTAATGTGACAGCAATCTATGATTGCTAATCACTTAATTCAAGACCATTTGATATCAAATAATTAAAAATATATAGATAGTTAAAAACCTTGCTTCCCCTGATTAATTTAAGGGCCTTCATGTTAAGGACACAGGTCAGTCTTGATGAGAATAAAGTCAAGAGACTTGTTGGGATTTGAAATGATGTACCGTTTTCTATTCACATACAGAAGTGCTCACAGGCAGAAATGTGTGTTTCCGCTCACAGTTTAGACCTCAGTGGCTTCAGATACTTATGATAGGACTCGTGGACCTGCAGAAGGAAGAATGCAACCGTTAATTGAAATGATAAATGACTATGTTTTACAATTATAATCTTTCCAGCGGCATTTGCTGACCTCTGTAGAATTCAGTGGTGAGCGACGGGCCCATTCAAACATGTTTTCGTAGACATTGCCATCGTATCGCCCCAAGACTGAATTTAGCATCCTGTCATGGAAATCAAAGGCATCTACCAGTGCCACAGCATTTGGCCTCAGCTCGGAAAGAAGCTCCTTGATATGGGAAGTAACCTCTATCACCTGGGACCCCTCTAACAGTCCAGCCTGAGATAAAGTAGATGGAAATGTGGATGAGGGTTAGATAATTACAGATAGAAATTTACGCAATTTATTTTAGACAATAAGAAAATCTTGAATTAGAAGTGACACAACAAAAGAAAATCCTTGACTGGGCATCCAGTATTGCTATACACTGTTGAATTGATATTCGAACTTTTTGTATTCTATTGAATAATATTTTATTAAAAAAATATGAAGTAGTATTTTTCCTCATTAAAATTTTTGCAGGAAATACTGGAACAGATTAAAAGCGTTTCAATTCATTTCAATGGGACAAATTTGCGGTATGATTATTTAGAGTAACGAGTGTGGTCGCACAACAAAGTATTATGTATTTTAAGGCACCGAGATAGATTTGTACCTGAAGAAAGTCTCCAGAGTTGTTCGACATGCCATGAAGTGCGTAGAGGCGAGCAAGCGTTAACAGCACTGAATGTATGGGGGCAGCATCAATCTCTCCCAACTTGTCAGCGAAGAGCTTCACTACCACATAGTGGCAGTGGGCCTGGAAGAGGTCAAATAGGAGGACACGGTGTTTAATTAATGTCAGACAATCAGATGAACAAACAAATAGTCACTATGCAAGAATCTTTTATTTCATTCAATTTTAAAGTAGAATAACAGCAGTGAATGAGAAGTTTGTTAGTGTTGCATGGGAATTTAAAACGTACTGAAATTCACATAAAATGGTCTTACATCAGAAGCTCGGACCAGGTCGATAGCGCTATTATTCCAGGCATCCTCTTGGCTCTTCTTGCGTTGCAGCTCCTTCTGGATGCTCTTGGCTGCCAGTTCGACCAGACTAAACACACAGAAGGACCATTTGCATATATCAGAAACAAATTGGCTGCTGGCTCGTGATGATCTATCATTCTTGTCTCATACATGGCGGCCCGCAGTTTGTAGAGCTCCACCAGGCTGGACAGGTCATTAAAATCGATCCCAGTCGATTTTGCGGCGATGAGCTGTGGTTGGATTCTTTGATGCTCTGCCTCATTCAGGTATGACACAATGCCATGCAGCTGCTGACCAGCTCTAGACTGCCTGTAGCTCTTCATCAAGTATCTGCACACACACATTTTATGTGCTGTGAGGGTGGAAGGACAGAATGCTGACGGTGTGGTGGTAGATGTTTTCTGACCCAAACCAAATAAGAAAATCAAGGGCAGTGTGAAAAGGCCTTTCACAAAAATATGAACATCTAACTATGCAGCGCTAATATCGGTCCACCTGTACATTTGTGTGGAATGACACACCTTGCAGTCTGCAGCATCATGACTGTGTTCTCTCCCTCGTAAGTGCAGGTTGGAGTGAAGTCAACATATATGTCTGGCAAGGCACTGCTGCGGGAGTAGCCGTGACCTCCGCACGACATGCGGCACACCTCAATGGCAGAGTTGGCTGCCCACGTGGTGAAAGCCTTCAAACCCGCAGACAGAGCGTGGAGCTACACATCGGAGAAAGGTGGGGACAAACACAAAGGGTGGATATCTTTCTGAACTCATTGGGAGTCAGCAAACAAAACTAGATGGAGACATTGTGAATCCCCAGACATCTATTAACTATGCATTGGTTAAGATTTTGCTGCACCAAGAGATCACGTGGACTACATGTGCTATTTGTACCTCTGGAAGCTCACTGAAATCCCCCTGATGGATGTCACCAGTGATGCGATGGTATGTTTGGTTCATATAATGACCAACAAAAGTGAAAGCATAAGCCATAGCAAGCACTGGGAACAGTTTGTATTGCTGCGTCTGGTAGTCGAGGATCTGAGGCTCTGGTTCTCTGCAGGACAAAACAAATATATATTTTGTTTTAATGGACAAATACACAAAAAGGTAATGTCTGAAGAAGCCAAATTAAATTGTTTGCTTGAGTGACGTCAAGAAGCCAGCGGTGACTGACCCTGGCCGGATTTCAGACTGGTGTCGGACAACGCTGTAGCGGATGGCGATGGTGCTGGATTTTGCGAGGGCCCGAGCGGACTCTCCTACAATCATGGAACGAATGAAAACCATTGTGCCATAAGTCAGTTTATCGCTGGGTGGCTTGAAGTAGTTGCCATCCGGGTCCACCTAGTGGACAGAAAAGAACAATTCAGCATGTTGATGTGCCAATTGAAATAAAATACATAAACTGCTGCTCTCCTAAAATAACTAAATTCCAACTAAATTCACTTGCTGGTTATCTAACATGCTAATTTTGTTTGTGGAAGTGTTTTAGACATTTCTGGGAAAATCTATGCATCTTCTTCAGCATACTTAAATGTATAAACTTGGAAACTGAAAATTACTTGACTATGCAATTTGCGATGATTGCCTGACCTTGGCGTATTTCATAAGCATGTTCTCCCGTGGTATCCGCACGTGGTCAAGTTTCAAAAAGCCGTTGTCAACTTCACTAAAGCCAAATTTGGGTCCAATATCGCCAACAACAATACCTATGGAAAAAGAGTTTCTGTTCAATGAGAAATATGAACACATATGACCTTTCAATCAAAAGAAATTCCAAATATTGTAGTTACCTGGCAGTGGTACATGTGTGTTCATGTCACGGATAGGCACAATGAAAGCATGCAGACCATGGCAGCTTCCCTGAGTATAAAGCTGAGCAAGGACAATTGCGTGGTTTGAGGTCTTCCCAACTAGAAAAGAGCAGCAGCAATTGTATGTATTTAGATTTTCAAACATTCGTATTTCAAAATGCACCAGTTAGTCTGATTCGGAAAAATGCAGATATCTCAAAAATATAAATTGTTTTGCATTCCTGGAAAGTGTATACTTGTACTTACGGCCTCCAGGCCACCATTTAATTGAGCTAACAGTGGGACTGTTTAAGACAAACTCTTCTGAAGTTGGGTCATACGTGGCGGTGGTCTCCAGTCCTCGGAGATGTGTTCCTGGAGGAAAGAGATAAAGCAACCATTCACCAGTCACACACAGTCACAGAAAACACAATTATCATTCATCTAAATAATGTTAACTCAGCACTATAAACTAATTCACTTCAACATGGACAAAAAAAAAATCACAGGAAGCGTCTTGGTAGAAAACAAGCCCATGAGAGTTGCCATAAAGTCACTTGCTAAATGTTTGAGTAAATATACTGTATAGAATTGCAGGACTACAAAATGCCCTCTGCTGAATGTTCCATTACAACAGAGTAAATGTACCTTGTAAATGTTTGACAGATCCAAAACCATGTTAATACTTATGTCCTATTAAATACTTTTTTCAAATGTATTTTTAGTCTGAATGACCCACCAAAACTGGAATATGCAAGAGAATTACCTTAAGTCAATTTTTCTGGTTTTGGCTGTTAGGCAGACAAATCTGCTGACCCAGACATTTGGAATTAATAAGTGGCATTGCAAAAGCAGACCACCTTTTTTCACTCCTTAACACAGCTCCACTCAAATCAGTAGGTGGACTTTGGGCCATGCTTTTCAATATTTTACCGTGGCCCATCTCAGTCTGAGCGTAGGTGCCGATGATCTCTAGGTTCCAGGCAGGCATGAAGAAGCGGTCCATTTGTTCTGGAGTAGCCTGGTTAAGCAGCGTGGGCAGGAACATTCCGAGATGCAGATCTAAAGGTTCAGGCCTGCCTGGGTGCACGCAGCTAAATCACAGAAGACAGAGGCCGGTGGGACAGGAAACCAGGTGGTAATGCGAGGCAAAGACAAGCAGCGGACAAAACAAAAGCATTTTGGAGGGAGCAAAAAATTATGGAAAGTGTAAGCCAAATTAAATACATGGAAAAATGAAAGTAAACATGCAAATGGGGTGTAAAAAAATGATGGATAGAGGACAAGCAAAGAAGAAGCCATGAAGAAAGCAGAGAGCAAATAATTTATTCAATTTATGAGCTTGAAAAACAACAACAATCATTTGTGCATAATTTGTCTTGTAGCTCCAGTTGTAACAGAGAGGAGGAATCAGCAATGCTAGGATAGGGGTGTGAAGTTTCACACTTCTCCCGTCCGGTTGTGTCAAATGTAAGTCCAAATAAGTACTGCATTGAATTCATCAGATGCAATATCCTATTTGACCGGGTTCTATGAAAAAGCCAAAGGCAGATCAATTCCGGACCTTCTGTTACAGCCCTGATGCACACATTTTGCATGATCTCTGTGCAACAGAAGTTAAAGTCCCTTTAAACAGGATAGTAATAGCTTTAAAAACAAAGACTCAGCAATTAGTTCAATGCCTCAGTGGTTAGAAAATGGACATTCACTGGGCAGCAACAAACAATAACTTGCTTGACCTACTTTCTTCTTTGCATGTTTCTCAGCCTTTTTGAATACAAAGAGATAATGAGTTGGCGACAGCAACTCAACCTCTAAGTATTTTATAACCGAGGTACTTAAACATTCGGACCAGTACCAAGCTGCATAACATTTGGTTACACCTCAGAGAGGAATGAAAATGCATTAAAATATGTATGCACTTTTGATGACTATTTTATTTTTTTCAAATGGCAATGCACTTTGCGAAACACTAAACATGGTTGATTTCATTTTGGAATGTAGCTAATCAAAAGATAAATAACTCGTGGCTGCCGGTATGTAAGCTTACAAAATGAAATTATTGATAGTAGTGTAGGCAAAAAATATATAAATATTGATCTGTCAAACACATACTGTACAAGTAAGCCTAATCATGTTTGAACTTAGAATGGGCCTGTTTTCACCGGTCAAAAATACCAAATATATAGATTTTTAATTGTGTTCAAAAAAGAAAATCAGAGGCGTATTCATGAACTGACCGTGACCTAGCTCAGTTTGAGCATATGTGCCAATGGCCTGGTAGGACTCTGCTAGAGGTAACCATTTCTTGGACTGCTCAGGGTCACATTGGCCATACAGGGTTGGGACAAACATCACAAAGTGTAGTCCCATTGCCTCATGAACGTTGCCTCGAAACATACTGGATGAAAAAAAAATGTATACAATCAGTAACTAATGTTTAAGTATTGAGTTTCACCGAAGTCGTCAATGTTGGAGAAAGTGGGGAATCTACTGTTGGCAGCGGACTCAACTCTGCTTCATGTGGGCTAAGCTTGCGTAATGAAGGCCTAGCTGTTTTACGATCTCTCAAACTCAACTGTAATGCATCTTGGAGTCAAGGCTATGTATAGTGACTAGAGTTTAACAAAATATCTATAGTTCATAAATTAACTTTAGAATAATGAATATACAACTAAAAACATCACATGGTTTGTGTCTGGTATTTACGCACATGCAACAAGCCGAAAACCTCATACACCCTTTGACATAGTTTTAATTTGTACTTTGCTCCAACTTTATTTGTCCATACATACTAACTAGAATGCCCGGGCAGAGTTTACATAAAGCTCTTTGAAACTTTTTCCAAATGACAATTCAATCTGGAGTTTTGCCTCGTCATAGAAAAGAAGTGTTGTATAATATGTCATTCCATGCACATGACATGTACTTGTTTAAATCTGTAATCAAATTACCTCTTATAGCAGTAGATCTCCTCTGGGTCCGCAATGCCATACTCTCTCAACTTGAGGATCATTTGGGCACTCTTTCTAACAGCTTGGTCATAGCGCTCACTGCGAGACAAGAAGTTTGGGTCCTGTTCCTTAAAGTCTGGGTCATTCAGAACCATGGTCTCTGCAATGGAAAAGGGTGAAAGCAAAATAGTGAACCCTCATGTTTGAGTCTCAGCTATGGAGTGGATTTTTATTTTTTTGATTAGTTTGAGCGCCTTTAATGGACGCATAGGTGGGCTACAGCAGACAGGCAAGGCAAAATTGAGTTGCAGCACATGCCAATTTCCCTCAAATGTTCTACATGACCTCTATAAAGTGATTTGAGAATAATGAGGAGTCGGACTATCCATCCTGTGATGTAGTTTGCTGACTAGCTGCTGTGATTCCAAACTAGTGTGCCATGACACATTACTGTGGTCTCCTGTGAGAGATCAGATGTTCCGTGGTGAGTTATTTTAATTGATCCAAAAATATTTTTACTTCATCTTTGTTCATCAATCTATACCAGTGGTGTAGTGTGAGAAGCAGAACAATTAAATTCTTATAGCAGATGATGGCAGGAGGTATATAATTAACCTGTGTATCCACTTTGAGGCATATTTGTTTGCTGATGACATTTTGTCTAATTCATGATCTTTGGCTGAAGAAATTGGAAACAGTGAACTAGTGTGTTGCTTCTTGACACACTAGAACAGTACACAGATAAAAACAACCGCGAAATTAACTTATAAAACCCATTATCGTGTGTGTGCACTGAAATATATACAACATTAGCTACTAGCTAACGTTAACCCCAAGCTTCATTTGACTTGACACAACGATTTAAGATTCGACAATAATTAGGAACTATCAGATATAGACTATAGATTGAAAGTGGGTTAGAAGTTCACGGTGTCCAAAATGACCTGTTAGAGTACGCATGCGACAAGTTACCAATTTCTCGCCTCCTCTTGGTCTTCTCGGGGCCTCCGTTCAGAATGTTGGTGAGTTTCTCAATGTCAAAAGTTGCCTTCTGCCTCTCGTTCAGTATGTCTGGATTCATGTTTGAGCCTGAAAATGAATTTAAAGGAGAAAAGTAGATTGAGAGCGACGTGGGTTGAGGTATGGAAGCGGCCTGTTCTCTCCGTTTGGAGAGGTTGGTGACGCTTGGTCACGTGAACAAACCCGGAAGTAAGAGATTTTTGGGTTTTTTGGGAGACATGTCAAGCTCCTTCGTCTCGACTCGTTTACAGTATTTGGTATTTGTTTAGTTTACGACATAACTCGAATTTTGAACACGACGTGGAACGCGTCGTTGGTTATCACTACAAGAAGCCATGCTTCCTGCTGCTGCGGTGTATTATTTCCCGTGGGAAGTGAAGTCCGGAGCTTTGCAGGACAGACAGTCTGTGCGAACATTTGGCAGGTGGGTTAGTAGTAACTCACTTGAGATATTTCTATTTCGTTCACAAAGGTGGGAGGATACTCAGTCGTATTTACTTATTAGATGTACACACACAGAAAATCACAAACTGTTAAATCTATTCAAGTACAAATGGAAACAAAACCTGCTTTTTGACTCAATCAAAAATAAACCCTTTGCACACCAAACATTTCCTCCTTCTATTAGCTCACATCATGCTGTTTGTAGAATAAAAAAGAGGCACAACTTTGCAGAAAGCAAAATTCTGACAGGATGTTATGGACCGATATCTCCTGCATGAGCAAAACAATTATATCTAATAGTCATTGTATTCCTTTGTTCAGACAAATTATATTAAATTATATAATATATATCATATAATAAAATATAATATATAAATTATATCAAATTTTTCTAGACTCACCCGCTATGAGCCCGAGAAGTCCCAGGCTTCACTAACAACTCAGCACGCTTCCAAAGAGCACCATGTTGTCATCAATACCTCATTTGTGGAACCATTTAATCCCATAATTGGAGCTCAATATGTAGTTCTGGGTGAAATTGAAACAGATGAAGGTAAGTGTTGTCTTTTTCAACACGTTCTAGTGTTGTTGGTTTTTGTTTTGTTAATAATTAAACATCTTTTGTCTCACAGGGGTGGAGGGGCTGCGGATCTGCGCTCGTGTCCTCAACTGTGTGGATGGTGTAAACATTGCCCTACTGCAAAAAGTCATCAACGAGCAGAGGAGCTTCTTCAAGGAAAGACAGAGCCATCTGGAGGATGCTGCAGTACAACATGCAGATACAAATTGATCTTGAACATGCTCATGGACTGCTGATGCTTTGAATTTTGTAGTTTTTTTTTTTTTTTTTAAATAAGGATTTACCACATACTTATGGTGTATATCTCCAGTGCTTTATTAAATCAAAGAAAAAATGTGCCACTCAATTAATACTTTTAAGTGTTGACTTTTCTTAGTTCTAACTTTTGATTTCCCGCAATAGCTTTTGTTACAGCATGGCCAGAAAAGCATTTACTATGTAGCCATGACGTTATGGCATTACTCCCAATATCTGACAACGCTTGCGCTCTATAACATGATCTCATTTTAATAATTTCTGAAGTAAATCAGAGGAATAGTCCATTTTATCTTCGTGTGTTTTTTAAAAGATGACACGAGACATTATAATTTAAATTTATTGACTGAGTTAAAAGTGAACAGTGTCAAGGATAGCCCACAGTAATACATAATCATATTAATTAGCATTGCACCATGTCCCAGTATTCCACAGTAGTAATATTATCAGGTAGATACTTCATTTGTAACATTCTTCTACTTAAATCATAATAACATCTGCCCACATCTGACATGTTTGGTAAACAAAGACAATTCGGCAGCATTTTTGGGGGGTTTGACAGAAAGCTTGCCTGATTCAAAAAGGCACATTGTATGCACCGTTTATGTTCATACAATATGACCCAAATATATTGGCAGATTTTTTTTCTCATCTATTACCTTACAGAGCAGACATCGCTAAGGTGTAAACACATTTAGAATCTTGCATATCTGTTGTACGCTGGAGTGTAGCCAGACTCTTTGGAGGAGGCCGGCAACATTAGAAGGCCAGAGTTGGGGTCTCTTTTACAGCGATCCAGGGCTTGTTTGTAGTTGATCTTCTGCTTGGTGAGCGGATCTGTGATATCCCTCTTGTAATTGGTTTCAGATTGAATATCTCTCATCATGTTGCTGTCGATCATTTTGGATCCAATGGCATCCACGATGCTTATTCTTCTGTTGCTATTGGGATCAACCAGACCTCCGGTCAGGTGCTGCGCTTCCATGTACCATGTTGCACTTTCCTTTGGCATCCAACCTTTCTGGATGGCTTCTCCCACGGACAAGCGCTGTTTGGTCACTGGGTCTTCCACCCCAGTGTAGGCCTTTTGAGCGTTGAGGAGCCTCTGGAGTTGACTTTCATCAATGAGGCCTCTGGAAGCTGCCTTCTGAACCGAGTGTCTGTCTCTAGCGGTGATATCAATGAGGCCGCCGGTTGCCGCCTGAGCCTCAAGCAGCTTTTGGGCTGTCGTGGCGTCGATAAGTTTACGCATGGCGGCGCTGCGTATTGTGAAGCAGGTGTTAGTGTGTGTATCCATGATTCCAGCAATTGGATACGTTTGTATAGCGGCATAGTCAATTGAGGCCGACTTCAATGGTGTGTTGGCATTTGGGACAAATGAGTTGAACTGGGCCTTGGACTTGCTTTCACCGGCAACCAGCAAGGCAAGTTCTGAGATGTGGAGTTGGCCTTGTTTGTACCTATCCAAATCCATCTGTGTTAGTCGGCCATCCCTCAGGGCATCTTTAATGGGGTACTGATTGCCACTCTTTCGATCCAGCAGTACGGATGTCTCGCCATCGGGTCCCACGGAAGTAATCTCCTCCCAGTCACACTCAAGCTCCTGCAAATGAATGTACTGTTGGCGATCGATTAGTCGCCGCAGGTAGGCATCGTAAGGAGACATATCTTTGCCTGTGTCTGGATCCAGAATGGTGATTTTGGTGGACACGTTGGTCTCCTTGGTCCTGGTTTCAGCATGTTCCTCTTTCTGCAGGCTCAGCATGAGCTCGCGAATGGTGCTGTCACGCATATGGATCTTATCTTTCTCGCTCATGATTTCCCTCTCCATTTGCTGTACGTCAGAACCCATCTTCATGTTTCTGTTCCTGCTCATCTGTGATCTCTCACTCATGAGTCTGCTCTGCTGCTCGAAAGACAAGTTGATGTCGTTTTTCTTTGCCTCCAGTGTCCTGAGTTCACGAGTCAGGTTGTCCTTCTCCCTCAGTAAGTTGTCTCTGTTCATTGTTAGGGTCGTTTCTTCTCTTGAGCTGCTAGACCTGGTCGTCATCATATGGCTTGTTCTAGTACTGAGGCGTTTGATTTGAGCCTCAATGTCCTGCCTTCCAAATTTCATCTTAGAGACCTGTTCCCTCAGGCGATCTCTCTCCGCTTCCACAGCTTGGTCTTTTTCGACGCGGACAACTTCCTTGTACACTTTCTTTTCAACCGACTTTTCTTTCTGGAGCACCTCAAGCCTAAGAGTGATGTTACGGATGTCTCTCTGGAGACGCAGGATATCACTGGTTTCCTTATCCATATCTGAGCGCAGGGCACTTGTCAACCTCTCAAGTTTTGGGTCCCTCTCCACTTTCAGTACCTCCTCAACAACAATATTTTCTGAAACCGCAGGCGGCGCATGTTCCAGCTGGTGGATCCGCATTCTGAGTTCCTTGAGTTCTGACTCTGCTATGATCCTCTTTTGATGCTCATCACTTGCTCTGAGGAGCCTCTCGTACTCTTCCACCTTTGTTCTTAGTTGCTGAAACTCTAAATCGATCTGACGACGAGTCATCACTTCTTCATCCAGGGTCCTTCTCAGCCTCTCGTGCTCATGCACTTGGCGTGGGTCCTTCTGTAAACGTACAACCTCCTGCACAACCACTTTCTCCTCTGGTTTTTGTCTTTCCAACAAGATGTATTTGTTCTTCAGGTCAAACACCAACTCCTCAGTTGAACGTCGCCTTTGCGCTTCATCCCTCAATTCTCTTCTCAGACGGTCAGCTTCTTTCTCTAACAGAGGATCCGGTTCATACTTAATGACATCTCTGGTGAGGATTTTGGTCTCGATCTTGGACTTTTCAACCTTCCATTCATCTCTCTCTCTCCTGAGTTTCCTCAGCTGGTCTTGGAAAAAGTTGTAATTGTTGTGGATGATGTTAATCTGCTCATTTAACCTTTGAATCTCTCTCACGTTCTCAGGGCTTCTTTCTTCCTTCACCACCTCTTGAAGAACTTCTTTCGTTTCTATCCTGGGCTTCTGCGCTCGAAGGAAATTCACCTCTGATCCGATCTTTGAGATATCCCTATCGATGACAGAGCGCTGCGCGTTGGCATCTTGTATGTCTTTCCTCAGGCGTAAAATTTCTACCTCTGTGTTTGGATCAATGCGGAATATCTCATTAACGATTTCCTTCACCTCAACTTTTGGTTTCAGAGCTTGAACTTCCCTGTAGCGACTGTGGAGGCTAAACAGCTCTTTGGACAAGGAGTTGTTTTCCATTATCTCATTCTCCACCGATACCCGAGTCCTCTTTGATTCTGCGATGAGTTCGGGGTCTTGCTCGACCTTTTTAACTTCCTTTGTAATGATCTTGGGCTGGATGTTTGGAATCATTCTTTCAAGGGCATTAATCTGGCTTCTCATTTGGAATACTTCATCATTAATCATTTTAACCCTGCTCGTCTCTTCTGAAATTTCGGTCTCAAATTTCCGCACAGATCTCATCATCTCTGGGTCTTTTTCTACTTTCACTACCTCCTTCTTAACCACCCTCTCTTTAATAAGTGGTTTCTTCTGTTGGAGGAACTCAAACTCTGACTTTATCTGCATGTACTCCGAGCTTCTCAGTCGGATGTCTTCTCTCAGTCTGGATATTTCGTCTCTCAGCATGGCAGCATCGATATCGAGCTGAGGGTCTTTCTCAAACTCTGTCACTTCTCTCGTCAAGAGTTTTGGTGCAGAATTTTTCAGGTTGTCCTCAAAGAGGGCAAATTTCTTGTTATAGATGTCAATCTCACTCTGGATCATGGTCCGTCTCCGATACTCTTCGTTAAGTACCCTCTGAAGTTCTAGTAAGTCAGTCTCCAGTTTGGGGTCACGGTAGTATTGAAGTACTTCTTTTTCCTCAACACGCTCTACTCCTCTGCGATTCCTCAGTGACATCAGCCTATCTCTGAAGGCTTTTAGATTAGCCTCAACGTGAAGGGTCCTCTCCCTCTCTTCCTCCAGCTCTCTGGAAAGATTGTTTAGATCCAAAGCATTCCTTTGCTGGCTTTCCAGTTGCACCTGATGTTGTGCCAACAACTGAACTTTCTCATCATTCTACAGCAAAGGAAATGACAATGAGTTCATAAATCATACAGTGATTTGTTTTGCGTACTGGGTTGCTTCTGGCCTGCCCTCTTACTTTCATCATGAGATTCTGGGCCAACCCCATCTGTATTTGCCGTTGACCATTTTCAGCTGACGCCTCAGCATAGCGATTGACCAGATCCCTTTCCTGTCATAGAAAGAGAAAGGGTAACCTCTGCAAATTTCAAGAAAATGGTCAATATTATCAACAGGTTGTGGATGATACCTCTTTCTGGACAGCTTCAGCAAGTGTGAGCGTATACGGTCTCTTTGCAATAGTGGCGCCAGCATCTTCTAGCGTACTGTTGAATTTGCCAATGTTGGCATCATACTCCTGCACGTCGAAAAGGTAGTCCAATAATATTATTGGGCATTAAATCATTTATGTATGCTTCGACTCAGTGTTATGAATATTGGATGTTATGTCTTACACCAAGCAGAAGCTGAAGGTCTTGAGACAGGTCGGACAGTCTGTCTACGTCATTGCCTTTCCGTTTCAGGTCGTCCATCACTCTCTGCAGTGAAGTGTCAGCGAGTGAGTGATAACATTCTATCATAGTGCTATAATTGCTGATTCATACTTAGGGAAGGTACAATGATGGGACATAAAAACACAGACATAAAAAAGAATCTAAATAGGAAGGCCAGAATCGAGATTTGAACCCCACACTCCAGAACTGTGAGGCAGGTGTGTTGTTGTTGTAGTTGTTATTATCATGAAATCAAGGACTAAAAAGCAAAACCATCCGAATGGATCAAAATGATTCTCACCTCCTGCGAGTTGTAAAGAGCAGACACTGAAGACACATCGTCCTTGTAGCTGATATTGTTTTTTGGCAGGTTGTTCAGGAAAAAATTTAGGGATTTGGCAGAACTTTGGAACTCCTGGTTTTTGGCGGCAGCTTCTTGTAAGATGTTCTCTCTGGGGGGAAAAATTGTCTATTGTTTAAAGCGCTGCATTGTTTGTATTGATACATATGAAATTGAGCTGCGTGTGTCTGAACGGAGCCTTACCTCTCCTTTAGCTGGTTGTCCAGGTTTGCATAGCGGTTGTGCAGCTGTTTGACCTCTGTTCTCTGACGTACGATGTCGGGACAGAACTCCTGGTAGCCCTGCTGCAGTGAACTGCATAGCTGCTCAGTGGTCTCTAGGTCCTGACTTAGCTTCCTCATCTCGGGCTGAGCCGATGCCACAGCTTTCCGTTGTTGCTAAAAACGGCAAAGGAAAATTTAATTTTTCACGGGTGTTGTGGAATGTTTGTGTAGTTTGAAAGGAAATCGTTATTTCCTTACATGAAGGCTGTCACTAGCAGTTTGAATGGAGTTTGTCACATCAAGTATTGGTCCATCTTCACTGAGCCTATTCTCAAACCCTGAGATGAGGCCATCCACCTTCTTTATCTGATTCTCGAGGTTGAGGGAAGCATTTGCTCTGAAAACAAGCGCACAAAGTTAGAAAGAAGCACAACAGAAAGTTATTTCCTCTATTTTGCACACATAAGAAAAGAATGAGTGAATAATAGAGATTTTTCCTTCTAGGTCATCTTCCAAAGAAAACGCTACTTACTTCTTGTTGTAGAGGTCAGCAAGTCCAGAGAGGCCATCATACTTGTTTTCGGCATTGCTGAGTTTGAGTGGCAGCGCGAAGGAGGCATTAGGATCTTTGGACAGAAGAGGCTGCAAATCATCCCGAGCAGCAAGCTTCTCCTGCTCCAGACCTTTCAGTGTCCTGCCAGCATGCTAAAAAAAATTAAGAAAATAATTTTCATTTGAACGAATATGTCACTTTGTGTCACTTCCATAAGACACACCCACCAAATGAAAAAGCCACCTGAAATCATTTTCAGAATTCTGTGCTCAACCTTGTGTGTACATGCTGTATTGTTTGATTTTACCATTAATTAATCAATCAATCACAAATGTGCTGGGTAAATGTCAGCCCTTTGTTTATTTTCCTTACTTCCTGTTCCTTCAGCCTGTTGAGCAGATCTCCACTGGGGTTGGAGCGACTCAGTGGGGATCGTATGCGGTTCAGCACGTCTTTATCAGCATCGTCCAGGTCGGCGTTCAGTTTGTCCAACCGGAGACCCAGCGCTGACAGTCTGGGGTCCAATGTGGGAGTCGACACTGGGGCTGAACCGGTAAATGGGAAGTTCATTTATTAGAAACGTGAGCAACATGTGAGGGGTCTGGAGACAATATATGGTTTAACAATGACCTGATTGCAAGGACCTGGCCATCTCTGACTTGTGGTTCTTGAGGCTTTCTGCCAGAGAGGCTCTCCTCTTCTTAATGTCTCCCAGTTCACCACCCAAACTAGTCAACAAGTGTGTGTTACATTGTTGGTTGACTACATCACTGACTGACATATTTGTTGTTACTTACATGTCCACTTTGTTGATGGCCTCTGGATCAGGCGGTGGGATCACAAAGCAAACCCCTGGGAAGGTGTTAGTGACCCCTTTGTTGGTTATAACGTCCCAGTTCTCATTCTCGGGGTTAGACTTTAAGGTGCACTTCTCGCCTCTTGAAAGAGGTCCCTAGACGAGGACACAGAAATACAGCATTTCATTATAAGGGGTACATTCAAGACTCATCCATAATATAAAAATCCACAATATAGAGAGAACATGTAGCTGGAATTCACACAAATAAAAAAACTTCCCGCCCGCTAATATTAAGTAAATGCTCTACCTTGCTAGACTCCCAGTCGCAGAGGGACTCCAATGTGACTGATCTGTTTGGGATGGTACGACGTTGCTTCAGTGGAGCAATGGTGGTGCTGCGCCTTCTCAGGTCCGCCAGCAGATGCTCACTGTCCTGCACAGCTTTCTCTTCCGTCTGGTGGGAAACACACACATTTTACAAGTCATCTTGGAGTTACTGCAAGGTAGGTCAGTTCCAATATCCTGAAAAGAAGATTGACTGGTATCACACACTCAAAAGCACCTGACCTACATTTACAACTTCCATGAAATTGCATTTATCGGAATGTTTTCAGCAGTTTTCATTTCATAGCACGTAGCTTGGCTGTGCAGCACCAAGGCGTTTGTGTCCATTCAGATTTCAGTGACTGTGTTGCTACGTGTTGTGTTGTTACGTATATAGCCGTACATACAACCTTCCACATTCCCACTTATGGACAACTTTTCGAATGTAAAACGTGTGTGCCTTGGCTTATAATCAAGGTTGGGAAAAAATACACTTGTCTACTGGGATGTCGGCTTCCATATCGACATTTTAAATGGGGCTGTGACAAAACACGATGAAAGCATTCTCTACATACGTACCTCAAGCTGCAGCAGCATCTCTGAGTTGCTCACTCTGTTCATAAGTTTTGGGTCCAAGCTCCTGTTGAGTTTGCCCAGATTCTCTGACAGTTGCTCTGTGTCCAGTTGGTACTGCAAGGTAACGCGTTAGACAGTAAATTTGTGTCAAACACACAGGAAGGCATGTTCAGGTACACAAGAAGTCTTCTGAGTCATTCCCCATCATTACCTTTTTATACTGCTCCAAATTGTCCAGGTGTGTCTCCTGACAAATGCACAAGTGAAGGAACTTCTGCCACTCGTTGCGGACGGCGTCTCTTTGAGCCTGCAAGTGGAAGGTTGTATAAAATGAAGTGGTGAGCCAAGTGGCCATGACTGACTGGAATATCATCACATTTTACATTGGGCGATGAGCCCTATGAACTGGCGGGATAAAAGAATCGCTTGACATTGTAGTTTCTTGAAATCATTGCTAATTATGTACTTATGTATTTGCTTGTGTGGGCAAGTTAGAAAGACTCACTCATTCACTCACTTATTTTTTTTTGCCTCGACTCTATAAGTGAACCATGCCCCACTATTTTAGAATTCGATAAAGCCATGTGGAGAATGTCAATAGCAAAAAACAAATGTTTTCACTATGAATGCAACTGTGTATGTAAAATAAAAGTGTTTGGTAATATACCTGTACGGTAGCGCTGGCAGGGTGCTTGCTCTCAATAAGTCTGTCTCCTTCATCCTGGAGTTTGTTCACCTCGCTCTCGTGTGACAACAGACTGTTGTTCTTGAAGTTCTTGAAGACAAAAACACATTTACCCCAGGTCAGCGCACAAAGTCCCCATTAAGCCTGATCATTACTACTAGTAACTGGTCAATTCTGACCTCATACTGCCTGCGGACATCTGGAGGATCCACCATCCTGTCACTCCAGTCCTGCTTCTTGATCTTATCTTGCTCCTCTCCCAGGAAAGTCAGCTCCTTGTTGCAGCCTTGCATGTACTCATAAAGGCTGCCCAAGTAGTGGCCGCGCCACTTAGAGGTTTCCTTTAAGACAGGGAAAAATATGTGAAGAGCAGCGGAGGGACCATCGGGTCTATCAGAAGCACTGGCCTTCAGTTATATCATAAATTCTAAGACATCAGATTTCATCCAAGTCAATCTAACCAGCCAAATACTCTGACTATTCTCCTATGGGATTTGTCAAATCCTAACAAGACACTCACAAGAAGGTTGTTGTACTGTTTCTTGAGGCCCACGTAGTTCTCCTGGAAGACAAGACGATGGACGTCTTTTACTACAGTAAAATGTGTTACTACATAAATTCAAATAAAAAAACTGCACACAAGATGTGAAGGTGTTAGGTAGTTTTAGTTCACCTTGGTACCAGCAGAGCTGACGCACAGTTGCGGATTGTAGGCCTCGATCTCCTGGTGCAGGATTTTGTGAGAAGCAATTTGTTTCTCCAATTCTGCGATGGTAGGCCCATACTGGTTACTGCTCACTTGTGCCTGAAAACGCACACACAGGAGGAAGTGATTGAATGCTACGGCCATTGTAGTTTGGTGAAAGGCAGTCAAACTGAATTGTGACACCAACCTGCTTTGTATTAAAAATAGGCGCCCAGTCAATCCTGGGCATGTGTGACACGTCATCAATCTGCTCATAGATGTCTCGATAGAAAGTGCAGTCCTTCAGCCAGCGTTCGTGAAGGTGGAGGACACTGGAAAGAAAAGGCAGACACATTTGATGATATTTTAAAGCAACGATATGTAGAAATGGTCTCTTAAAATAAGCCCACAAAAATCATGGCATCATAAAGCAAATAATACACCCCATCTGTAGGGGGAGCCGTAATATCATCCGACAATGCCAAATTTTCTGACGAGGATTTTCGGAGACATTGTATACTCACTCGCTCTCGATCTCTTTGGCCTGCGGATGTTTGAGCTTCTTGGCCGTGTCCACGTCCAAAAAGAGGTCTTTCAGAAGGCTCTCAGCTTCGCCCAGCGTGTCACAGAGCTGATTCTGATGCTTCAAAGGGAGTTCTTTCCGCTCATTTTCTGCATCCTGGTGGAAAAAGACATGGTGATTTTTTTTAAAAACCTATTACGATAGGACTTTATGTAACTTTATACCTCAGCCAAGAGTTGCTCAGACCGGAGGATGTCTTTCTCCACTATGTCTGCATTCTTTTGCATCTGGGCGACCAACATGGCCAGATTAGTGGGCTGGGTCCTGCAAGATTGGGACAAAATGTCAAAGGCCTGAGAACAAGCCATGTTCGTGGCTGTAATTCCTCCACACAGTTTATCCATCTCAGAATAACACTCATGGAAAGCATGCCTGTTCGTGAGTTTGCCTTTTGCCTTGCATATTTGCTGCAGCATGTCCAGATAATCACTGTATTGTAGTATCTCTTTAATTTAGATAGAAAATAGTGAGTACAAGTAGTAAAACATCCCATAATACTGCAAGACGAGAACAAACATCTAGTTTGTTTGCTCAGTCAAGCTTCAGCACCAGAAGACAGTGGGGTGTGTCGGCACAAGTTCAGATGCTTCCTTGGGCATGCGAGATTTTTGTCTGTGTGCTGAGCTTTACGTTGTTTACTGTACTATACGTTTGAGGGTACAGCAATATTTAAAGATGTTTGTAAGCATTTAAAATGCTATGAATTTGGGGGTGAATTATAGTTAGTGGCATATCAATAGTCTGAACTATTTACTGTCACTTTTAAGGGAGCCTCAATTATTCACAGATTTGCTATTCATGCTGTATTCTCTTTTTGCCTTAGATAGCAGGGGTCAATTGTAATTTGATTTTTTTATTTAAAACAAACTTATCATGGCCTCTGGAGGAATTTATAAAAACCGAAGTGGCCCCAGATGGAGAAAGCTTCCCTACGAGCCTACAAAAAACACCTCTATAAGTGACACGTGTCATTGAAACACCTCAAACTATTTCAAGAGGGTGGCGGCGTTTAACATAAATCTTTTCAGCCTCTCCCAAAGCGTTCTTCAAATTCACGCCATTCCACTGAAAGCCAGTGTCACTCATGTCTGCGTTGATGCTGCTTGTCATCCTTTCAGACAGACAGACAAATTAAATGCTGAAATCAAAAGTTTTTATTAGCTTAGTAGGGTTGTGCAAACATGTCATAATCTTTTCAGGTGGGCGGGAAATCTATAATTTTCTAATTGTCAGCACATTGCCGTGACAATAAACTCTTTTCCTCTTTCTATCCCCCTGCACGCACGTCACAGTGACACTTTGCATGTCTTTTTCGTTCTTTTGACTTCATCAACGTCATTTTAAGTCGAACGTGTTATGTTTTTATGAAACGTTGAATTGTTCACTTGTTGATTCCTTTGCGGTAAAGAGATAATTAAACAGCTACTGGTACATAGCCATCATATATAACCAAGTCAGTAATTACTACGGCAGACAGGGAGCGATGATCTGATTAGCTGCCTTGACAAACAGGACTGGCTGCATAATTGAGCAGGGTTTGTCTACATTCTTTACCAAGATCACGGCACTGCAAACACTCCCTCATTCAAATGTGAAACCGCCCGAAAGCAAGGATTTTGCTGCAATGTCGACATTGTAATAAAGGAAGCGTAAGGGTGAAAAAATTGAGTGAACAAAAGAAATGAATATGTTGGTAAGTCATATTTTCCTCTTAAGATTCACAGAATGTGCCCAACAGCTGATAAACTCCTTTAGGAACCTTGGTACCTTTTGCAGTTTGTGAATGTGCTTTTTTTGTAAGTCCATTTTAGGAAAAGGGTGTGGGAAACTAAGAAGAGTGGTTGGGTATGATTATAAAATCCAAATACTAATACAGAATATACCAAATTTTGAGAAACCCCAAATATAGTGTTATACATCACTGCAGCTTAAAAAATAAAAACATTACTTGACGATTTCAAAGCATGGTTGGATTATGGCGGAGCATAAGAAATATTGGCCAGGAATGATGATAGTAAAAACCTTACTAGGTCATGAATTTAATCATCTAAAAATCATCTCCAACTGTGGTTATCTGAAAAGATTGTTTTGCCACTGGAATGTGTAACTGCCCGCGACACTTTACGTTGATGCGGGTTGTCAAGCGTCAAATATTTGTAAAAAGATGGATACGGGTTAGTGTGTCCGCTGCACAGTACAGAGGTGTTGGGTATGGCCTCCCTGTGTGGACTTGGCACGTTCTCCCCGTGCCTGTGTAGGTTTTCTCCGCTTACTCCGGTTTCCTCTACATTCCAAAGACATGCATGGTAGGCCGATCGAGCACTCCAAATTGGCCGTAGGTGTGAGTGTGAATGTTTGTTCGGGTATGTATGCCCTGCGATTGGCTGTTGACCAGTATCCTGCTTTCTGCACTAAAACAGCCGGAATAGGCTCCAGCACGCTTGTGAGGAGAAGCTCAATGGATGGATGGATACATTGCAAAAACATGAATTACCATTTAATTCTAAGCCTATTTTTGAAGGACAGAATTAAATACCGCACTACCATTTCAATGCCCCAATTTGAAACTACGATACTGTTTCTTCTATTCGCTTCATGGGTCGCTAGAATCATTGCCAACTGACTTTTTGGCATCACTGACGGTGTACGTGTGCAACCACCAAGCATCTCAAAGTGTTAATTGAAAAGACCTGTTAATCAGATGCTTTCTATTAAAATGTACCACTGACTTGTACATGTTCATGAGTGGACTGTTGGGTATCGTTGCAGGCCAACGCCCGTACAGTGCAACTAAAGGACAGGAACCAGTTAAAGGGCCCAGCCCTCATTGTGCCACAGCTATTCTGACACACACAGTTTAGTGTAAGCAAATAGATTCTAATTTTCTCACTACTTCTCATTTTCTAACCTGACAGCTAACATACAAGTTGGGAGAAGGCACCATCATTGTTGATGCAGCCTCTCATCAGAATTTAAACGGCGAGGAGGCAGACTGTGCATGCTGAGTCACATGACATACATATCAAAAAATGTATTTGTCAAAAAGCATACCTGGTGATGACCTTGACCGAAGTGTCTTTTTTCTTAGACATCCTGGCAGTGTATGGGGTCAACCGAGACTGACTGTAATTCTGTCCCTCTCTTACTCCTCTTTTGTGTCCGTCTCACTCGCCCCCGTGTCTCTCCACTTCCTCGGGGTCCCGCTGTCAAAGTCTGAACACAGCAAAAGACTCACTTACACGCGTTCATATCGGCACAGCCGCACCTCCTCCCAGGTGGCCTAGCAGGTGTGTCGCCACCCAGACCTCCACCTTGCATGGGGAGGACCGGACTGACCAGTTTTGCCTTCCTCCCATTTCGGGGCCCTGCCCATCTTTTTCATCAGGGGCCCATTCACCATTTCCGTCCTTGCATACCGTGTTTATTGCTTCTGTTCTAGTGAAAGCTACTTTACATTATTACATCAAGCATGGACCTTTATGGTACATTTCATGCTAAATGTCACCTTAAAGAAAACTATGTGTATACGTTACACACATACGAAAGTCATTTAAGAGCTGGACACACCTTTGAGTTTGTTCACTTTTGTCAGTTGAGCTGCACCCGTTTGGGCTAATTTCAAATGGAATTCAGCATAGACTACATGTCACTGATTGGAACAGCAACTTTGGAATAGTGTACTGCTTACATTAAATTATATTAAATCTGTGAGTTTTGAAGCTGAGATTTCAGTAGCTTACTCTTGTCACATAAATCACCTGGAGCAAGTCACAATCAAATCAAATTAAATATCCTATTGGTTAGACAAACAGTTTAATTGCTGAATTTGGACTGGACAAACGCAATTTAACAGCCAAACATACTGGAAGAAGTCCAGCCACAAGAAACTCACAAAAGACTTTTCATTTTTCTTGGCCAACACTTGTGCCTTTCTCTGTTGGCAATGCAAGAAGTGAAAGAAGAAGCAAAACATGTGGAGTTCATGCTTTAGACATATGTTTGTTGTCGTTTGACTTTCAAGGCATATTTTTCATGTCATCATAATTTATTTGTATCTATTTAATTAAATTTAAAGGCATCTCAATTTGTGTGACATGTAATGCAAGTAATAATTCCTATGCTTCAATTGCAAAGAATTGAAAGTGTATGAAATTTGGCATGGCAGACGGTGAGTGGATTACATAACGCCTTATATGTAATACACAGGACAGTAGATGTTTCCAAGTAATCATTAAGGACGACTAATAGTTTGTAAAGTCCCGTCATAAAGGAATGTGAGTCATTGGTCTTGGATGGTGTAGAAAAAAAAAATTGTGAAACAAGGGTAAAAGGAATGCAGCAGAGCAACTTTTCTTGCAGCTGAGCAGTGGAGGACTTACATATACTGGGGTGCGTCCTGACATTGGTACTACAGAGTTTCATTCCAATTTGAGCTTCGGCTGTACTGTAGAACAGGGCTATACTGTGTCATAGTGGTGGAAATATTGATTTGATCCTCTTCTGCACTTAAAGGTTTGCTAACCTAAAAAGCAAAAACGAGCAACCATATTATTATTGATTGTGGGAATAGACAAAAGAGGAGCATTGTTGAAAGACGAGTGGAATATTCACCTGTGAGGCAGCACTCATGTACCAATAAATGGACCAAGGTGTAAGCCTGTATGACGATCAGATGCACAATCAATGTAACTGTAGTTTTAAATTGAAACGTCATCATTCATTCAAATATATAAATATAAAAAATATAATATTATAAATATAATATATTTTCTGAATTCAACATGAGTTTGAATATTTAATTCTTAGTTCAGGGACATTTCCAGTTATGAGGGTGTATTCAGATTTTCTTGAGTTTTTTCTTTTTAAATGAGTTCTATAGGTTATATAGGTCTAAAGGTTCAATTAATAGTTTAATACGAGAAACACCTGGCGTTTTAATAGGAGCTTGTAGTTGTTTTTTTTTAATATCCACTTAAGTAACTTGAGATTAAGACCTTTTTTCATTTAAATATCTGAAACTGCTTATTACAGTATACTGCATTATCATGTTTCAGAAACACAATGTGAAGTGCCCCCTTCCATACACTTGTGTGTATATATGTCATCGCTATAAATACTTTGAAAGGGTGGGAGCCTTCCAGACAATGTCAGCATCTCATCCATAAAAGGATGTGGTAGAGTTGTATGATTTAAGGGCTTTGAAAGAAATCAAATGCGGTGCCACAGCTAATTTGGCACAACATGCAAGAATCCTTATCTCCACCTCATATGGCACATCATTGCCCCATCCAGGTAGGGCACATTTTATGTGACGCTGGAATGTGTGAAGCGGATAAGACAAAGACTTGACATGCTTCCAAAAGAGAGCTCTGGTTAGTCCACTATGATGTTAAAAATGAAACAAAGAGCGCCAAACACACCTTTGCGGTTAATGTGAGCTATGATGTACACAAACCTACACACATCCACGCCCAGCTGAGGCATTCCAAGCACTGCACAAAGCCACACCAACACACACCACGACAATGCTACGTGTAGTTCAGAGATCATGATGCTGTTGAATATGTGAATGAACTAAAGCAAACAGTTGGTGCAAATCGATTTCAATTATGTGTTCAAGTTACCCAGTTTATTTCTTTCGCTTCATAATAAATCAATTGGACCAATTTTTTACAATGACAAAGGGGAATAAAATTAACTCAAGGGGTTACAAAAAAAAAAAGAGGGGGACAAAAAATACAGCGGGTCTTCGGTTTGGACTAGTTGATGAATGGCCCAGAATGTCATTGCATAGCACAAGGCATCCTGTTACCTGCGTGCATACTATTTCTCACTTGCTTGTTTAAAATATATTGCCTAGAAGTGTTTTTGTACAAATATACTATTTACTGTTCAATGATGCAACTTGGAATTCTGGTTGTGTTGCCACAGTAGAATGAAACCTGATTATGAGGCTGGGAACCTTCTCATGTAGAGTGATCAGCGGTTAATTGATAAAATATCAAACAGTATATTTCGAAGGCCTGTGCAAAAGTCTTAGGAGTCTTTAGCTTTGTTGTTTGTTACAATAATCATGTATGACTATAATTCATAGAGTTCACTTGGTAGAGTCAAGTTTGTTTGTCTGTTTGCAAAAGGGTCTATAAAATAACAAAGCTAGTGCCAGCCTAAGACCTTTGTATAGTACAATATTTCCAGACAGGGATGATATTTATGATTTAAAAAAAAAAAAACATTTAAAAGACTCCAACATGGTCATCAGGTAGCATCAGGTATGCTTAAGAAAAAATAAAATAAAAATGAGTACACCTGTCACATTTTGGTAAATGTTTTGACTTTTCACAGGACCACCCCAAAGTGAAAATGTCAAAATGGGTCCCAACTGAACTTGGGAGCGTCCCCGGTATCACTTGGCTAGTTGGTTAGTCTCCAGTGTGTTTATATGATGTAATCGCTCCCGTACTGGTCACTGGCAGTTCAACATGGCATGGAATTGGAACTCTACATTAGGACGGCTGAAGGTATATGAAGAGGACCAAATCCTTCAAACTAAGCAGCAGTGTGGTGCCATTTTGCTGTCATCCCATGAAAACAAAATTACCAAATTGTGTGGGGTGTGCTCACTTATGAGAGAAAAGTGAGCCATTTGAAACCAATGAATCAGTTCATGTCAGTGTCCCAAAGGAAGTCACCAGCAAGATAGCAGAAGGTTGACTCCATATTCTACTATGTGGAGCATTTTTTAAAGGACAGTCACAAAGCAAATCAAAAAAGCTGAATTTAGGATGCATTTAAAATTTTAATCTGACATGCTCTCCTCAAGAGTATGAGTGTTCCATTACATTACACCACCACTCTGTGTTTCCATGCAGTCTGGACCATAGCAGAGGGGCCATTTTGAACGCACCATACGCTTCAGTTTTCTTCCCTATGAGCTTGCCTAAATTCAGAGAAGCGGGGCCCTTGTGCACTTGACTTGAGCACCACTGATAAGCAACCGGCTGTCTTGTGCTTTTGACCCGGTTACACTCCAATCACCTAAACCCTTTGACTGTTCTGCAATGATTATACCCCCTTGAAAGCGCTGGCTTTAAAACAACCAAATTTAGATTAAAAATTGCACAAAACAACCCAATTTTGTACAAAACCCTTTTTTTTTTCCTAAACAATTGATCAGTTTTAAGGTTGCATGTGAACTGTGACAAATGAGAAAAAAATCAGGGTGGCGCTGCAGGAAAGACAAGGGACAAAGCAAACTAACGAGGTGTTTAAGGTCACACCATTACGACTGTTTCATTAAGTGTACTACTGTGCTGAAGAAAAAAACTGCAAATGCGCTGGGAACAAAACAACTTGGCTGCAATCATTAAAGACATGGTAACCGGTTTAACCATGACAAGTCATTAAAAAGATGGCAGGTAGATTTCATGACATTCCTTTCTCCAAAACTCATCCGCTTGTCTCACACGGAGGCACTGAAAAGTAACCATTCAAGAAAGATGATTCTAATAAGTGACACCAGGGAGGCTTCTCTTCACGTTTTAGCTGCCGAATCCAAAGATTCCCTTGATGTAGCCGGTTAGGCCGCCCTTGACCTTCTGCTCCACCTTGTCGTCCAGGGCCGGGAAGGCTACGTGGTTGAGAGCCAGGTCAAAGAACAGAGGTTTGCAAGGGATCGGCTGGAAGTCGGGCGGGAAGTGGACAAGGTTGGGGTGCTTCCCCACAAGGGACGAGTCCAGGCGGAACGTTTCCAAGCGGTCGCATAGAGGCTGGAGAATGACGAGGGGTATCGTTACCGTGACAAATGACTCAATAACGGAAAGAGAATTGTAGCACATGTCCACACAAATGTGGGGATTGTTTAAAACCCATAATATTCTACATGAGTGTTTCGTTAACACATCCACGTCTTAAAAGTCATTTGAAGATATTTAAGGACAAAAAAAGGTTTAAATTTGTTCATTATTCAACGTTAAATATTACAATCCTCTTAAAATAATGTTTGTGTTCGCTGAAAATAATATATGTACTTTTTTCTCTTTTAACTTGTCGTTTGTCATCCCATGTTTCAGATATGAACCAGATAACTCTTTTCGGTCTTTGACCACAGCCTCCAATGTCTACAGTCTTTTTTGTGCTGTATTTTCTTTCAAACTACTACAATGTGAAATTACATTAAAATGGGAATTACATAAATATAAATATATTTTCACCACCCATTAATTGGATAATAGCAGCAAAATGTGCAGTCACAAGAATGTCCATCAAAATCCAGAAATTGTCTATGTACTGTACATACAGTAGTTACAAAATCAGACAATCGGGAAGATTACTGTCATAATGTACACTCGTGGTGTTTACCTTTTAATCCGAAATGTTTTAAAAAGTTTCCTCTTACCGTGTTGTCTTTGATGGGCTGTGGGGTGGGAACGTCAACAGTCTCTCCGGTATCTGGGGGAAAAAATTGCTTATTGTAATTTTTGCTCCCATGGGTATAAATTTTTTTTTTTTTAAAAAAAGAGTGCCACTTCAAATCCTTCACCTAATATGGCTGCCGCTTGAAGAGAGTATTTTTCTGCATTGACTTTAGCAATGAGCTCCTGCACATCAGGGAGGTCCTGTCAACATCACAGACCACGTCAGTGATACAGAGGCTCCACGCAAAGCGGTAGTGGATGCACATGCAGTACTGGAGCTATATTAGCATCTCAGTGTTGCTCCCAACCTTAAGGCTGTTGTTCATGCCCTTGGTCTTTGACTGCACCTCCTTGGCATACTTGAGCACCCTCTCATAGAGCACCAGAGCCTCGCTCCACTTCTTCACCAGAACGTAAGACTGGGCGATGTAGAAACACCTACAAGAAAGACAAACATTGTAAATATCATAGGCATGCCATGTATTTATCACACATGTGGTTGGGTGGTTGACCTGTAGGCTTTGTAGGCCAGTGTCTTGAGGGACACCTCTTTCTGGAACCCATGGTCGTCCTCCAGGCCCTGCAGGGAGGAGAGCTCAGCCAGACTCTGTGGGGACACCAAAGAGTGGTTGTTACGGATGTCGTGTTTGGGGTAAAGGCGTCCACACACTTGCCTGTAGGATGATGTCATAGAGGCGGATGAGGTCCTGTGGACGGGGCCCCCTCTTATTCTCGTCCCCCTCGGGCTCCTTCAGCTTGGCCTGCAGCGTGTGTGCCATGCTCTCGTTCCTCTTCACCAGCGTGCACAGCTTGATGTAGCTCAAATAGCTGGTAGACAACACCAGTGACTTAAGCAAACATTCCGTCTATGCTAACAATTCAAACGTGACTATCAATACATTTGATTTCACAAAGTCCTTAAATCATGATTCATGAATCAAGATCAGACTTGAAACGGCCCACTGATGCCTCAACACCAAGTTGCACTGAACAAGGATTGTGTTCATACAGAAAATATCAGCACGCTGTTCCATTTATCCTTCTTTAATTGGTTAACTACCCACATAGTGCGTCACGCTTTTATGTAGCTCTCACTAGTCCAACTTCATGTTCACTGTGGAAAACCACAATCAAGAAACTCCCTTTGCACGATAATATATACAAGTAACAATGGTAACACCTTAAATAAATATGTAAATCACATCATGAAGACAAAATTAAAAACTACCTGTGCAGGAACTGCATGTTGGACACTTTTCCGTTCTCAGCATCCGAGCTTCTCTCGCGCTGCTTCTATAAGCAGAAGCATTAACCAAACATGTTAATTATTGACTTTTCAGGAACACCTCCCACTTGAGCTATAAAAAAATCTGCTATTTTTCTAACGGTGATATCATCATACCGCCTCAGTCTTGAGTTCCTCTCGCACCGCTTGGATGGTGTCGCGGCACTCGGCAAGCAGGGTCTCATACAGATGCTCCTTGGTCTCCTCGTTGGCTGCCTTCTCGAGGGGAAACAAGAAGATCAGATTAATCAAATCTAATCACACTTAATCATGTGGATGTGTGTTAAGATCTGCATTTCTGGAATGTGCACCATGTTCATAATGAACATACAATGTAATGATTACCACCTGCCACCTTGGCGTATTTGCTTTTCCCTCATATTTAAATGTGTCATATGTGGTCGAGCAGATGGAATCAGTACAAATATCTTCACAAATGTTGGGGGACAAATGTTGAGCTGGAGCGCTGGTGTGTTGCGCAACACCTGAATTTCACGTTTGCATTTACTTTCGGCATGATTAAAGTCACAATTTCAGTACTCAATCACACGACTCCATCAAGGCGTCTTAAACTTAAGTAGTTTAAGTGGGAGACTCCAAGCAAGAATGTATGTTCAGTGATGAAGGTGAAGAAGACAGAGGCGGAGGAGAAGATATGTTGCCCTGCAGGCTCCTGATGGATTCCTGCACTCTACTTGCGCATACTCCACTATTATCAATGACACATTGTTCTTCACCTTACAACCACAAACACTCGCACGTACCCTTATATTACACATCTACACACATTGCACAACTATTAAACAAAAAAGTTGTTTAACACGTGATGGTCAGCATGGTGTATGCTTCAGTTTGATGTGCTTTTTAAAAAACACTTTTACTTCTGAAAGCAGTCAAATAAACATCAAATCTTTGCAATTATCACCACGTCGAGGCAGGGGTGATGGTATTTAAAGTCCCGCACTCACGTACCAACACCTTGCTACGCCCAGCAAAACCGGCTTTACCTGTTCTACATTCCCTGCGGTTGAGAAGGTGCATGCGTGCTGCACTGCAGGCTGACATAAATAATGTGGCTCTTCACTACACAGAGCACGTACGGGCGGAGGATGATTGTGTGTAAAAGACAAAACATGAATTGATTTGACTCTTGCATCGACACCTAGCGCACTATGTTGGGTTGGGTCTTAAGTATTTAAAGTAAGCAGCAATTCTATTAGGCACACGCAAACTGGGTGTTGTCCTGCATTTATGTGTGTACCGATATGCTCAGAATGTAGTTGTACCAAGAGCAGGGCTGAATGCCAGAGGGCGTGATGGGAGTGCCTACAAAAAGTGCTTGTGACAAAACCCGCAGGAATGGATTGGAGGTGGCTGCGATCAACCAAGGGCGGACAATGACACCCTTTGAATGTTTGGTAAACTACATTCAGACACTTTCACAAAGGTGAGAATCGCATAGACAAGAAAATGTTGCAGTGTCGGTTGATTTCCAAGTTGTTCTAATTCCAAATATACTTTCTTTATAGAAACTAATGGACTGTAATTTATTAGGGGATCAAACTGGCCCTACTTAGAAAAAAAAAAGAAAAAAAAGACAGCAGCTGCCCAAGCATACTTTTATGACTTATCAAAGATATAAAAAAGTTAACTTTAGTATTAGAAAATAAAATAGCTAAGTTAAACTCTGATACTTTAAACAGACGTGTCATGAGACAAAAAAAAGGAAGGTTTTTGCAAAGTCATAATGTCGCTGAAAATTGTTGCTGGAGATGCCATCGCAACTGCTTAGTAGTCATTGAGTCAATGGTGTCAGTCATTTTAATTTATTCTATTTCTCATCTGATCCTGAGCATGTATACATGTTTCTACATTGCAGTAAGTTCCACTTCATGGTCATGAGCCATGTTTTTCCTAGAAAACATTCAGAACTACAATGGCCCAGGGTAATACCACTTATGTGAGGTGTATTAACTTTGACGGTACTACTGAACCACATTTGACATTCTGGTGACATCTACGAGTTTCCACACAATCTCTTATTAGGTATTACTTGCTGACAACGAAGTTCTCTTCGGAAGTGTATTGGTTGTTGTTCAACTCCCACTCAATGATGATGTCAATGTGAGAGGTTCATCAGGTGAGATGTTTGACAAGACATATTTTTAATTATTCTCATTTTCAAGCTCTCTAAGATAAGTTGCGCAGTGAAAGGTGGTCTCCTTCATAAAATCATGTAGCAGTACTGACCTGAGCAATGGCAGCCTCATTGTCTGGCAAACCCAACAGGAAGATGCGGACCTTGTCGATCTTAACGGGCACGCTCCTCCCGCGCCACTCCACCTCACTCATGGTGGCCGCCTGCTTGGTTCTTGCCTGAGTGATCAGGGTCTGGAAGAATAAAGACCTTTGGTAAATTTGGAAGTGGTGATTCTTCTGTGAGTGAGTGACATCATTGTTCTCACCTCTAGTTTCTCAGCCATCATGCCTCCTCCTCCTCCTGTCAGTCTCATTTGCATCAAGTCATTGATAGCATTCTGGTCACCTGTCAGAAAAAAATCATGAATGAGAAGGGAATAGACAAGAGGTGTGATGATTAAAAATACAACTGAGTTATTTTCACAATAGCTTACCTATATTGTAAGCACAGTATCGGATGTTAGGTGATATTTCGTCTACACGCTGACGATAAAGAGCTTCCAGCTCCTCAGTGAATGCACTTGCAAGCTTCTCATAGATGGTCCTTGAGTCAAAATTTATATTTTATTTTATCCCTTGACTCTGATCAAATTAATATGTAAAAGAACTGAATGTTATGAGGAAAACAAATGGGAAAAAATTGCTCACTTGCACTTGTTGAAGGCCTCCATGGCACTCTTCCACTTCTGCAATTCAAACTCCACCATGCCAGTCAGGTAGGATGTGTAGGCCTGCAAATAAAATCAAAATATCAGTTCAGTGACTTTGGACAAAAAGGACAAACAATAAGCTGAACCACAGAGCACAAATAATTAGCAATTAGCCTATGTCGCCTTGGGTGCTACATCACAAGCTATGTGGAACAATAATGTGAGAGTGGGGCTCTGCAATTTGGCAAAACACATATATTATAAAAATATAAAAAAATGTTGCAGAACAATTGAAAAGTTTTTCATCTTAATTCATATTCAACAAATGTAGTATTAATAAAAATACTGTGTTTAAACTAGTGTAAATGCATGTAATTTATTTTTGCTATATCATCATCACAATAAATGGCATTTAAAAAAAAGCATCCTCCAATTTATTTTGAGAGTTTTAAAAAAAAAAAAGAAAAAAAGAAAAATTGTGCTACACAAGGCGGCACTATTAGACTCGAGAATACCTGCGCTTCCAGTTTAGTCTTGGCATCAACAGAGGGACTCTCGCACAGCTTCTCCAGCTTCTGACTGTGCTTGGCAGCTTTGCGGAGCCGTGCCAGCAAGTGAAAACGTTTACGCGGCTCCGTGTTGGCCTCCTGCTTCAACTGCATGGCGTAGCTCCATGCACGCTCCGCTTCCATCAAAACCACCAGCAAGTACCTACAAATAAGAAAAAAAAAAGTTGCATAAGCCCCTGGATATAAATAAGCAATTTATGTCAGATATTCCTAACCCAGAGTGCCATTTCAGTTTCAACAAAATTACAATTTGTTTACCACAAATGCATCTTTGGTCATCCAGCTAAGCCAGCAAATTGCAGCAACAGGCAGAAAATTAGATGCTCATCCAGACCGTTTACCATTCACACAACAGATAGAGTAATGCATTTCGCAACATTAAATACCTGCTGTCCGAAAGCATTTCAACTGTTATTTTTTTCCCAACAAACTTGTGCCGGTTTCCCATCTTGAATCCAAGAGTCTTGCGTAGACGACGTAGTCTACGAGAGCAGTAGCCCCTGCAAAAGGGCGGATAGTATTATGGCACAGTCACAAGATCATAGAAGTTTAATCTTCTTACAGGAATAATTCCACTACTCCAGAACCTGACAGGGGCTTACCTGTATCTTTGGTAGTCTCCATGTCTGAGACCGTGCAACTGCTGGGACTCCTTAATGATTTGCAAGACTGCGAATCACAGTTAAGGAACCTTACACACACACACTCATGCGAATATTTCCTTCATTTTAACATACCACGTGTACCCAACATCACGATAATATCATACAAGTGATTGACGTTTCCGTACAATATGATGCGCGTGTACTACACATCACCATCATCCCAGGAAAAACACATATGTTATTACGTTTACATGGACAAGCCGACCAGAATCATTTCAGGGTGAGTTAGGAAAAGACGTTGAACTATTTGGCAGTGGCTGTTTCAGTGACACGTAGCCTAACATCGCTGGCCTCGGACACACCAAGCTAATATGCTAAGGTTAGCTTCGGAGCTTGGTAGTCTTAATAAAACATGCAATAAATATAGAACGCTGCAAAAAAAGATACTTTCAAGTCCAACTCCTCCACCCGGTGAATTTTCTTTATTTTCCTCCAAGGCAGAAGCTTTCGCTTCGTTTAGCTTGACTGTGGTCATTTCTAAAAGCTAGCGAAACTAAGCACAGCACAGCAGCCACAGGGAGTAGACACGCTGAATTCTTCACGAACGGACCAATGACGTTGCAGGGAGAGGAACAGACTGTTGGGAAGATCTCGCGAGTTTCCTCGGTCTTCGTTGTCAGTCGGAACTCAAGAAACGAAAAAAAGTCAAACAAAAATCTCAGAATCATTGATAAAAATTAGACATCATAGCTTATTTGTCTTATATTTTTTTTTTGAAATGTACCTGATTCTTTCTGTACTTGACTTTGACAAAACCGATAGTGTTTGTAGGCATTTTTTTCAGTTGTAGAAAAAAAAAGAAAATCATGTGTTTGTAGGCATTTTTTTAATTGTAGAAAAAAAGAAAATCAGGAAATTAAAAAAACGTCAATGCTCTGTCACTGCAGAAATCCATGTCACGTGACGCACGCCACATTGATACCCCGGTCTCCATTTCAAGCAACTGCTTTTGTATTTGTAATTTATATATAAATTACGGCATTTATTAAATATACAATTGTATTGGTAAATGTAACACGTTGGTCATCCATGCACATCTTGGAGTAACTTATTACAGGCATCACTGTGTAAGTCAAGGCAGGTGAACCAATACTTCAAATGCCAGTATGGACATATTTCTCGAGTATGTCATTCAAATTCTTTTTTAAATTTTTTTGTGTCAACGGTTTTTATAGATAATTTGCTATAGATACTGTAAGTGTTTTTTTATTTTTTTACTTATGAGTGGTTCCATTTTACAGTGGAAATGTAACCCAAACCTGCACATAGGTTGGAACATGCTGATTCTTTACTTGCGCTCATGCAGACGTTACGTTATAATTACATTCAAAATGCCTTGAATGACAAAATGTGCTCAAAAACCACCTTCATATTTATTAGCATTTTACTTTCTGTCTAAGGGGTGGGGGGGATCTTTGGCAATGGTTTTGTACCTACAAGATACAAAACTGTGGCACTGAAGGGACAATCATGAAATCAGCAAGTGGATACTAATTTACATGTTGTCTGCAGCAGAGATATATCTGCAGAGGAAGTTCTTCAGTTCCGAAATATGCATGGTCTCCTTGATGGTGGTGTCTCTGCTGCGTATCTGTAGGAGGCCGCTTTCCAGAGTGTTCTCACTGATCACCGCAGTAAAAAGCACGCCCATCTCATCATATCTACAAGGCACCAAATACATAAACGTAGTATTTAATCAAATGGATATCCTTGAAAATCTATTATTAACAGACTAGCAAAATGATTGAAAAATTGAACATTCAAAAGTTTACGAAGTGTTGAATTAAGTTCAACTGTCAAGGTTATAGTCCATTTTAGGTTGAGCCTGCAATTTAAACCAAAACCTAAATTAACCCAAATTTTTATTTGTACGTATATTAATTTCTTTTTGATGAACATTTTTACTTGGAGTTGAGCTGATCCATTGGTGAGGGTGATGTTTCAAGATATCCCGGCCAAGCAGAGATTTTAGACTCTTTTAACTCTTGCAGCAGCCCTTCACAAACCTATAGCCCAGAAGCACAGTCAATTACAAATGACGCTCAGCAAAGGTAATGTAATTGCATACTGAAGTGTTTCTCTGACCTTCCTCAGCTCCATGGTGGCTCCCCTGCTAATACCTAAAGCCACTTTGACTGGAGCCAACAATGGATGTAATTTCAGAACCTGAAATTGATGACATGATGAAATAAGACATAAAAGAAATGTTTCATAAAAATACTTTTGTAGGTGGCTTTACTTTTCTCTGCTGTAGCTTCTGTTTGGTGTCTTCTCTCTTGTGTAGCTGCAGCGAGTTGCACAGAAAAGCCAATAAACCGCGATTGACGTTCCCGGTAATTGAAACTACGTGAGGAATAGACTTGCGCCCATCTCGACTCTACAGGATATTTGGAAAGATAAACAATGCAAGCAAATGATTATATACTTGGATTGTCCCTGGGCCATATACGCTCAAAATCTCACCGGCCATACTGTTCATGTATCCCTACTGCATTACAATGTTGACATTATATCATATTAATCCCTGAGGGGAAAAAAATCTGTGCCAGCAAACTTTTATGTTGTGAATGTTTTGAAGCACCGATCAAAAACAATACAGTCATAATAATGGGTTTGATTGTTTTGGATTTGATCACTCGTGTGCCTTACGCATTGTATTGCTTGACAACCTGGTCAGCTTTCACTCGCTTTGCACTGCCTCCTAAGCATTCAGTCATGCTCACAGTATTTGAATTAAATCGCTTGTGTTGAATTTATTAAAAAAATAAAGAAGAAAAAGAAAACCTCAAGCTCATTCAGAGTAGCCTGGAGATGAACCACACATGTCACTGGCGAGGATTAACTTCCAGATCAATGAGTTGATTCCACATTTGAAGTGTGACATATTTTCCAAATGTATCTCTATGGAATTCATGTCTTAGGAAAACGCCACGATCCGGAAAAGAGCATGTGAAGAAGCCATAAAGCAGCATAGACCTGGAGTTTAGAGCGGGCTTCTTTGTGCATCTGGAGCAGTTCGCTGTCTCCTCGGCTCCATAGAACCTCCACTGGCTCCTGTCCCCACGGGAATTTGTAGAAGATCTTCAAACCGCGTGACGTTGGCCCCTCTAGTTCATCTAGAGAGACGTCACTGCTGCTGAAGTCCGATGGAGCGAGGGCAAACTGGTCCAAAAAAAATAAACATAAAAGGTATCAATTTGACCAAAACATATTTTGAGCGTTATCCATCAAGAACTCACCTTTCTCCACCACTTGAGCCTCTGTCGAGCCCAGTGGTCCAACCATTGCGAGGAGGTTCGAGAGGAGCAGAACCAGACAAGAGATGCCTGTGTGACTTCTGCTGGGCTGACAGAAATACCATTCTTGGAATTACAGTGGCACAGTTAAGAATGATTACTTCCCAGCATGAAGTTGCTGCTGATTTTGTGTTTGCTGGTTGGTCAGATGGATTGCAAAAAAACTGCACATCAGTTTTATGAAGGAGTAACTAAGGTGTGAACTAAAATGTAAGGGGTAAGACAGACATAAAGAATCACATTTCTGTCTGCTGTGGCCCTCTGGAATGCACACACAAGGGATGGTGGAGCGTCGATGAAGCCTCACCAGCCATCACCGTCTTTCGAGGACTGAAAACATCTACCAGTTTCAGCAATGCCAAATGGGAGCTTCCTGTTCACCATCTCAAATATGGGGACAAACTGCTCCAAAGACCCTTAGAAAATAAATAGAGGGCACAATAAATGAATTCAAGATTTGTCATTTGCACAAAAAAAATGATTACATCAAGCGATTACTTTTCTAGTTTGTCTTCACTAATATAAAAATATTAAAAGGAAAAAAAAAACATGACAATCAAAAATGAAAAAAAGGATTGGATTGCTACCTGGAATGAGGCTGGTTCTCAACATAGGTGATGTCTGCAGAAACATGTGGACGTTCTGGGCGAGCTGCTCCCTGCTCAGCTCGGTCTCCTCTAGTATATTTACGACGTTATTAGGATCTGGGACCGCCAGGTAGCCCCATTGTCCCCTAGCTGCATCGTGACTTGCTGTGCTGATCCCGAACACCTGATCTCTGGATCCAGTCATCGAACGCCACCACTGATGCAGCACATTCTCCCTGAGCTCAGTGCCCAGTGGCCCGTAGTTGCAACCTCTCCCACGTTTAAACAGCTCCACATTGGTGTCTCCAGGAGCGATGAAGTGTCTGTCCACAAAGAGCTGCAACAAAGCCCTGGTATGATCCAAATTGGTTGGTGGACAGCAGCGTCTTCTTACATGTTGCCAAACACGCGGCGTACATCGGAACGCACACTTTGGCAGGACTTTTTTTACTAAGTGATTGAACATGAGCAACGAGCTAGTAAAATGACAAATCTGTCAAATTTATGAATCCATCAGGGGAACATAATCCAACCACCAATGACCCACCTCAACATCCATCTATGGTGGCGTAAAGCTGTTTAAAATGGAGTTGAGGAAAAAAAATGATCACGATGACACATGCCAAGCGTTATTGGCTAGCTTGTTTTTTCGTCTGTCACTTCGAAACTTCTTTTCAAACTTTTATCGTAAATGTTTGTCCTACGAAGAGTACATGGACAGTAACATTGTTTTAAACTTCGTATCGGCTTGTAACCCGGAAGCTTTTTTTCTTTTTTTTACGTCTTGCTTTTCTCTGTGTAAATCGTCCACAGCGCCATCTAACGTGACCACCGGTGAGGTTGTGAACACATGATCTGTTTTATATTTACTTTGCCATAGTCTAACCCACTTATGATATATATAACCCACTTATGGTACATATAACCCAAATTAAATTTCCCCATAAAGAGACAAATCTCCCCTTTTCTTATTTTTATTTAAAAAAGGGACATTGCACCATTTTAATATTGATCACATCACTTTCACTAATTCATAACACCAACGCAATACAACGCATCACCTAGTTAAATAACTAAGGAATGTACGGTAACACAAAACCAAGAAAAAGTACAGCACATGACCGTTGCACCGAAGGAGACGCTCTGGTATCACTCAATTAATCTCAAAACCTGCAGTAAGCAAAAAACAAAGTTAAACATATAGAATACCGTAATTATAACAACTTCAAATGCGATCAGCGTGTGAATTGTCGACTAAACAAAGAAAAAACAAGGGGTTTCAATATCTTGTATGGCGACTACTGTGGAAAGGGTGGTGGCATAGGGTAGGGCAACATTGGAGGTGGTGGCTGTTGAGCCTGTGGCGGTGGTGGGGGATGAGCGACGTAAGGAAAGGGGTGGTTCATGCCGTTCTGGCCCGGTCTCTGCATGCCCCCAAACTGAGGTGGGCCCTGGCCCTGGAAGCTTTGGTTCCCAAAGGCTCCTGACTGATTGGAAGGACCACCAAAATTACCTTGGCCATTGCTGTTGCCATAATGGTTGACATAACTACCGCTAGAGTTACCTCCATAGCTGCCCCCATTTTGCACCTTACCCCCAAAGCCACCCCTTGGCCCATTTCCAAACCCTCTATCATTGTCCCTGTCCCTGTAGCCGCCGCCGCCACCACCACCAAAGTTCTCACGCCGCCCACCTCCAGAATACCTATCTCGACGGTCATCTCTGAAGCCACCTCGCCCCCCCCTTCCGCGACCTAAATGGAATGAAAACAAAGACATACTGCTTGTCACATCTCGCGTCACTCAATTGTCACCATTCAATTTGAGAGGTTCTCGTACCTCCTCTGTCCTCTGCCATTTGGATGAGCTTGGGGTTAATGGCCTGGTTTGCCTCGCGTAGCACAGAGATCAGGTCACTTGCCTGTTTCATGTTGTTGGGGGTGAAGAAGGTGTAGGCTGTGCCCGTTTTTTGACTCCGGGCTGTGCGTCCAATGCGGTGGATATAATCCTCGGAGGAGTTAGGGTAGTCATAATTGATGACAAATTTCACATCCTCCACATCTGTGAGAAGTGTTGCAGTGTGGCAAAACGAAACATGGGGGCCACACGGGGATTTTGCACACCACAACAGCCAGACCAGAGCAAACAATTAGCAACTGTGAAGGCTGAGGTGGAAGGTGCTGCAGAGGCTGTGGAGGGAATGGGTTAGAGCAGCATCATTTGACATCTACTCCATGGGAATACTACTGTGGGAAGAGAGAAACGATGCACACTCCCATTGCTTACCATGGTCCAAATGATCCAAAAAAGACTTTTCACTCCCTCGTTGGTTACCAAGGGAGAATACAAATGCTTAAAGGCTTACCATATAAGGAGTATGCATTCACTAGTCCTTTCCCAATGCAGCCAAATCCCCCACATGTTGTCAAGTGACATTCGGGAGCTTCTTCTACGCAGTTGGGCCAGGATATGCACTGGGGGCCTCCTCATATGCCAATATTATTCATTTTTGCAGGTCGTTTTTTCCCAGTACACCCTCAAAAGAAGCCACACTGCACGTCTTGCCAAGACCAAATAGATCAGCTATTCAATTGACAGGGGCCCCATCAAAAACAGTAAGCCTTGCGGGAGCCCCCCCTAGCAAAAACAAATCCCACATCCCTTCATCTGTGTCATCAAGGCAAGATGTCCCAAGAAGCCAGTGTTCACTTGAGAAAATGTCTCTCATTGGCAGGTCTCGACATGACTTCTAGAATACAGGCGAGGGAGGAACTTTGGTTTGAGCTGTCGCTCACTCTTTCTCCTCACTAACCCCTATGCACATGTGCCAGGTCTCATCAATTTTCAGAGACTAATACAAGTTCTTAAACCGCTTTCTCCATTTCAAGGAATCCAGCACTTTGACGGGAACAAGCGAGAACCGAGAGCTGCGACAAGCACCTGCGCGTCGCCGATAACAATCGTCCCAAATCTCAATACCGTACAGCGCTTTCAAACACAGCGACATGCAGCAAGCACTTTTTGGGGGCGGTAACGGTTTGAGTCGGAAACAGCTGGTTGGCAGTTGTCGGGCGAAATCCACGGACAGAGAACAGATGTGTGTGTATTTCAACATGTCGGAGGCAAAGGCTTAGCCACAGAGCCTTTTGAGAAAAAAAATCACTGGCACACAAGAGCTTTCACCTCTCTAAGGCCCACTGGGTGGCAAGCCAGTTGAGCACTTCCAATATGTCATCCTTCTCCCTCTCCAGGCCTGGGACTGTCATGCCTAGTGCCTGCCACAAAGACTCCACCTTAAGGTGAGAAAAACTCAGAAAATGCATAGAGAAGTTAAAGAAAGCAAAAACACTTTCTTTAAATTACATAACAGGAAAAAACGGTGCCGCTTAATTGCAAACTGACCTAAACCGCGGGAGGCCACGTCTGTTGCGATGAGGATCGGTGCTTTGCCGTATCGGAACTCTAAAAGAGGCAAAGTGCAATGGAATTAAAGAAAAACATATATGTCATAGTTGCTTTTCCACTGCATAGAACCGGCTTGTGCATGCAATGATGAAGCTGCACGACCACCGAGTGAAATGATGATCTAGTTTTGCAAATTTAGCGAGCGAGATCTGTGTTGTGCCCAGTAGGTACCATGCAGTGGAAACGGTGAGCTCATTTTGTTCTTACCATTAAGGACCCAGTCTCTCTCCTGTTGGCTCTTGTCTCCATGGATTCCCATTGCTGGCCACCTGTGTGAAACAAACTCTGTATGACAAACAGCCGATCGAGCTTCAAAGCAATATCTATGCAGATATCCACGACAATAACAAAGAGGAATGAGCGATTGTTTCCTATATTTTAAGATTATGACCAACTTCATTGTACCTTTCACCAAATGCGATTTTTGACTTCCGACTCTTTCACAATGTCGGCCCACATATGCATCGTTGTAGTGAATTGGTTTTTAAATCAGACATGACATCATTAACTGAGTGAAATAAAATGACATTGGGGTAAAACTCACCCATCTCTTCTCATGCTCCTGGTGATCTCGTCACAGCGTCTTTTGGTCTCCACAAAGATAATTGTCTTGTTTTCCTTTTCACTCATTATCTCCTCCAGCAACCGAAGCAGTCTGGAGACAAGATGACAGCTTGTTTTTAACTACCAGTATGAAATCATTTTGAGTTACTTAACTTTCCTCTCCAAAGCATCTTACTTGTCCTCCTTCTCCATGTCATTGCACACGTCAACTATTTGCAGGATGTTATGGTTGGCGCTGAGCTGAAGTGCTCCAATGTTGATTTGTACATAATCTTTCAGAAAGTCCTCAGCAAGCTGCTGAACTTCTTTGGGCCATGTGGCACTCCACATCAGGGTCTGACGGTCAGGCTGGTAAGGAGACGGGCGACACTCAGTTTCTTTTGCCTTACAATAATTTTTACTTCGAGTCACAAGGCATCCAAACTTCAGAGTGATAGGATATGACCTCACCCGTATTTGGTCGACAATCTTGCGGATCTGAGGCTCAAAACCCATGTCGAGCATGCGGTCGGCCTCATCGAGCACGAGGTAGGTGCAACGCTGCAAATTTGTTTTGCCGCACTCCAGGAAATCAATGAGACGACCCGGGGTAGCGATACAAATCTCAACTCCTTGAATAAAACCACAATTTACACATTATTATTTACACGTCTCCCTTGTACGGGGCGGTCCCCTGGACCCCCCAAAAACTCCTGACGGAGAGATAACAGTCCAAAGCAGCGTACCTCTCTCGAGATCCCGAATTTGCGGTCCTTTGGGTGCACCCCCATAGATGCAGGTGCTCTTGAGACGGGAGGCCCTGCCATATTCAGCAGCGACTTGTTGCACCTGCTGGGCCAGCTCACGTGTAGGCGCCAACACCAAGCACTGCAAAAAAGCATTAGTTTGCTTAAAAATGTGCATTCATCAATACAGTTAAGAGTTCAAACAAAAATAGAACTTGTCTATTTGACGGTGCATTTCCTAACCATGCAAACCCAAACAAATACTTAAAATATATATATATATTTTTTTAAATCTTTGTTTAGTTCCAGAAACTCCCAAGTGCCATATGCATTTTTGTTGTAGGTGCCGTCATCTCCATTTCAGTCAACCATGAGCTCATACAAATTGACTTCTTCACAAAAACATCATCATTTGCATCCTCGAGCATAGCTACGGCCGTTGTTTCTTGATACCACGTTGAGTTACATTTGACTGATCTTTGTAGCACTCCGAGTGTGCATATTACCAAACCAATTCCAATAAGGTATATTTATAATGCACATTTAAACACATTTAGTTCAAGCCAATTTCAGCTTTTGTAAAAATATATATCATAAAAAATTAGATAATAAGTAATACACATTTAAAGGATGGTTTACTTACAATAGGTCCATCACCATGCTCCAGGAAGGGTTGATGTTGGATGTGCACAATAGCAGGTAGAAGGTACTGAAGAATAACAGGGTGAGTACATATTAGTTTCTCTGAGCTCACCAAGCCTTCTGTTGTAAATTGTAAACGCATCAAAAGCTTAATTACCAGCAAAAAAAAAAAACAACCACTTGCATTTAAGTGTCCTTCAGTATCTTTGAAAAACCTCTAAAAACATCATACTTATGTTTTAATACGTACTGCAAGAGTTTTCCCAGAGCCAGTTTGAGCAATCCCAACCATATCTTTGCCACTGAGAGCAACTGGCCACCCCTGAGCTTGAATAGGGGTTGGTTCAATCCAGTTTTGTTTTATGATCACATCCATGACATAGTCTACAAAACAGGATAGGCAAGTTAAAAGGAAACGGACGTTATGCAACACTTTTGTTCCACTTGTCAGCATTGCAAACTTCTGCCTTTTGATTCACGCTTACATTTTCTTGGAAAAATCATTTCAACTCACTTGGAAATGCAGCTTCATTGAACCTTAAAATTGGTTTGGGGCATTCTCTTCCTTTGACTGTCACTTCTCTGCTTATTCTGTACTGCTCAACTTCTGGCTGAAATAAGAGGAAAGGAATCACACGTAACCAATGATGACTGCCCACACGAGCACAGGGGGGAAGTGTTACTTCATGTTAAACCACATGTGGAAATGTAAACAACAACAATAAATGCTTACAAGCAGCCTTCGGGTGACATCAGGGTGTTCCTGGTAAAAGTTCTTTTGAAACTTTGGAAGCTCATCAAGGTTCCAGTGTCTCTTTCTTAGTCTGTCACCAGGGTTTCCAAACTTTAACGGGGGAGGTCCACCCCTGCCACCTCCACCGCCGCCTCCAAAACGAGGAGGTCCCCCACCATATCTAGAGAAGACACCATTTATATGAGGAAGTAGAATGTTTTATCTGGTTGAAGAAATGTAGTACATTTAAATGGAAGCTGTCCAAGGGAGTTTTTAGTATCTGAACACTTATGCGTTGTGTGCATTCAAAGCATGCATGAAGTGACATTGAGGGGCGACAACGCAATCACAATTCTGCAGACCATAGAAGAGATAACGAAGCAATCAAGTCTATGTGTTTTGTCAAGACGGGAAGTCGCTGCGTCATAAACCCATGTCACGTTAAGGCTGTTCATATTTCTCCTCCTAGTGTTCGTGCCTATAAGGGCACTTAATAATCACACGGCCCGGCCCGCAGTTAGCCAGCTTAAATCTAAAACCAATCGAGGGGGTTGTAGTACGTGACAGTATGTTCACTTTAACGCAGAAATAAATTAAATCGATTGTGTGGATGTGCGGTCCAGAAAAAGGATGGAGGGAGGAATTAAAACCGAGGCTTCTCTCGCAGCAATGTAGCAAAGGCGGCGTTTGACGTTAGCAGCCATTTGTAAACGGAACAAAGCAAACTACAAAAAAAAAAAACAGCGGGTGACTTACCCTCTATCACGGCCACGGTCTCTGTCTGAAAACCCTGGCATTCTGCAGCAGAGTAGACTGAAAATAAAGGCGAACCTAAGACAAATATGTTTAATGGATTAACAAGACCGGCTAACCACACACAGCTCGGCTAACTGAAAGGACGGAAATGACGCCACAGAATGCGGTGATAACGTCATATCCCCCCTGCTTTTCACATTTGTTTTGTTTTTATCTCTTTACACAAAAGTAGCAAAACTCCGTACACTTTGACAAAGTAGAAAAAGTGATATGTCTTTCTCGAGACGTAGCTAAATTACGCACTAGTTGTAAATAAATAAAAAAAAGTCAGTACAAACTTATTCTTATCCATCCATCCATCCATCCATCCATCCATCCATCCATCCATCCATCCATCCATCCATCCATCCATCCATCCATCCATCCATCCATCCATCCATCCATTTTCTGCACCGCTTGTCCGCACAGGGGTCGCTGGTGTGCTGGTGCCAGTCCCAGCAATCATCGGGCAGTAGGCGGGGGACACCCTGAACCGGTTGCCAGCCAATCGCAGGGCACACAGAGACAATCAACCATCCGCACTCACATTCACACCTAGGGGCAATTTTGGAGCGCTCAATCGGCCTACCATACATGTTTTGGGGATGTGGAAGGAAACGAGGTGCCCGGAGAAAACCTACACAGGCACGGGGAGAACATGCAAACTCCACACAGGGAGGGCCGGAAGTGGAATCACACCCTTTGAACTGTGAGGTGGACGTGCTAACCAGAGCCCCACCGCACCGACACTGATTTTTACAATTAATAGTACTTTCTTGCAACTTTCTTTCTAGTTGTTGATAATGCAAAATAAGGTAATAAGAGAAAAGCATTTTACTGAATATATGCAAATTTGACTAAATGGATGAGCACAGTTTTCGCAATACAGAATATAATTTAACTGTTTCTTGGAGTCTGCCACTTCACCCAACAATGACGCCATAAAGTATTGACTAACCGGTGTGATTGCATTTATCCACTTCTCTGATTCCTGTCCTTATATGGTCGTCCCATATTTCTTCACTGTGAGAAAAAGAGATATTTTTGGAAACGCAGAAACTTGCACAACATATGACAGAAGGAATTTACGGGAAGATCTCATGACAAAGTATAAATTGGAAACAAACATCTTTCTCATTCAAGACACTGCTGTGTTCTTGATTCTTTAATTCCTGTGCTTTCCTGTGATTGTCATCTTTGACATAAATGTCCAAACTCTGCCCTGTGTCCTTCCAAGGACAATGAACCATCTGGCATTCAGCATACAAGCCCTTTGTCATTATCGTCTACCGCACCACAAAAGACCCAATTTCATTTATTTCCACCATAATGTTTTTTGACCTCTTCTGAGGTCTGTTTTCGGCTAGCTGTGATGCCTTGAAGAGGGAAGATCAGAATTTAGCGAAGAACCAGATCAGCGCTTCTGCATGTTTTTACATTATGGTAGCTGACTTGAAGTCGTAATTAAAGTAATTAATCTATTTACTGTAATTTCCAGACTATAAGACGCACCTGAATAGAAGCCACACCAGCTAAAATTAGGGGAAAATTCTGTTTTGTTCATATACATATAATACTATAAGTCGCAGGTGATTAAAATTAAATGTATTATCAAAACAAATCTTCTTACAATATCATCTAAATCATAAAAATAATAATAGATAACCTGCATTGGACTATAAACCAGAAAGTTCAAAGGTTGTGCAAAAAGTAGTGATTTGTAGTCCAGAAATTTCAGTATTTGATTTTAATTTAATTTATCTATTAGAATTGAAGAATTTTCTTGTTCACTATGTCTTTCAACAAATTAGAGGGATTATGCAAGAACAATTTTTAATAGACAGACAACAAAAATGAGAAATTGAGGAGAATTCATTTTGAGTACATGAGTGTTAAGGTCCAAAAACTTAATACCAACCACAAAAACCAACAATGACAAAAATAAAAATAAAACACGCACATCAATAACATTTTCCAACCCAAAAAAGCATGTTTAGTAGCCTGAGGATGGTGCAATCAGAAAGACAGCGATTGGAAGGAGGTGGAAAAAAGACTAAAACCACCTCACCGGAAAAGTGACGTATTGCACTATTTACATCTCTGGAGCCAGTTTCTCAATTGAGAGACGCTGTTTCGAAGCTCGTCTCTTTCTCTTGTTAAAGCATTGAGTCTTTCTTGTAATCTGATGCACCGTCTTGGGTTTCTGCCAAAATCCGCATAACTCGTCATCACGGGCTGTGGACTGGTTGGGCAAGTTAGATTGCACTCCAAACAAAATAGTGAGGGCACTGAAGGAAAAAAGTATGAATGGATCATTATCACAAAATCAGATGAATAGTGGGACCTCTTACGTTGAACATTATTCATTCCTTGACACTGCTTTAATTTTACAATTTGGGAGAATTTGGTCATTTCTGCCTCGTAGTTCTGAGTTTCTGAGTTGCTGGTCAGACCTTTCTGTAATGTTCAGGACATTTATGGTGTACTATAAAAAACTATTACACAAGAATGTTTGAATTTCCACCTCTAGGTCAGGATTAAATCAACTTTTTTCCTGAAATCCTTTCCATGTTCACTGAGCTGAAGTCAGTAGGCAATGTTCAATTTTGTGACGATGGTTTGAACTCAGGTTTTGACTTTTAAAGGATATTTTCTCGACAATTTTGGTTCTCCAAAATGTACAATTCTTGGAACGTCAAACTGGATTTTCCATTGCGTCTATTCACAGCACTTTTTGACGTTACTTTCTTGATACAGCAGAAGTTTAAACATGTACATTCAAAAACAATAGTATGAGCAGTCTACTTACAGGCAAGGCGTAGAGAAACATTGAGCGTGGCTTGAAGGACACATCCAAGGCCGATGATTAGGAGAAATACATGACACATTCTTTGTTGTGCTAAATGGATGCATATATAGTGTCAAAGACTCGGGGCTAAATGAACTAAATATTTTGCAGGGTGTAAGTACTTGGAGAGATGCAAGTGCTTGATTCCTAAAGTATAAATGAATATTTTCACCGTTATAAATTCTATAATATATATAGAAACAGTAAGCTCCAGCAGGAATATGAAGTCTATGACTTTACAGAAAACTTAAATCCAGATATTATTCTCAAGTATTCTCAGGTATGATGAGGACGAGATTACCTTTTCGATTTGTATCCTCACTGGACATCTGATGTGCCATCTCCACAGGAATAATGCATTCACCTTTCAGCTCAGTGACAGTCGACAATGTGTCAATTCTGGAGTGCGAGGTAACTGACACTATTTATCAATGATATGAGTAAAAAGGGGAACTAAGAATGGCGTAAGCACATTTCTCACTCTCTTTTTCTGTCATGGACATCCACTTCAAGAATTTCATAATCCCATCACATGCTGATAAAAGGAGAACAACAACCTTGCCAGCTGACAGCTGACAGAAAGAAATGAAAAGGCAGAATCACAGAATTGGTTTTCACACGACCGTGACACTAACTTCCATCGTTATTGTAACTCTTGCGGCCGCAACATGGTGAGACTTCATCGTTCGGAAGCTTCACTGCAGATGGACTACTTGAACATGCCTCAAGCTTCAAGCAAAGAAGGGACAGAGGCAGAGACAGGTGAATATAAGAATTTTTAAGCCATATTAATCGGTTTATTTTTCCACCTTTATGTCCATGCTATTAGATTCATGTGAACATTTTCAGAAGAAAGTTTGTCAGAAAGTGTACAATAACGGTGGTTGGATCCTTCAGAATGAAGGTTTAAGCGACAAATGATCAATAATCAAATTAATCAATTAATATTTTGATAATCGATTGGTCGTCACAAAAGCTTCTGTAATTTAGAATTGTCTAAATGGATACAATTTCAGCTGCTCAGCAATAAATGAAATACATTTCAAAATAAAAAAATTCCTACAAATATATCTTTTTAATTTGGATGTTGTCGTCTCATAGGCAGAAACGTGTACAGACTAGTCGCTGTGAGCCTCGGACTGTTGTGTGTCCTCCAAGCTGCTCTCAACATTTCACTACGTCTTACTTCTCGTGAGTTTCAATTCTTCTTCTCTTTTTTTTTGTGGTGTTATACGTATATGCATGTAGCCTTGATATGTCATTTGGAAAAAGTGTACAAATGAATAAGTGTAAAAAAAACACAGCTAAAAAAACCTGATATATACGAACAGGCATGTGAAGACTTTTTATATCCACTGGCTCATTTCCCTTTCAGTGTATTCTGTCAGTGAAATAGACAAATTTGCTGCGTGTGCGAACTCCACTCTCGACAAAGAACTGAAAAGAAAAATCGATACTATTGGTAAGGATAACTGGGAACGTATAATCATTGCTATTATGAATGATTAATTCCGATCTGACTGGTTTTATTGACAGAAATTTGAATTAATTACTATCTACTTATTTGTTTGTGTGTGTTAAAAAATGTTGAGCAGATAAATATGGACAACAAGGGTGGGTATATTTTCCCTCCAGTTTGTATTACGTCTCTTCCACGAGGGGAACGTGGCTCAGCAGTCAAGTCGACTGCTTTAGGAGACATGCAGACCTGGTGGTTGTCGACAGCAGGGAAGAGCAGGTAGCTCTGGTTCTTGTGTGACTCCTATTATTTTCACTATTTCTTGGAGTTGAATCTCAAAGAGAGCATGATGTGTTGCGTTGTCTCTTAACAAGGAGTTTCTCAGAAAATTCAACAATATGGTGTGGATCGGGCTGAAAGATCACGGGGGCACGTGGCATTGGGTCAACGGGTCTCAGCTGAAAACAAGGTTCACACTTTTTTATGCACACGCACGCGACATCATTGCTTGAAAATATGTTTGCGCTTCATGACTAAATCTGACTCGTGCACACGCGTGTGCGTGCGTGTGTGGAGATAGAACAGTGGTTCTTAACCTTGTTGGAGGTATCGAACCCCACCAATTTTATATGTGCATTCACCGAACCTCCCTTTAGTGAAAAATAAAATTATTTCTTTCAAATTCAAGACATTACGATTTTTTTACTGGTGCACAAAATGAATCTTACATGAACGTCACCTTGTTCAAAATCAACACAATGCATGAACTCACAACAAATTACACACCTGCAAATCAGTGTGACTTTGCGAGACCAGTTCAGATACGCGGTATCACAAATTTGCATGATAAATCTGGTGTGTTCGGACCGTCGCGGTGGTGGCTCTGCCGAACCCCTGAGACCGCCGACCCACCGAACCCCGAGGGTTCAATTGAACCCAGGTTAAGAACCACTGCGATAGAGATACATAATTCATAGATAGATAGATTCATAGAAAGATTTAGAGATTTAGACAGACAGACAGACAGAGAGACAGAGAGACAGACAGACAGGCAGGTAGGTAGGTAGGTAGGTAGGTAGATAGGTAGATAGATAGATAGATAGATAGATAGATAGATAGATAGATAGATAGATAGATAGATAGATAGATAGATAGATAGATAGATAGATAGATAGATAGATAGATAGATAGATAGATAGATAGATAGATAGATAGATAGATAGAGCGAGTGAGAGAGCAGAAGAGAGAGAGCAAGAGAGAGTGAGTAAGAGAGAGATAGACAAGACAGCGAGAGATAGAGACAGAGACAAAGAGAGAGAAATAAGGCGGGGGTTAGAATGAAAATGAAAACTGTGTGTGTTTTCTTGTGTTACAGCTTCTGGGCTCCAAATGAACCCAATAAATATGAAGGCAAAAAAGAAGAATGTGTACAAATACGGTACAATGACGATATAAACAACTGGAATGATGTCGAATGTGATGAACAACATTTTTGGATCTGTGAAAAGAAGGTGTGATGCAACTGTTAGTAGATACAACTAACTCTGAAACAATTTAATTTCCTATATATATATATATATATATATATATATATATATATATATATATATATATATATATATATATATATATATACGTTGCAGTGCTTTGATAATTTTAAAATGGTCTGATCTGCTTGTGTTTCATATTACAAACATTGAGCGTTTGTGGAGAAACCACTGGGCTGAATAAAGAATACTTTTTTGTGCCATGTGACATCCGTCTATTAACCTTCTAAAGCGCTTATTTTCATTAAGGTCGCACATGAGCTCAAGTCTACATTCCAGCTAATTTGGGCGAAAGGCAGGGTACCCCAGGTACCTGGATTGGTAACCAGTTAATCGCAGGGGAGACCAACAAACATTCAAACAACCATGGACAATTGTCTCTAATGAACGGATGTTTTGGAACGTGAGAAGAAACTGGAGTGCTAAGGAAAACACACGCAAGCATGGAGGGAACATGCCAACATCAAAGAAGGCTAAATCCAAGATCCAAACACTGGGACAATTTATGATTTAATTCTTTAGAATGATGCAACCCAATCATGACTTTGTATAAAGCGTACAAATCAGCAACAAATTGTAGAACGGAATTCTCTAAATTTAGGTTCACTGGCAAGACTTAAAGGCTAGATACACAATTTTCATCAACTTAATGTCAACGAGACAAACGTTACAATTTATTTCATTTTTTTAAATCAACATGAGTGAAATTCAAGACAATTTCTAGATATGGGTTTCTTCTTTTTTTTAATGATGGCCTCAAACGTTGCCAAAATGAACGGAATACTAGAGAAACACGCAACGGAGAGAACATGCCAACTCCAAAGAGTTTACCTGCACGACCTACACGAGCGTATACCTGCACTGACAAAAGGTATCCAGCAGATGGCAGTAGTCACAGATCAACGACACTTCCGGAAACTAGCAACAAGAACATCCAATCAAAAACAGTAACATTTTAAGTCAGGAAAGACGGTTGTTTCTTTCTCCTGCTGAAAACTACTCTCCCAATACACTAACGTAGATGTAGTGTCCGCTCTGGATTTCAGTTCTTTCACCAAAAACATCTCCCCGGGAATTTCCTTGTTTTTGAGCCACATCTGCCTCTCTTCGACAGCTGTTTCATGGGCACTCCGGAGGAAGAGAAAGGTAAAAGCGGAAGGCAACGCTCGCTGTTGACGTACTATACGTAAGCTAACGCTAACTTTCCATTGCTAACTTTGTTGTTTCGCTCCATTTCTGTTATTGTTTTGGTACGTTCCAGCCGAGTGAATGATCTCATATTGTATTAAATTCCCCCCAAATCGGTCAACAAAGTATATATTGTAAGATTCTTTGAAGTCGGCGCGAAACAAAGTGACTTTAGCAGTGCTGGCTAGTTGAGTTGTTGAGTTAAAGTTGCGACACTCGCCTTTGGTATCGATAGATATCGACGTGACCTGCTGTTTTTATTGCCCTCAAAACTTGCAATACTGTGAGAAATTGCCTTATGCAACTCAGTGTATGTTTTCTTCCTTTAACAGATTGGTTAGATGTGGCAAATGAGCTGCTCGGCAAGTGTGGCATTCAACAGAAGCTGACTAAACTCACAGACTGTGACGCCCATGTGTTTATTAGTCTGTATGAAAACATCCTGAGAGAGAAGGTTCCAGGTAAGATGACAGCAACCCGGGTGCAGCATCTATTCTGGAGTTCAGTTATGTTTGGAGAAATCCTTTACATCATTCCAACTTTCTCATGCAAAATTTTGATCTTTGTATGTATTGGCATGTGAAGAAATTGCCAATAAAGCAGACTTTGAAATACAATATTTACAGGGAGGGCCACAATTTATTTTTGGGGTTAGTCATAAATCCATTTATTGAGACTGTTCAGTCTGCAATTGTTCTAAACACAATGTAGTTGTAATTCAAAACAACAAATATAAAGTGTATTTTTTATTCATTTAGACTTAAAAATAAATGATTGACAATCATCTATTATTAAATGACAATTATTGATGGTTTCTATACTTGCTTGATTGTTTTCAATCTTTTCAGATTATATTGTACCACCACGCAGTCAAGAGGATGACATCCATAATGTTCAGTGTGTGATTGACTCGCTGTCACTGGATTATCTTCAGATTAGTCTCTCGCATATCACAGGCATCGTAATTTTTTTTGTTTGAATTGCACCATGTTTTTTTTTTTTTTAGCTGTTTAGAATAACAGTCAAAATGTGTAATATTTATATTGCTAACAGGAGAAAATGTAATCAGGGGAGACAAAGAGTCAATCAAGAACCTTTTGGATATCTTTGACGGGCTCCTGGAATATCTCAGCGAGGCGATAAGTGAGGACTCACAGAATGACGGTGGGCACATCTAACAATACTCTCTCTTTACTTTGACTGTTCTCAATATATTGACACCAGTTATTATGTGTGGTCTCTCTTTGTATAAACTGAAAATCATTTTTAAAACCAGCTATGGAAAACAAAGAAACATCTCATTTGGCAGAACTGAGCAGTGCTTTGTTAGTGTGGCTTGAACTTCGCCACAGACCACATTATGTAACTTTCTCTGCACCTCATGATTGTCATGTCCCAGATAGAAAATACAAGGAATTTCTTTTTTTTACAAAATCAGGGTCACAAAATGGTGGTCTCCGAGAGGAAGCGCCCAGTGAAAACGAGGTGCCAACAACCAGCAATGCCATCAAGCAGATAGACACAAAAATGGAGGAAGTGCGTTTATATTCTGATGATGGAACGTAAGTAAATTTTTGTAGCTCTTTTCGCACTGCCTGTTAAAGACGGGATGTTTCTGGGTTGCTCTGTGTTAACCGCACTGCCACGGACTAGAGGCTGTTTATAAACAAGTTCCTAAGTTCTAAACCACAACACATGTATTCCTAACAGTCAAGTGAGTCAACTGAAATGTCCAGTAATTTGCATGATCACATATCTTCCAATGCAGGTCCACTATGCAGTCGAGTAGGACTTCCCAACACTCCGGCAACAGTGAGCAGCCCGGCTCACCCGGCGAAGCCATCGGGCTTGGAGTTTCAGCACGCACGTTTGCAGATCAACAAGGTGAAGATGCAAAAATATGCATTAAAAAATACAAGGTGGCCCCTCTTTAGGAGGAAGTTTTTCTGTTGCTATGCCAGAAATAGTTGCATGCAATTTTGCCCCCTGCATCTATTCTTTACCTTCTGACTCAACAGAACCAGCTGTCCAGATGTTAACCATGGATGCAGTCGCCACCACGGATGCAGTCGCTGCCACTAGTCCCTCAGAGGACCAGGAGCTACCTTTGAGTGTACGGCCGCACGCCGCCATTGCACTGCAGCCACCCACCCAGAGTGATTCTCCCCACCCCGTCGTCACAGACACACACTCCATGGAGCAAGACGCCGGTGGTGCCGAAGAGCAACATAACCATGTTGTCATTCAGGTATTAAAACCTTCTGTTTTTAAATATTAGATTTTGTGAGGTCTCACTTTCCTAGTAACCTTTTTGACCTCAGTCAGTGCTTCTTTTTGGTCCTATGTTCAAATGTTCCATCATTCTCCAGGGACAGACCTCTAGCGCTGAAGCCCAGGGAGTTGTCTGCAATGGACTGCACTCTCCGGGTGGGTGAGAAAAACAAAACACAGTTGGTCCCCGCTTACATCTTGAAACTAACAGTCTGGCACTTCTGTGCCTCTTTTCCAGCCTTGAGTGAAAGTGAGTCAACAAGCCAGCAAAGAGCCAACGTTGCGTTCGAGACACTCCAGGTAGGAAAGAAGCAGGTCGTCACATTTGAACTAAATGCCATATTTCCGGCATTTTGTACAAGTTTCAGCACCAAGTACAATATTTTCAGCCCACTAAGGGAGGCCCCAGGAGGGTTTTAGTCCACACGCAACCAGATGTGCTCATCCTCACACTGCAGGATGAGGCATCGGCCACTTCTCCGTCGCCACCAGACACGGAAGAGGAGCAAGAGGAAGAAGAGTCATGTCCTACGACGAGACTGCAGGCGGAGAGGCTCCACAATAGCAAGGCCCTCGGGTAAAACTATTTCATGCAAGCATAGTTGCCCTCGCTTAGAGGATGTCTCGCTCAAGCCTTCACTGTTTTGTCTGAGCAGCAGATGGTTGGAAAAAGATGAGGAGGAAGAAGACAAGGAGACACATTCTTGCCGAAGGAAGGGCAATAAGCGAGCGGAAAAAGAGTTGCATCATATTTCTGAGAAACTAACCCATCGAATTGATGAGCTGGATCAGGTGAGATCAGGTTCAAGTGCATGTTTGTAAACTTTTTCTTCCCGGATTTTCTCGACCTTTCATTTGAAAATGCCGGAAATGTGCCATATAAGTAAAGCCCCCTTCTTGGAGCTCAACATTTCACTTCAAAAGCATCATATTTTCTTTTTTAAATTTTTGTATTTCCTGCAGATGCTAAAACGACTTATGGACACCAGTGGAGAGTCTGGAGCTGTCGGAGATTCAGAAGAGGAGTCTGACCTTTGTGACGACTTCGTAACGCAACGTAGGACTTCCAGACCACATGCAGGTGTGATGAAAATATGCATTTTCTCAGCTATATATTTATATTTACGCTCACTCAGAGCACATCCACGAGAGTTCATTGGTATTTCAGGAACACTCGAACCCAAATCCACCCATAGGAGATCCTTATCCTTTTCCTCGCCAGCACGACATCACTCCGTGCTGGAGCGCTTGCAGGATGGCAAGCACGAAGCCCTGAGCCAACAAACGAACATCCCAAACCGTCCTCTGATGTGGCAAAGTGAGCCGCCGCGCCGTACTAAACACAGAAAGGTTGTTTAGATTTTTATCCATCCCATATATAGTGGTTGACTTCCAACGTTCAGATGGTATTTATGGAATTCACGTTCTTTGTCTAACCAGACTGTGGTGAACCAAGCCTACGAGACGGAACTGGCGAGATTAGAAGGCAAAAAACGAGCCAATCTGGACAAGGAACGACACAAAGCTCACGAAGCTGTAAGTCGTCGCTGTGCTTGTCACCAACCACAGAGGTGTCGCCAAACAAGACTCGATTGCGTGTACACAGGAGCGAGAGTACAGAGAGGCCCTACTCGATGACTTCCCCAAGGCACCCAGAACGCTTCCTTCGACAAGCAAGTACCAGCCCAAGGTCCACAAACAAAGCACATCGACACGGCTACGAATCCCCAAGAAAACGCCACCTCGTAAGATGCATTCCTTTCATTTACATATGAATGAATGGGCTTGTAAGAACACAAACAATCAAATTGTCCCCCCAGAGCAAAGCATGATGTTTCGGCATGCAATTTCTCCTTTCAGTCAAAGTGAAGGACAATGAGCTCCTCCCCTTGCTCCTGGAGGAGCTGCCGGTCCTGCATATTTCCCCGCATGAGCTGGGCCTCATGTGGCAGCAGCAGAAGCAACACGCAGAGCAACTCCATGCCCAAGCCTTCCCCCAGAAGCAGCGGTGCAGTCGATTTTCCCGAGAGGTTAGTGCTTGACCTGGTGCGGTCCTGAAGGTGGAGCGCAAGTGAGTAATGGACGCTTCCCCGTGTGTGGCAGTTGGAAGAAGCTCAGAGGAAGCATGACTTGCTGGTGGGGTTGGTACACAAACAGCAGGAGCACAGCAGACGTCTGGTGGGTTCACTCACATTTCTTCCAGTGAGTTCCAAACAGCCAAAAAAAGAGCAGGCTGTGACTCGCTATGGTCTCGATCCTCCAGAGGGACTTTAAAGAGCACAGTAAGCAGCAGAAGTGCAACCAGACCCGACTGAGAGAACAGCGGCAGCAGATCGCTCGAGCCAGGAAGTACTACCAAGACTACCACGTCCAGCACCGGGCTCGCCTCATGAAGGCTCGCATCAACGAGGAGAAGGTGGTTGCGTGACGCATTCCATTTCTCAGCACTAACAAGCTGATCTGATCATCCGGCATGTCGTTTGGTTTGTGTAGATGCTTCGGCAACTCTTTGAGGAAGGTTTGGAGGTACAGAAGGCTCGTCTGAGGGAGCAGAGAGCCTTCGCTACGGAGCAACGGCTGGAGTATCAGAAACAACACCAGGACCACATAGAGTCTATGGAGAGCTACTACAAAGATCAAGTAGGACCACTTGCACAAGTGTATGAGATCTGCAACAAGGGCTGAATTAAATATTTGCCTTCAAGATACGAACGCCACACTTTTATCCTTGAAGCCAATACTGCATCATACGGACAGCTGTTCTTAATCATTTGGCTCTCATATTCTAAATCACCTGACCCTTCTCTGTTTGCAGTTTTCACTTCTGGCTGAAAAACTTGCACAAGAGCAACAAGAGATCAAGATTCGTAAAAAAGCTCAAGAGAAGGTTTAAAGAAAAAGTCATGTTAAAAATATTCTTAGAACACTACTATCAGGTTGCCCCTTGTTGAAGCAGTGCCTTTTTGCAGGTGCTGCTCAAGATGAAGCGCGAGCTGCGTTCCAAGATGGAGCGCGAGATCCGCGAGCTGCAGAAAATCATCATCCAGAACGACCAGGACGACCACTTCCAGGATCTGGAGGTCCAGAGGTTACGCAATCGAGTGTGCATGGCTTCATTTCACTGCCACAAAAGCAGTCTGCACTGACCGTGACACGTCTGGGTCTCAACTAGAGGAATGAATCCGAGGTGCAACGTCCTGGTAACTGCTCAGATTTGCACAAGAAGAGTGCGCTTCCGCAAACCTTAATTGGGTACAAGACGAACCCACAATTGAGTAACTGAAAGCAATCCGACAAATTGTAACCAACTGTACCTTCACTGTGATCTTAGTCTGTTGTAGCTGGTTGCCAGTACAAATGTTTGTTCTTATGCCACATGACCAGAACACTGGGTTTTAACTTCCTTTTACCATGTGTAATTAAGTCTTCCTTCAACTTGTCTGTGGTTTATTTATTTTTTTAAATTAAATCTGGCCTTTTTTTTGTAAATACTAACTGGGTATTGGTGCGTTCTAATCCATAAGACAATAACAATTAAGTCTTAAGAGAAGCCAAAGCTATTGGATTTCTATCTAACTGTAGCATTCTTAAGTGTGACTAAAGGTTTGTACATATTTAGGAGGGAAATTAACTTCTATGAAGCTTCCGATGATGTCTGAACCACCTTAAATGACATGAACAAGACTAATGCTGTTGTGGGTGATCTAGTCTGCACTTGAACCAATAAACCTCACGTTGCAAAGTTCTCACCACATCTACTGTTGCATCTATCTACACAAATACACATATACCTCCAAGTGTGTGCACTAGAACACAATTGACAACAACCTTTAAAAAACTAAAATTGGGAAGGAGATGTGGTGTCAAGTTCAGAATACAATATCTTTTCAACACTGCCAGGGAAAGATAACTGGTGGAAGGTTTGTATTGTTATTGTATGAAATAAAGTGATTTAAATGTAACAATTACAATTCAAAATGACTGTTATGTCAAACTTGAACTTGTACAATCATTACATGGCAATACGAGAGATAATGACGTGTGTGTTTTGTGGCGTCAAGCTACTAACTTGTCTTCATCAATGAGAGGCCCATTAGAATTTGTGAGCAGACATGCAACAGTGTACAATTAACGCTGCCAAAATTCCTCACTGAACCTAGAAATGTGCATTTACATAAATTTGCTCCATGAAATGATCCCGTTGAGGGTTACCTGGTGGACTCCATAACTGTCAGCAACGTCTTGCTGATTGACTCCCTGAGGTAGTTCAGGAACATGAAGCACTTGCCATAGATGATAGAGCTGGTACAAATCAACGCCCAGAAGTGCATCTTGATCATATGAAGCAAACCCTACAAAAAGAGAACAGATATAAGACACAGTTGGTTTGGGAACAAAAAACATGCCTGATTATCGCAGATTGTTTGGACAACAGAGGAAAAGTAACATTAAATTAAATCTAGGCATGTGCATGTTACTTTGCTTCTAGCATGCACGTACAAGTTATACATAGTATTGCCTTACTTGTCTTACCTTGTCTAACCAAGGTCGAGGAGGTCACTAAGCAGATTGTCTTAGTTGTGTCTGCAGACAGCATGCTCTACTGTCTTGTCTCTTCTTTGGCAAGCCTTGGCATTCCCTCTGAGACACATGGTCTTGAAGGGGCGAGAGTAATTGTTTCACTCCAACGACAGAGGGACAGCTCCTTTTTAACGTACCCTTTAACCGATGCTGGCAAAAAAATGTTGGCTACACACCCGAGTGCGGTGTTCAATTTGAAAGTTATCCCTCTGGACAGCAAATGTGTCTACACATCGGAGTGGGAAAAAACTAATACACTTTTGCATTTTTGTCAAATCTAATATGAAGGCACACAACAACGTTTGGCCCTTCATTTTGTTGCGGGTGGTTGAATTTTTAGCGTTGCCTGAGTGGTGTCATGCCCACATTGCTCACGCTATGACACAACAGTGACAGTGACCAGGAAGTAGTTGATCTGGACTGTTTATGGACCAGAAAACACACAGAGCACACTCTGTGAAATCATTGGTATTTCAAAATACTGACAAATGGAAATAATGAGTGATACGCATACGTCTGTAAAACATATTGCTGTCACATCCAGACAGCAGTGTTTTATTGCTTCGCTTTCTGCAGGTGTACAAGAATTACCTGTCCCCCACCCTCGCCATCCTTTTAATAATTTTACTTTATTGTCCATTTGTCAGTTACAAGCTCACAGAACAGAGCAGCTGTGGAGAAAAACGCAACATTTACTGTAACAATAAATACAAAAACCTGGGAAAATTGGATGCAGAATTATTGAAAAGGATGGTTGGTTTTATTGGGTACAATTCCAACCTCGCCGAAGTGTTTGTTTGCATGAGTGAGTCAGCCAGTAAATATGGCAAAGCGACACAGATGAGATATGGACGAACATATGTGCGGCAAAGCGGAAACGTGTGCGTGTGCATATACGGATGCAGTCTACAAAATCAGTCCATTTCGTATTTGGTACATAAAGGGAAGTGTCCAAGATGTATACATGACATCTGCAAATAACACTTGCTATGCATTTTTTACATGTGTGAAATATAACATCAAATAAATCCTCTGTAAATGTTCATAGAACAATTTGTAAGCTCTTCATGGTTGCAGCCAGTAAAGAAATAAGAAAAAGGATTCACAAGTCCAAACAAATAGTTGTGGCTATGCAAAACGGACTTGTTGAGAAAACACGAAACTTTGTCCTCTAGTGGAAACATCCCCAGTAGCAAACGAAATTCCTATGAATGTATGACTGTTGAAAAGTCAGGTGTGTCTTATTTTGCATCAAGCCATCCTCATTTAAAAAATAATGTACATCCCACCCACGCTCCAATTGACAAAAAAAACCAACAACCTCAAAACACGTTCACCTGAGAATGCAAAGAGGTCTGGAACAGACATGCTGCATTTGCACGGAACACAAACAAAAACAAATCATATATTTGTACATATATATTTGTACATATATATATATACACACACACACACACATACACACACTCCATGTATAGAGATATGTGTTCCTCTAGTCTGTATGTGTAACATATAGTATAGCAAAGTAGACATGATACATTTCAAAACAGGGGTTCCCCCACTTAGGCAATTAAAATGCTGGAAGCTATTTTATCAATTGGCAATCACGCACATCACATCTTGGAAAAGACTTTTTTTTTTGGGGGGGTGTCAAGGTTGATGTGTTTCGGGGTGTGAGGGAGGAACATCCGATTTCATTTGTCTCTCGTTTGGGAAACCCTGTTTTCATGTTGGGTGTTGGGAGGCGGAAGTACTCCTGACATCATTGCTCACTTGCTAAAGTGCTTGACAGTGACGAGTGAAAATAAACATCTTGTCTGTCTGCAGCAGTGCACACTTTGCAACATGTCACAGTGAGCGCGCACGGTGGCCAGGGTGAAGAACACATCCATACAAAATGTGGATGGATGAATGAAATCCTCAAAACAAATTAAATTAAAAAAAGGCTCAACACTTTATATTGAGCGGCTTTAAAGACCAGCAGTGGAAGCTCCAAAACGGGGGAAAAAAGTGCCACAATATGAAATTGACACGGTTCTTTGTGTTACCACTCCATTAACTGTTTTCAAAGGCTGCGTAGTTTGACATGATTTTTTTTCTTCTCTACATGGGCTCCTAGGAAAAAAGAATGGATAACTTGAAATTCTAATTCATTCTTGGAGGTTCCGCTGTAAGGTATCGTGAGAAGAAAAACTTAAAGCCCCCCTTAGCTTTTCATACAAACGTGGATATGGACACATGCACACACATGCAGAACTTCTTCACCAGAGTCCGTTTCCTCAGCACTGACAAGATTGAACCGAGAGACAAAAAATAAAAATAAAAAATAAAATAAAATCAAGATTTATAGCGAGACCCAAAATCAATATTTTACCTTTTTAGGGCTGCCTTTAAAAGTGGACTTTTTTTTCAATGAGGGGCTTGAGAATGAACTGAATCCCTCTTGCACGCACAGACACACACACACAAGCGCACACGCACACACACGTGCACACACGCACACAAACACACACACAAACACACGCACAAACACGCACACAAGTTTGGACTGAGGTAGGATGAAAGTGCGCCTCTCCACTACAATATCTGATTTCATGAACATGGAGAGCTTGGGCAAGAATTGGCTACCTGAAGAAGTCGCGGCGAGAAGTGGCAGGAGCGTGACGTGCACAGAGCAACGCTGATTCTCGTTCTGCGCTAAAAAAACAACAACAAAAAAAAAACACCCAGAAGGAGTTTTCAAATGAACGGTGGGAGCGTGGTGGTGGTCTCTAAGTCCGCCTGCTCGCTCCCAAACGTGCTACAACGTAAAGAAACATAGAAGGAAGAGGCGCTCTGAACGATATGGGAAGAACGCGGATAGCAGCGTGAAAGAAAGAGGAAGACTGTGGGATGCTCAGTTATGCTGCATGGATGAGTCCTTGGAACAGTCGCATATTAACACACCCACACACACACAAACTCATTCCACGGCAAAGCCGCAGGTCTCCTCGATGGCGGTCAGCAGCTTGTCGTATAGTTTGTCGTAGCTCTCATAGGGCGGAATGTCGATACGGTTGAAGCTGAAATAAAATCATGTATGTGAGATTTCTTTTAAAAAAAGAGAGAAGATATTCATAAAGAATAGCGCTATATGGGGGAGGAGTGGCTAAGTGAAGGAATGTTTGAAAATATTAAAGTATTTTTCTAACAGTTGATGACTTGAAAATTATGCTGTTTGCAGAGTGATTTTATAAAAATCTGGAGAAAATTTGTTAAGTATACATTTATAGCATATATAATCCATCCACCATTATCTAAATTGCTTATGTGCATATCGAGCTGAGCAATTACTCAAAATTCAATCACAATCACGATTACTACTATAATACTATAGTATGGTATATACTATATAATATAATATATATATATATACAGTGTTATACTAATACTATTCAAGTTTACAATTACAAGATTGGCAATTGTAACAAGAGCTTACATAATTATAGTTGCTTCAAAGAAATTTGTCTTAACGCATCCTTAATATTTATAAAAAATATTTAAACATGTTCTTGTTTTGTACCCAAAAATAGATGATTACCAAAATAATTGTGATTATTGTTTTTTTTCCACAATTGAGCAGCCCTACATATACACACATGCGTATGTGTGCGTGCGTGTATTTGGATTAAACAAACCAGGTGTGGGCTTTGGGCAAATTGTTGGCGTTGGCATCAATCTGATGAATGGTAAAAAGTCGAGGCCCTGCAGCACCTGCAGGCAAAAACGACAAGAAAGCAAACAGAACTCAGCAAACGTTTCACCTTTTTACGTGTTACTTTTATACTTTGAGAAAACAGTCAAGTCTCTGAAGCTTTAATGACAAGGTGACACAGAAGAGCTGTACCTTGCAGCGCCTTGAAACCCTGCAGGGGCACCCTGGAGGAGCCGGTGACAAACTGCAGCAGGCGTGCCCTCCTCTCCTCATCAAAGGACTCGACCGCCTTCCAGAACCACTTGACGATGTTGCTGTCAGGCGTGCAGTGCTTGAGACGCGTGTTCGACTTCCAGTCGGAGACGTCGATCTTTCCCAGGCCGCACACGATCAGCTGGAAGAGCAGAGAGAGCGCTAGAGAAGTGCCGAGGCCGAAAATGACGACGGCATTCTGATGTCTTTGCTCTCGTACCTCGAGCTCCTTCTCGTCAAAGGACTTGAGCAGATGTTGTGGGATGACCTCATTGAAGCCTTTTTGCAGTGCCAAAAATTGAGCTTCGATTCCGTGTAGGAAACGCCAGTTCACATATAACCTGCAAAGTGTAGCAAACGTTATTTTGGGTTCCGCGGGCTGACATGAGATCAATCCAGTCAAACAGAGCACTCTAATAGGCAAAACATATTTCTCAACTTCTGACGAACACCTTCATACCTGACGTATTCCTTTTTGGTATCCTCGCTGACAGAGATGCTCTTTCCGTTAGGTTTGAGCTCATGCTGGATGATCTCTCCATAAGCATTGTGCTCAACACAGAAGGTGTGGTCCAGGACGCCGGTGATGTCATTGTCCCTGGGGAGAAAAACACCAACGAGCCATTATTACCATGGCATGTATTTTAAAATATTTCCTTGATGTTGATCTACTGCATCTAATTCAATATACAGGTGATATATTTTTTGCCATATTATAGACTTTGCATATTTTATATACTCTGTACATTACCTCTTGTATGCAACTTCATTCTAGGTTTGCTTAGTATACAAATTTTTATTCTACTTCATCTAATGGCTAAATAAAATCACAACGTCTGCATGACCAAATAAAACCAGCAGAGAGCGCCGCACGCGTTTCAATTGGCTGCTTTAGTATACAGACGTATGTATGTATGATTTCTGTGTGATTGTGGAAATGGTAACAACTGAAAAACATACAAAACGTGAAGGTAAAGATTCTTTATATTATAACATTATTCTTTGAGAGAAGGGCATCTTACAGGATCCAAACAAGACTGTTGTGGAGGTCGGGGTCTACAGACTCCATGTCGTCCAGTGTGATGGGTTTTCCCAGCAGTTGCTTGTAAAAAGGCAGAGTGAAGCCTCCGTCGATGTAGTGGCCATGAAACACTGCCATGCCCATGATGCGACCCACAAAGTGGAAATACGACAGGTGCTCCTGCAGACAAAACGTGACATGAAAATGTACGTTAGACCTTTTATTGCCAAGATCGTTGGTGGCCAGACGCGTTTAGCCATTCAATCCTTCTTTACAGGGTTGACGGCCGAGTCGGGGTTGATCTGTAAAGTGTAGATGTCGTCTCTGGAGTACTGGAACAGGCCGTAGTACGGATTGAGCATCTCATGGGACAACAAGTACAACCATTCCCTAAGACACACATAACATTTATGAAAAGCATTAATTCTATACACATTTATGTTCAGGAGGATATGCTCCTACGAAGTACCTTGCAACCCCGCCGTAGTCGAGTCCCTCTTCTCCTCTAAATTTGATCATCAGTCTTTTCCACAAATCCTTTGGTCGCATCTTCATCACCTGCCGGTACGACTCCTACGGTTGAACACATACGAGGCGGAAAATTACGATACAGAAATGGCGCACAAATGAAATATAATGCCAAATAATATTCCTGCAGGGGATGTGTGGGGTTCAAAATAATAGCGGTTACCGTTCTCAAAGGAACATCATTTTTCATTTGATTTAACTGCACAAAATGTTTTTCCTTTCGACATGACGCAAGAGTGGACCTCTCGGGGGGGGTCCGGCCTCCAGAGGCTGAGTCTCAGTAAACATCTCTGCCCACCACAGCGAGCCACAGCTCTTGCTGTAAAGACACAACAAGAGCTCGGCCGCTTTCAACATTTACATTGAAACGCTTCGTCTGAGGCAGCATTGAGCTAAGTGCTGCCAGCAGCAGCAGCTGTTCAATAGAACTTTGTGCAAACCAGCAACTCGTGCTCGTGAAAGCACTGCACCTCAACCACATGCATCATGATTGATTTTTTACAATTCTCAAATGAATGTGTGGTACAGGAAGCAGGTCAAGATAACTCTAAAGAAGCCGTTGTGCGTTTGCCACCTCAGTCTCTCTGCCCTGGCGGGCCCAGACAGTGAGACGAAAGCAGCTCTGCACACTTCAACATCTGTCATGTCCAACGAGGATGAAGTCATATTTTTCATTGCTCAACTTGAACTTGTGAAGTTACGTCTGGCTCACCACCCTCGCCTTCATTGCCTCCGTAAGGCGCCCCGCCCCCGTCCCCATCCCCATCCCGAGCTTCTTAGCTGCTGAAATCATCCTGAAAGAATGCCTCGCCTGGGTCAAACAAATGATTGGGAGAAGGAAAAGGAACAGAACGACACTCTGAGCTTGCGTGAGGGTCTTTCTGGTCTGCTTTTCCCTGGAAATCATAAAGTGGTTCCAAGTACTGCTATGTTATTGGGCTGCCCCGGGCCTTTTTCTGGGGCACGTCATAAACACTTTGAAAGGAATTGCTAGTAAAATGCAAAGATGTTGAGAGCATTCCATTGTTTACAGGCATGTTTTGTCCAAAAAAAGCAAGGCATGTAAAACATTTTGTATGCATACGAGTGAGTTTGAGGTTTTGCATGTGCTTGTGTTGCACACGTTCAATCGCAGGTGTATGACACTTGGTGATTGGCTTCATTCTTTTCAGATATTCCTTTTCTCTTACCTCAAAGATCTCCTCACGGCACACCTCGATGCGGCAGTGGCCCGCTTGTGGTTGTTGCTGAGAGAGTTCCTGACGTAGAATCTTGAGCTTTTGCACCAGATCTCGCTTGTACCTGGGCACCGTCAAGCACTCGGCCTCCTCCGGCAACTGGGCTGGGGAGAGAGTCTGCTGGGGGCCACTGGAACCTCCTTGGCCCTTCATCGGAACTGAATGGCTAGAGAGAATAGAGTGTGGTGGTGGCATTAGGCATTTTTTTAATTGGGTACCATCAACAACAAAGACAAAAACTGTGATGCTGACAATAAAACTGCAAATGGAACTCATTGAAATGCAGCCCGTGCATCTCTGCTCTGGCATATTCGAATTGTTTAAAAACGTTTTAATTTCTGTTTACACTTATGTTGAAACGCTAAATAGGTACATCATATCCAGCACAAATAAGCACATTAACATCAACTCAGCAGGGTAGTTCTTTCCCCACCTTCCACCTCCTTTCCCATCTGTTGCATAAAGAAGTGGATGGACCGAGGTGTCCCTGCCCACCACAAGTGGAACTTCCATGACCCAGCCGCAGGAGTGGCCACCCTTCTACTTTGAGGTAATGCTGGGAAAAGCAAAACATTTCTGCGAACTTAGCTTTTGTCTTTGTCACTCCAGACACTTCCTTGAATGCTACCAGTGAGGTTGAGTTAATTTACCACTCCGCCTCGGGTTCATCTATGCATGGTCAGTACAGCGGCCGAGTCGCCCTCAAACCATCTCTGTGGTGTCGGCGGTGGGATGCCTGGGTGGCCCTCATAAAAACGTAATCCATCTCTCCCTTCAACAGGACAAGAGCCCACATTCTCCAGTGAGGAGATGCTGAGTCAGCAAATAGCCTCTTCACAAGAAGCTGCTGTCGTCTGCTGAGAGACGGGGGTGGGAGGGCTGGTCAAACAAAAGGCTTCTCACCGTGAGGTCTTCATTCACACATCAAGGAACGGGAAGCCTTCTAAGGTAGCAGTATATAAGCACCCACTTATTCCAACACGGCTTGTACACTTGAGGACCCCGGTTCAGTGGCTTGAGCCTCGCAGCCCTTCCAAACTAAACGGGTGCAGTGTTTCACGGGTCTGTCCCTGTATAATCAAGTCCACTGTTATTTATTTTTCTGGCAAGCACTGGGGCTTCTAGCATGTCAAAGTCTTTTCCCTGAAAAAAAGAGGAAAAGAAAAGATGGCCTTTAAACATAATGGAATGTGCTTTTTTTGACTGTGAGGCTTAAGACGCCTCCTTTACAAAGCATATAATACAGCCCAAATTCAGCACACTTCTTTGGACAGCACACTGTAATTAAAAAAACATTTTGACAAAGTTAATGGTCTCTGGTTTACAAACAAGAAAAGCTCTGCATATTTGATGGTGAATACAGAAAATGCCAGCACGGCAAATCTGAAAATCCACCAAGCTCTTCACCACCACAGTATGGATAAAAGATGCTGACTGGAAGACAATGCAAATTCAGCAAACATTTTCCTAAATGCTTGTGTGCACGTAGTCGAGAATGCAGGAATGAATGTTTCGCAAAAATATATAGTTAGACCTGGTCCTCATTCTGTATTCATATGTAGATGAATATAGTGAGGCGTGCCACAGACAGTGTCTTTCAAATCCAAACCACAGCTTCTCCCCTTTGAAGTAATGCCGCCGGGCACTAATACGCCTGCTTTCACTGTCTTGCCTGCCACACCTTCATCCACTCATGGAAGGATTCTTCCACCATCCACAAGAGCCATCAGAATGAAGCCACGTCTTCAAAACGGAGCCCCCCTTGATGGCCTTCTTGAGCTTGGAAAAGGGGTGGGGAGCAAATCATTTACATGGAATTCGGCCCAGTGAGTGTGGAGGTTTCTCCGGCGAGGCAATGTTCTTCTTGGCCAGGAAGTGTCAGCTCAGCTGCTTAGGGTATATTGAGCAAGAATGTTGTCATGGAAAGCAACCACGAGTGGTCATGCCACAACTCTCGCCTCTTCTCGCAGCATCTCTTTTTAGACGGGCTGAATGACCGTCTGGCTCGAGTTGAAGAGGAAAACTAGTAGCTCAGGTTTGAAATATGTCTTGTGATGCCCGTCCTGGAACTTTTCTGACACGTTTTATGAACAGAAAAAGGCTTTTTCGAGGTTTTGCGGGGCAGTAATAAGTGCTGAGTGGGTGCAGTGGTGTTAAAGCCGCACCCGTCGCCGCCACCCCCCCACCCAGGAACGAGAGTCAAAGGGGCCTTTATGAATCCATCTGCTGAGGGCATCAGCTGGGGCTCCTGCATTGTAAGAGAGAACTGGTCCAAACTACGGCACGGCTACTGACTCTGAAGTTGAACGCGTGCTGAAAAAATGATTTATCTGGACTTCACTTTCTAGCATGAAGATCAGAATTGATCCATTTGAAGCCTGATAAGAATATAATAACACCAACCAACAAAACTGTAGCATGCTGTGCCTACGTTTTTTTTTACTTTTCATTTCACAGCTTCAAGATGCAGAGTGAAGAAATGATTGGGAAGCTATGTGCTTACTGGAGAAACACACTTGGAACGTGGAACTTTCAAGCAGCTTGGGCACTTTACATTTATATATGGTAAATTATGGCTGCGGTATATTCAAACTGTGAAAAGTAAGCAATCCTCATGACTCAAGACATTAAAGCAAATATTTAAATACAAAATAATGTTGTTCTTGGGGCAATACCCGCTTTGGCCCACTAAATCAGAATCCACGAGTGACTAAAAATACCTTCAGCAAACAGTGACGTAACTTCTCAGATGTACACTATGTGCTGGTGCATGGGAGGAAGCAAACTATGGGAGAGACAGTGCGGCAGACCACAGTAATGTGGCCGTGTCTGACTGTCTGACAAGTGTCTGACAACAGCAGCCTTCCACGGCCTAAGACGGACGGACGCCATACCCGCTGCCAGAAATATGTTTGAAACTGAGCCGTGCCATGCCTACGTCGAGGAACACAGAGGTGTCAACAACAGACACAATTTTGCATCACATTTCTTCTGCTCTATTCTGGCACACAAAAACACCAAATGCTTCTGAATGCAGAAGATAAAAACATTGACAAATACAAAGAAGCAGAAGCACTTAAGGGAAAACACTGGCTGATAAAAATGGCAAGGAAAAATTGCCCTACATGGAAATCATTCCATTCAACAGCCTTTTGTCTCTGGCAGCGATCGAGCAACACAGATGTCTGCACGTTTTGTTGTCAGATGAGGTTGACACACAAAAGCCAGTACATTTCATTCAAGAGCATTATCAAGTCAAATGTGTGTACGTATGGTGTGAATCCTCATGCAATCGCGCCCGGAATCTCTTTTCCTGGCAACTTGTGATGGATTTACACAAAACAGGTCGACTTTGGCCTCCACCACGAGCATTAGCACAAGGCAGCGTGCAACAACTGATCCTGACATACAGGTACCACCTCCATCAAGGACATTCAAAAGTAATTGGGTCAAAGCCTTGCTAGATTTTAGCTGGGTCACGGTGTGTGCATGTGAACGACGTATAGCGTTGTTGGGTGAAATGTCCCCAAATCTGCGTGATAAAAGACAGATGTCCTGACAGTGAGCCAACGGAGAGGCTTATAACTTTAACAGTTTTTGGAACAGCGCAGAGGGTGGGGAGCAGCAGAGAGATTGAGGACAAGAGCTGATAGGGTAGTGGTGGTGGTAAGGGTCGGGGGGGGTGGATAATAATAGAGATGCAACGGTAAAAAGCCTCTTAAAGGCCTCTGCAGACAGTAAGAGAAGACTAGCATGCCCATGCAGGAACAATTACATTTTGTTTCCAAGGCATGTGCCTTATTCTCCTCATCTGCTTTCTGCTGCTGTTAAACAAGCCATTTTGAGTCACAATAAGCAACAAGTAAACAGAGCAGCGCCAAAGTCTGCAAGAATAAGCCTACAGTTTAGGTTCGGGAAAGGGGAAAACGCTGTAAGGACATTTAGGCACTTGGGAGCGGTAGCTGACAATGGATGAAGTCATATTCCAATGTACCCAGGGAAAAGCCAGCAAATCACCACGTGATGCATCTTTGTCACTGACAACATTCATATGGGAGGAATTTCTCATTTTCAAGGTAAAGAGCATTCAATAGCAACAGCAAGTGATGCACAAATGACAGCGCTTCACAAATCCATCCATTTTGTCTGTTATCATGTCTGCAAACGGGAGAATCGGATGTTGTCACGCAACCTTGTCCATCCAAATAATGAAAGAAGATAAAAGTCCAGCTGACAAGCTATGTCAAGGTGAGTTGAATTTACACCTGCTGTTTCTAAGATTACTTATGTAGAGCATCCCAACCTTTTGGGCTCTACAGGCTCCATTAGAAAGTAGTTCCAGTTCATTTGGACTTTCTGCACCTTGTCTGGCCTCTGTTAGAACTCCCCGAATAAAGAGTTAAGACAAGCAGCTAATGATGCAGGCTGAAGAACATAGCTGAGCTCTGACTTACATCCAGAGGCGGTTCTCACACACACACGCACGCACACACGCACGCACACATGGATACCATTTGACCAAAAGGCCAGATGCTGACTTCCCAAACATGCCTCTAGTACTAGTTTCTGTTATTACTGCAAGTGCTTTTGACTTTAAGATAATACAAATTTAAAATCTTTCAATAGCTCTTTTGCTTTTGTTTAAATGCTTCCTGCATGCAAATATGAGCAGACTAATAAAAGTACATTGCACAACTGGACAGGCCTTGATACTAAAGTCATAACTCAGGACTGAGGGTTAAATGATTTTCATAGATGATACATTTATGGCTCTATCACTTAGTTGTCTTTTCTTTAGCACATTTGTACTTGGCCAAGAAAGCCAAGCTTGCAAATATAATGCCATCATTTGAGTTGTCCAATAGATGATAGATGGAGGAAATTGGCCACAGTATGTCAGAAAGTATGTGGTAGAGTGATTGTATGAAAACATCTGTCACCTGTGGATGTTCATCATAATTCTCTTCAAGTACGTCAGCAATGGTACGTGTGTGTGTGTGTGTGTGTTGTCTGGATGCAATTACTGTGTGTAGGCTGTGCACATTTCAGTGTGTGCGCATGTGTTACCTGTGGTTAGTGTTTTGGCTGTCTGTGACCACACGGGATCCATTTGGACTGGGGCTGCTGGAGGGAAGCAGGAGTGGAGAACGTGGAGGGAAAAAGAGAACGGGAAGTGAGCCATAAAAGAGAAGGTGAATGACAGAACAGGGGGTTGAAGCACAGAAACAAGTGGGGACAAAAGTTAAGGAAAAGCGAGACAGGACAAAATAAAGACAGAGAGGGGTACAAAAGCAAAGCGCTCATTACAAGGTGTTTTTTTAAGCAATTCTATAATTACCACATAAATACAGTGTACATCACATTACAATTCTATCTCAATCATACTGTGTTGAATCAAACAAATTCATGCAGCCGCGTGATAATCTATTTTTTTAATTAACACAGACGCCATTGTAATTCTACTGTTTTTTTTTTAGCATGATCTATAATTTTCCACAACTGGAAAATGTCTGAGTAGGGTTAATGATTCCTTTGCTTACTTGAGAACCCGATGCAGGTTAGCAGACAGTCTCGGGTCTGTGAACTGGGTAGTTCGATTGTTGTGGTCCACAAAGTAGACGCGGCCGGTCGCAGTGTTTCTAATCTCCCAGCCTGGCGGCAGAGGGCCGAGTTCCTCGCAGTTCACATTACTCAAGTCCCTGGATGACCATCAGAAACCATTAGCAGCAGTCATGCCAAATGAAATGTTTATTGGTATTATGTTTGATCTACGCTATGCAAGGTGCTTCATCTAGGTCGTGTCAAGAAAAGTGGCTGTAACTGAGTTGACATTTTATACACAGAGCATGATTGTATTTATCACACAGGACCTTTTCAATAAGATCACATAGCCATGGCTTTTAACAGACTTATCCCTCCGGCAAACTCCTTGCTTTGTTAATTCTTTTTCTCTCCTTTACATTGACCATTATGAGGACACCAAAGCCCTAATGTCCTGGTGTGTATGTGTGCACGCTGTCCTTGAATTGAGGCAGTACGCATTAGTCATGGACGCAGAGCACATGCCTCGCTGCACCCATCAACATACTAGGTCATTTTAGAAACCTCGTCCAAAGGGAACAAACACAGAGGTGGCATCTATGGGTTTGGCGCTTTAGATGCATGCTTCATCTATGAGCTGCAGCTGCACAGAGCGATCCTCAGAAATGTACTCAGCAATCCAAAAGAACACATTGGAGCGCTTGTGGAATTAGGAGTGGAGATCTTCTTGCAGGTGGTGCGTTTGGTTATTCCAACAATTTTCTTCCAACTGAGGAAAGGTCATTCCTTTGGGTGATCCTGACTGAATGTAACAAATGCCTAAAATACTTTCGATTTCTGAATGCATATACAAGTGTACATCTAAAGAATCAATAGCAAGGAAGTAAATACGAAGACGATGGCTACCTGGGAACGCGAGGGTCGTGCCAGGTGCTGACTCCAGTCTGTGTGTGCAGGAAGTACACTTGGCCCTGTTGAGTCGTTCGTTGCTCTAAGAAAAGACAGAAAAAGACTTTAATTAAAAATTGCCAAAGAGGTCTACTCATCTGGCCCTGAGAGAAGAAAGAATGAGTCAGTTGGTGTACTATGGAGAGGTCTGTTTATAATTAATGAGATGCGTAATCTGTCGGAATCACAGTTGACCAAAGTCTTTTCTTAAGACAGCAATGTAGCCCATAATTCATTCAGAGACCTTCTCCAACAGGATAAGGCCGTATAACAACTTACAAATGGTACTTATGTTTGGATCATGCCAAAACTGCTAATATAAAAATTGAGCCTAAAAAACATAAGTGAGCCAAAGACACCAACAGGATGGGAGTGTGTGGGTGTCCATGTGTAATTTTCTAACAGCTTGTAAAACCTCTGTTGTATCATTTTTCTGTCTCTCTAGTTCAGTGGGTTCAGTTTGAAACGAAAGCTCACCGACTAGCAGTGGAGCATCAGTGACTCACTTTGTCCAAGTGAGGCCAGCGTCACACATAGTAGAGATCCAACAGTGCCACCCTAAAATACTTGCATACACCATCGCCTTTTGAGGAACGATTCATTTTTAAAGACTCATAATTAAAGGGGAAGTCAACCCCAAAATTTCCTTGACAATAATATATTCTATATGCCCTCACTAGGCTCGACCTGGCTTTGTGATTATTATTGCGTTTTGCTTCAACACTGTGCGCGTGCAAATGAACGTGTATCACTGCCATCTCTTACCATAACCCTCGGGCAGGTCGGGAGGCGTGTGCAAGTGCGTTCGACTCATGTAGTTGCGGTGTCGTTGTGATCGCACCCGTCTCTCTTGGAGTCGCTGTTCTCCGGGTGGGCCGCTGGCCTCTGCCCCGTTAACGGGTGTCATCACTGGTGTGTTCTCATCCACCACACAGCTCAAAGGACGCCCGGATGGGCTGGAGTACTCTGAAGCTGGCCTGGAAGGAACCAACATGTATTTTTACTGTTTTGAATATCACTTCTGCTTTCATGCTTTCAACCGCAACTTTGACTTACTCCTTCACATATGAAAGTAGCCTAAGCACAAAAACAATATTCAATGTGGCTTTGAAGTAGGCTGACAAACAAAATGAGTTTTCAATTATTTGTAAAATGTTTAATTGGTCGCAATGTGGAAATAATGAAAAGTATGGTCAAATACGAATTTTGATAAGTGTGGTTGCGTGATTATTTGGAAGGTTGGTCCAAAAATGTGCTAATGTGCGGTCAGAGGCTTTCTTTCTTGTCCTGGTGTCTAGACAAAGACATAAGAAGCGTGTAATTATGGTATCATCATCCCTCAAAAGGCGACATGCATTTGAAGGTTATGAATATTTATGCCGTATTAGGAGTGAACAGGAGGTTCTCACAACACTGAATCTTTCGTATGTTTGTGAGCTACTTAAGAGCAGGATGTCGACAGCAGATATCTGATAAGCAAACACAAACACAGACTGTCTGGCTTACTGACATTTGTGTGTGTAACAAGTCTGACCACTGTCTGGCTATCCACAGTAACTGACGCCTTGGTTATCAAAAACCTCGAACCCCTGTCTGTCAGCCCACCTCCTCCTCACTCCTTCCTCCTTCCATTTCCTCTTCCTCCTCCCCTCTCACTACCTCCTTTTCCACCACAGCTTCGCACTAACCACCAACAATTTGCTCACTAAATGGATTAAGAATGATATTTAGAGAAAAAGTACAAATTGTTAACCGATGCGATCAAATAAAAAGCACGGAAACAAAACTTGTTTTTTCAACAATTCCTCAACCATTTCACTCGGGCACCAATAAAAATCGAGCCAATTTCTTCAATTATGTTCACTATTCAGATTTTTCATTTCACTGCTTACCTTGCTTTGTGGCGGCCACTAAAACTGCAAAGAAAGTGCAGTTGAGGTAGGCGTTTTGTTTGCTTACTCCCTGACGGCTCCCGCTGATATGGGTCAAGAAGGAAGGCGACAGTCGTTCCGGCAGGAAGACGGGCCAAGTAAAACCTCGCTGTTCGACTGGGTGGCTTACTCGCAAACATATTTGGGTATTAGTGTGCATGCGTGAGCTGAAGTAGGGTGGGGTGGAGTTAAAGGAAGTTCACATATTACCGACACTAGAAGGGGTCATTTGAAGCCAGTTAAATAAAGACCCTCCTATTCTGGTTGGTTTTTGCACAGTTGTTGTGTAAGTGCTAAATAAATAACAATTTACTGTGTTGTATTGTAACATATTGTATTTTTTATTTATTATATAAGAGTGAATGTCAGATGTCTGGTGTGAAACGTGCCATATTGTGTATTAATACTTCTTTGTTTAAAATCATATTACTTCACAAGGTTAATGATGTAAAGTACCTATATCAATTATCATAATTATTTTCATTTCGTTGTATATTTCTCAAAGTTAAGTGCAAAAGCAACGTACCTGGTAGGTCTCTCCCATTGTGTGGTGCGTGTGATGTGGTTCAGGTACTGTATTCTTCCAGAGGCTGTTCTTCTCTCTTCCCATCTGTTTAACATGAAAATTAAAACAAGAGTTTTTTTTCTTTGTTGCATCATAAAATATACGAAAAACATCATTGGTGTTTTGCATTGTATTGCTTTTAAGAAAGCATGATAAAATGTAAGAAAAATAAATCAGGGAAGGTAAAAATGATGTACAAAAAGCCAAGAGAGTGCACAGTTAGAAATTTTCTAACATTGTTAGAACGCACTGATAGTGAAGTAAATAAAACAAATAAAAATCTAGGCGTGGAAAAAATAAACAAGGAAAGGTAAAAAAAAGATGCACTCTTCAACTCATCAATGGATGAAAATGTGTGTCCTAAGAAAACAAGTATATGTGAAGGATGTTTTCTTACTAAACTCGTGAAAGCACAGCGAACACAAGCTTCTTCACAAACATCATACTGACCCATCAGGTAAGTCGTTGTCAAAGAGGCGACTACAATCCACCACTGGTCCTCCGGTACCTATACGGTCTCTTGATTGAAGACTTACTATAAAAGACAAGAAAGATGGCAGATAAACACTTTACCAAATCACTCAGTTTTATAACATACAACCATCGGTTTACATATAATGCCACTGATGAAAATGCAAAATAATAGGAAAAGAAATAAGTCCATGTACTGATTGATCATAAAAGTGTTGCTTTACCTACTATCTGCCCTCTGACTGTATCATTATCGTTTGGGCCAAGCTTATTGAGGTCCAGTCTTTGATCTGCAAAGGGGAGAAGGATTCCCATTAATTCAGCACATATCCAAAGGTCACATCATGTCATACATATTAGTGGCAACAGAAAGGAAAGTAATTCACGCTAAATCTAGATGCAGTACACAAGAACTTGACAATTGTACTTAGAAATAATATAAAAAAAACATTGAATACTATATTTTATATTTGTATGAATCTCATAACCGAGCAAAATGAGCAGGAATCCAAGTCTTGTGGTTCCTTAATGACTCAAGAACCAGACCTACTGGGAACAGTACAGAATTTTACCTTCCCTTTGCATCCATGAATTTTGCTTGTGTGTGATATGAGCACTTGACGGCCTAAATAACTTTGTTCCAAGAAGCGTCTGAGCATCTGTTCCATATACACGTCTAGACTAAACATACATTTTCTTTCTAAATAGAAGGCCACCATTGAGACAGTACATTTATAGTTCTCAACCACGAGCACTCACCACACCATTTAGCTCCTAAAGGCTATGAAAAATGTGCAAACCTGCACTGTGTGTGGCTGTAAATGAAAACTTCTATGGAAGGTGTGGCTATGTTTTTCTATCTGTCCATTAATGTTGTGTGCAATATGATTTAAAAGTAATGATAATAATGATAACATCACAGGTATGTTTAAAAAGCTATCTGATGCGTGTTTGTGAAGTGAGGCAGAGGATGTTGAGGTTTGTGACCACAACACAACAGGAAGAGCAGCTCGGTATGCTGCCAGATAGATTTCTAGAAATCCAGGACAACCCCATTTGGGGTTTTGAAGCTTTGTTTGTATAGAAACTGAAACAGTTTTGTACAACTTTGGCTTTAAGTTGAATGACAAGTCAGCTATGGCTAGGAATAAACCCTCTAGGAATCATGGAGATTCCAGTAATGTGTGTGTGAGCGCTTTTTTCGTGTCCATGTATGTTTGCATCTTGGTCAGACCACAGAATGAGTGCGGTTCACATTTGCTGCACTCTGGACAAGGACAAAGGATTTATGTGCAAATTGGTGTGCTGCAATTGCTCATGCTTCCTGTGGCTCCGATTAAGTATAGTGTCTAGAATGCTGGCTATACAATAACGTGGCCAGCCTGGAGCCGGACAGGAGAATGTCGTGTCTGTTTTAGAAAACTGTGTGCAAATCTAAAGTGCATGCCCTTTGGCCTTGGATAGGTGACAGCATTGTACTTGACTGGCACCATCATAAAACCTTTTTTTTGGCAAGATTGATCCTGCTCTATAGTTGGGAGATTATAATCTGGATTTAACAAAAATGTCACTAAGTATTTGGAGTTGACGCAAGAGGCTCTTAAACTCCACCACATTCATTCAGTGAAGCCCAGACAGTTCAGACAAAAGGACATTATTTATTAGTGATATCCTGATGGCAGCAGTTACATGATCCTGCTTGACTCGAGTGCTTTGCTGCTCTCCATTAGAGATAAATGACTCATCCTCAATGTCCTCCTTAAAGGGTTATACTCGCCATTAAACTTCATTCAATATTCACAAGTCAGTCACTTGGTCACATAAAGTAGCTCAACCGTGACATCTATGCCACTTTTCAATAGTCCATGTCTAGAGCAGGAATGTGGAAAAAAAATATTTGCAAGTAAATGAACTATAGCCAAGTAATATATTGCTGATTTTTTTTTAAGTTTACTTGTCTGTGGTGACTTGGGTATGATCACCATTTTTTGCATTGTGTTAAAAAAAATGACCCCACTTTTAATAACCTTTTAAAACAAACCAGACATTCAATATTTACAAAATCAAACATGCCTGATGCCGTAGTTTATGTCTTTGCTGTCAAAGTAATTAAATACTAGATATTTAGTAAACATACACCTGAATATTATTAAAACATTGGAAATAGGTGTGAGATTCGCAGACTTAACTTGCTAGTTTTCACCAAGAATAGCAAATCTTGATTAAGCAACAGTGGTAAAAGAAAGAAACGCTTGTTGAAATTTATAAGTGTCATAAGGCTGTGTGTTGTGTATTTTGCTCCACACGAAATTGACTTATTGACAAAGCAGACTTGCTTCAAAATTGCTAAAATTAAGTGAAAAAAAAACAACAACGAATCATTGAGTGTACAACTTGGACACCACTTGTGGATATGACTGAATAAATAGAAATAGTAGAGGGTGGTTTGAAAAATTCACAAAGGATGGGAAATAGTTGGGCACTTCCGGTATACTGTTACCGACGGGAGAGTGTGTGCGTGCTTGTGGTCAGGGAGCGCGACTTGACATAAGGGAAGTTATTTTGGCAAGTCAGTGAAGGCTATCGTTCATTTGATATGGCTCAGCATTATTCCAGCTGTCCAATAAATACATTGTCACCCCAATCACTCCAATGTGATATAAGAATAATGACAATGGCGTGTCAATTTTCCAAAGGCGAACAAAAACTTACAGCCGGTGTCTTTAAGTCTATTGATAGCATTTGAGAGGAGGCGGACGCAACCGAGAAAACCAGCTCCTTGCTTTTTGTGTATCTTCTTGTGGTTCCAAACACTGATAGTGATGGAATCTGCCTTTCCAATATACCTGGAGGGAAACAAACAAACATACAATGGTGTGAAAAAGTGTTTCATATATTTACATATTATAGATGTTTTCCCCAATAAATCAAATCACCATTTACCATTTACTCACGATTTCTTTGCTTGATCTTTCTATTTATTTGATGACCCTAAAGTATTGAAATTATGCAACAAAAAAATAGATGGGGCAAATACTTTTTCCTGGCATTTTATTCTTAAGTCAGAAATGAAAACTAAACATTATAGAGCACATTGCAAAGTTCCCGTTTTAGCACTTAGGCATCCTTGTACTCAGCTTTGAAATGTTACCTAAGAGTCTTTCCTAAGAGTGAGAACATATGCTGGGATTGTGGTGTAGACGTTCAGGCTGAGCAATAAGAGAAGACACAGATTTGAAAGTAAGTGCATGAAAATGTGGTTTTGCTGATTTAGTGCAAAGGAAGCCTGTCTAGTCAGTGTTAAAAAAGAGAGGAAATGCAGATGACGTGCTTTATATCTGCGGTACAGACAGATGTTATGTTTTGAAATTAGAGTAAACATATCTTGCCTGAGTTCACACTCAAATACACAACAACAAATGGCTGGACCCACAAACACAGAATTGCAGCACGTCAGCCTTGTAACATGACATCTGGCAAGGTAAGGTGTTCCCTAATGAAAACCACTTCAAAATGTCAAAATGTTTATTATGACAACTAAATCTCAGCATTTAGAACTAGTCATATTAAAATTATAATTACAACCCCTGTGGCTTGTGATTCTGACCAGGATGCAGTGGCAGGGCTTGGCAGCCTTGCTCCGTCGTATACTATGAGCTCATTGTACATGTTCCACTTTTTTAATGAGAAATAAATGACAAGTTATTTTGCTTATCCAGGTGAGTTAATTAACAGCGTCTATGCCAAGAATAAAATTTGGCGAGAGAAAAAGGGTGTGATTATTATTATTTAAAAGGATTACACTACACAGGGCAATTTACAAATAGAGAAACATGAACAAAGGTTGAAGGGCACACAATATAGTACCTATTTTATTATCATTCTATGAACAAAATATTTTAGTCTAACAACATGGTGCCCCCGCTAATGGTCCCAAAATATAGTTTTCAGTGTGTAGATGTCATATTACACAGAGATGGGGGTTGTAAATAAACTAGGGGCCTGCTGCCGATGCACGTGGCCATAAAAAAGGACACGATAGCGACGCTTGTGAAACTGGAGTCTGCCTATTGGGGGGTGTGGCAGATTGGAAAGCCACCAAGCCCACAGTCCCATCTGCTTTCAGTGGCATGATAGCCATTTCCTGAAGCAGAGGAAGAGGCCAGGGGTCGCTGGCGGCAAGCACGCTTCACTGAACGGTCCAAAAGGGGGAAGAGCATTATGTAAAAGCGGAAGGAGATTTGATTTGATACTGCCGGTGACGAAGGAGCAATGGAAATAAGAATTAAATGTCCAATAGGGTTAATGGCGCCGAGCAGGAGACTTTTCCGATAAAGGTTAGAGTTAGTTCTCACGAGAACGAGTCGATTCAGTATCATTGGGATTGCCAAACTCGACGAAGAAAGTTAAATTGACAAAGAAGACCCTTGTAAGACATTCAAATAAAATGGCACCAACAGGATTATGATCAAACTAAAGTCGAGAGTAGTTTTGTTCACAGAGGTCATTTTCAACCAAAAAGCTATTATACTGTTTCCAAAATATAAGCAGAATTCACAGAAGGAACAAAACCATTCAAATTAGTCTGGGTTATTTTTCCTGGCCAGTTGACATATAAAAACAGACATGCATATTCCAAAACCTTCAGGATGTTTTGTTCCTGTGCTTCACAGCTTTCGGCAGAGAGAACATGACTTTAACGGCATTCCCCAAACACTTGCATAGCAACAACAATACAACAAGGCTGCATTCAAATTTTAAAGGGCCTCTGTAATTGGCTGAATATTGGCACTTATTTAATAGGTCTGGAATTACAAATGATTTCTGCAATACAAATCCTGCCCCTAAAAGACCCCGTAGTGATTTTATGGTTATTTTCATCAGATGTCCAAGAATACAATAAAATACAATGATGGATAGCCCCCCCACACATTTTCTGAAATGTTTTGAAGGTGGGGGTATTCCAGTTGACATTAACAATATTACAACATGAGAAAAATACTTCCACTTTAAAATATTATTAGCTAATTATCAAATTAATGAAGATCATTAAGAACTTTATCCACGTCAGCGACACAGTAAATTAGTAAAAACCAAGACATATATGGGCAGAAAACAGGCATTTCAATGCAAATTATTTTTGGACAGATTTTTCCAACACTGATTGATATCATTGAAAATGAATGCCACTTGAACATGAGTACAAGCATGAGTAGCATTCGGGTCTACTTACAGATCATAATGCTGATTCCATTTTGGGTCCAATGTATTTCTCACAGTATCGGTAGAGTGGCACTGCCCGGAGCCATCCACCACCACTTTGGCAAAAGGATCAGGTAACCCTGTCGAGCACCAACAAAAGTCAGACATATAGCATGTGGAGTTTGTTTAGCAATGAACAAATAAACAATCAAACTAATAAACATTACAAGTAATTTAAAGGTTTTTAGGGTGATTCTTGCAGAACCAGTTGTGTTTTTAGTCTGATAGAGATACTCTGGTTAAACGAAGTGAATTGTAAAATATAATAGCAACTGTTAATCTTGATCCAATTAACGAAATAGCATAGTAACCTACTGCCAAAGAAAGTCCTCGCTGAAACCCAGAAAGGCTGGAATTGCACGTGTCCCAATACTTAGAGCTAGACTGGACAAATAGGGTCTTACCAGACCATATGACATTTGAGGAATCTGATCAGGGATCCATTTATGACTGTGCAAGTTCACTTGTCATTTCTTAAGGCTTAATCGTTAACAACTGTTGCAGGCCAAACCCGTTTGGTTGCTTTAGATGGGCTTTCTGCTCATACGTCGTGTTTGTGCAAGAAAAGAGGAAATTAACCCATTATGGTTTGAATGACCTGACATGTCGAAGGGAAAATTCTGGATGCTGGCTGAATGAAATGTTACAGTTACTGGCAAATACCCAAGATGTTTTGATTTTTTTTTTTGTATCTTGCATGCCAACGGCACAGCAGAAAATAATCATTTGTGCTAATTCATCTAAAACCATAACCTAAAGCAAAATGTTGACAGAAGTAGCAGTACTGAGGAATAAAAGATCCTGTGTCTTCAAACAAACATTTTTTTGTTTGACGGTTACCTAATTTAGAGACAGACTTCAAACTATAGCCCCTTGCCTTCACTCAAATGCTCATGGGATCTGTTGGACGAGAATAGCAACACATCAAAATGGGTTTTACTTACGGAAGAAGTCTTTCTTTGCCAGGTTCTTTGCACAGAGGACTGGAAGAGAAGTACAAAGAGCAAAAGATTTAAACGAATGGTAAAGATGAGTACAATACACATATCAGACAAACGTCAGCATATATTGGAGATTTAAAGACAAACAAGCAATTTCTCATCTGAGCGCATGCGCTAATTGCCTTTGTCGGAAAATAGTGCGTGCACGAAAGACGCAGACTCATCTGAGCTGCCTTCCCTTCTTTCCCATGAGTTTGTAATAGAGAAAAACAAAATTCTGCTGTTTTATTCATTTCAGTCATGAAATTGGCAATAATGAATAGAGCAAAAAAATATGGACCAAAGAACTAAATCGGAAAATAATTTAATGTAATCATTAGTACAAAAGTAGCGGCTTATAGTCTGAAATTTACGGTAGTTTTTTTTTTTTTTTTTTAAACTCTTCACATACAGGAGAAGGCACGGGGAGGCTCAGCTCCCCGCTCCCCGCCCCCCTGCCTGCTCTGACCGCACATCCCTATTTGGATCCCAGGGATTCCTTGCACATAAGCCCCTAATACACCATTGTCGAAGCACTACTGGTTTGTGACAGGTATCACGCAACACATTAGTGTGTAAATTAAACTGTTGATCCTCAATACGTGTAGGGCTGTGAGCAGGTGGTCTCACACGTGGTAGTGTTGACCTTCCGAAACGGTCATGAGACAAGTTGGCCGAACAAGCATGCACCTTGTAATGACATACATGTAGGTATTTCAGACGTTCGTTAAGTATAGTAAAAACTAAAGTATTACTTATTGTTGCTCTAAACTCAAACAGGCAAGACCACAAAAATTGCCCCACGGTGGAGACAAGGCATACACAGACATTAGATTGAGGAAACAAAACAAAGATATTTCATTTTGGGACGCTAAGCCATGATTACACTGCTGAGATGCGGAAATCTTGACAGGGCCCAAAATGACAGTCAAAAAGAATCTGACAGAATCACACCGCAAAAGATGTGGGACACAAGTGAACACGTCTCGACACAAATCAAATTACATGGGCTGGGCTGGGTGAACACTAACCATCAGCTTGTCAGAAAAAAAAAAAATGCCGACAGTATGGGGCGCAGGCCAAGTCCAAGGCCGCCAGGACTGCATCCTGTGGGACAAGCAGACACCATGTTGTCGGCAGACGGGGCCCGCAGTCTTGGCGCGACATTTATGAACGACAAAAAGGATCACTTATGTTTAAATGGGTCATTATAGCCTAGAGTTAGGTTGCATGATTTTCCTACTGAATTCCTTTGCATCCAGGGTAATACTTTACAGTATGTGACTAACATTCACTTGGTGGCACAACAGCCTTACTCAAATGCAATATTGATCAAACCACAAACACAACCACAAAACATAAAATATACTATTACAGTATGTTTTAATGCAGCATTAGAAATAATTTGTGGAATTGCCAATGGATGGACTGACTATGGAAAAGGACAGCAGCTTAATTTTGAACTCCATCTGGTACTTGAGAATCGCACAAGAGGATGTCTTGGTCTATATATAAGTATAAAGTAAGTATCAAGTGCTGCAATATCAAACCCAAGCAAATCTGTTGAAATTCTCTAAAACTGTGGGGGGGGGGGGGGGGGGGTTCTTCACAAGATGTTTTATGTCTGCAAGAGCACCAAGAGTTTGTAGCCATGTCTGTTTTAGTCTGTGTCTTCTTGCAGCAGCAACAAGCCGCGCCACACCTTTTTTTTTTTTAGTTCAACTGTGTCGCTGAATTCTTATTTTCCAAATACAAGTCATTAAAATAATGGTACGGAGTCATTTTTACTGGGTAAAAATTGCCGTTCTAAATTTGATACTTGATGCAGATTTGGTACTTGTCGGCAGAGCCAAAAGTTTTTGGAAGTCACAAAACAGCATTCAAAAGGAGAGTAAGTGCAAAAAGAGTATATTTAGTTCAAGTGTGTGTACAAAACACAAACATTTAGCACGCTAGACAACACTAGGCTAATGAGGATTATGAGATTAAACTGCACACTGTTCCAACAAATGAGTCACAAAAACCATGAGCGAAAGCTGTCCTATTGTCATCAGTTGGTCTGGCAATTGTGCTGATATAAAAATTGCAAGATTTAAAAAAGAATTTTTTTTATTTGCATTTTTTTAGCACAACAAACTAAGCAGAAACCAATTTGACACAATAAACTAAGTAGAAACCAATTCCATAAGTATTGCCATTTAATTATTTTACAAAGTTCATTACTAGTTTGGTGGAAATGTATTTTATATTTGTTAATATAATAGCTTAATTCAAGCATCAAAGTTAAATAACAGGTTCCATTTAGGGTATACTAAATGCTATGTGTGAGGTAAAGTCATTAAGTCGTGGGTCTGCATTATGAATGGACTAATGGATTTTTCATACCTAAAACAGGAAAGGTTTCCACCTCCGAACGTATTTTGTGTGTGTTACCTATTCAGCAGAAGTTGAAGACAAGAAAAAAATGCAAGTTTAAAAAAAAAAAAAGAAAGAAACGCACCAAAGGCACACACGGAAACACTTTGTATAACATTTATTGATGTACTTTCTGGTTTTAATCAATCGTCTGACACATATTTATAACATAGATGTATGTCCAAATTTACATTTAATTAATTACGATTATATGCATGATAGTTGTGTATTTTGCGCACGGACAGTTGAGCACGTGATGGTGTAGGCCACACAGCCAGTGAATTTTGGACAGCTTGTCTCTGAGCATATTTTATAGTGGAAACTGAAATAGAATGACAGACTATGCGTAGTGATACTTTCAGTGATACTTTTTCCGAGCCTAAATTAATGTAGTATAAGACATGTATTGTGTACGTATACGGTAAAAATGGTGAGCTATGTTTAATTGTTGCCATATGAGCAGGCCATGGTGAGCTAGGGCTGGCAGAGGACCAGAGTCATTCCATCCAATTCTATCAGGAACGATAGGTCAGCTGGTACGGTGTTAATGACCGTGAAGACCCGCGGTGGGTGAAACCACATCTCTGTTCGTGGACCCAAGTCCTAAAAGATGCTTATATAACAACCTGGCTACTGGTAGTAATGACAAGAAATTCACAGAAGCCACATCAACCAGACTTCATTAGTTTTAATGGTCATTGTTTTCGCAAGTTGTATTGATAGTATTTCTTTTAAAAAAAATCATATAAACTGTTAGTTTTACTGGCTAGTCTACACAATCTAAACCACAATAGACAGATTGAGAACAACTGTTTTTGAACGGTACATAAAATCCACAGTTCGGTTCTGTAGCTGCGTTTTGTGGTCATCGTTTTTTCAGTTCAGTATATGTTGACTCTTCGGAAAATCAATCATGTTATGTAGAGTTAGGTTAGAAGTGACAGAAAAAACACAGGACCCAAATTCATAATGTTAATATTAAATACTGTTGTACTATTTTGTTATATAGTTATATATTATATGTCTATTCCAGTGGCGTATAGTAACAGGCAGAAAAATGAAATGCTCTACAATCATACTGGAAAAGCTACAATCAAATTGGGTGTAGTTCGTCAGTGACAGACATGTCAGAGGTCAGCTCTGTTCTTAACTGTGTTGGGTATTTGAAATTCAAACAGCTGCACTTTTAGGGCCTCTTGTTGATGCATCCCTCTGTTCCCCATTCATCAAATTTTCCTTCTAGTAAAATAAATTAATTAGCAAATGAGATCATACTTTCACTATTATCTGAAAGGTCAAACCGAGACATTTGATACTACTACTTGGCAGCTTGTGCTATGCAAACGCTATTGTGACATTCTCTCCCCCGTTGTGGTATTATGTAAACTCTTATTCAATCCCCAAAACTGACATCCAATTTAGGACAATATTTAATCACCTTTGCATTTTCAATGAATAAACTGAACAACCAGCAGGGCATGGCAAATTGATGCCTCATTCAATATGATTATAACCATTGTATACCGCAAAAATCTTGGCTCTTATTCATCGGAAAATGCGCGGGGTGCCTCTGACAACAAAGGGCTGCCGTTAGTGTGGCGGGAGGGTTGTAACGTCTCAGTCTGTCTGAATCCAAAGGTCAGATTGAAGGTTAGCATTTGCTATGGTCAAGGGATTTCCACTTGCTCTCTCAGGGGATTTTCCAATATGTCAGCATGATCCGTCATGCCATTTATTCAGAGTGGGGGGCAGTGAAATTACAATTCAAGCCTTTAAAGCCCAGAGGGTTCTTGCTTTGGAAGCTGACCACAGACTGATAGATCAAGTAATTAAGATCAATAGTGTTTTTTTCCACATGTAGAAAGAAAGTAACAAAAGAAGTATTTGAATAAGGAAGGAAGGAAGGAAAAGTGTGTTATTTGCCAGGTTATGTGTTCAAGTCTACTGTATGGTTTTCATTGTATACTCTACTGAACTACTACCAGCATGCATGGAGCCTCTTGTACTGTGGTAACACTTATTAGACCGTGTCGCTAGCAGCTCTGTCCTAGACAAAGGGTTTGAGGTCACTAACTCCAGTGGACAATTGCGTGATCATCCAAAGCCAACTCCATGGTCAAATACAGCCATTTGTTCAATTATTTCCCTGGCAGCACTACAAGGACATGGTGGGCTGACACGTACTGCATCAGAAACAAGTCATTGGCTGGGTTTAATGCTCGGCCAAAAGACATCGTACTTAGTCTCTCATTAGTCCTGCATCTGGCCAGAATAAGATTATGAAACAAAAGGCCTGCGTGTATTTTTGTTCATGTGCAATGTTTTCTTGGTTGGCTGTGAATGGCCTCGGCATTACCGTGACAACATAATATGAATGGTTTTCTGCAAGGAACTAAAACTATCTCAGTCATTTTGTTCACATTGTTTAGGGGAATGACCGTCGTTTCAAAAAACCCCACTGCTAGTGAGACACAACAGTCGAGAGAAAGAAACCACTAATCTAATGGGTACCACTTTGTCCCAGAACGTGTAATAAAAACCCGGCAGAGCTCAGTGAAATGTAACTCAACCAGGTGGTAAAATGCACCACGCACTTTTGGGTGTCAAGTTTGATCACTCACTCGATCTATCCCAAAAGAGTCTGGTGGTAGTTGGACATCTGAGAAGTTGATCTTGAACATTCATCTTTTCCTGAAGACAAATACTGGCCTGAAGCATGCACTGACCCAAGAGGGAGACTCAATCCAGTTCTGGGGAGCCCCAGTGAACAGGAGCTGTGCCAAAACGTCATCCAAGTGGGGAAAGAGTAACGTTATGCTTGAAAGAAATAACTGCTTCTAATTGTAGGTTACAGCTTACCTAAGAATACATCCTCATATCCCCGTCGGCTCTGTGTAAAAACCCGAGCTTCTCGACGCCAGCACAGCTAAAGGGAAGCTATAATAATACGTCCCAAGTAACATTTAGGAGATGTCAATGATTGTCAATTTACATTAATGTCTTAATGATGTCTTAACATACAAAAAGTACTTGGGAATAGCTAATGCCCAAGATTATTCTTCGAACAAAAACTGTAGCCAAATTAAATAGAATTGTAAGCCAAGGCGAATTGTGCACTTTGTGAAAAATGCTGTTGTAAAGTCCCTCAAAGACACAAGCTCAAACCGCTCTCCTTGCTTTTCTCAAGAACTCTGCACATCCACTTTAGAAGTTCCACTGTATACAACATAGTCGGTGTGAAATGTGTAAAACCGAGCAAACGCTTGAGACTGGAGTTGCGAACTCACGGGTGAGTCATTGGCGAAAAATGAAGGCACAGGTCCTTCACCTTCACCCTTATTACTAGCCACAGCAATGTGCTGTCTCCTTCACAGCATTGTTCGACAGTTAAACAAAACACTTCCTCCTCCCTTCCCCACGTCTGCCTGGCGGGCCTGTTCACCTACTACAACACACGGGGAATACACGCTGGCAACGTGTCAAGAGCAGAAGGCCTACGTGACCGACTTGCCAAAGCTTACACCTGCAAAAAGTCATGCTGTCGAGCGATGTAATTGAAATGTTGGGCAAATGCGTGCGCCTTAAGCCGCAAGCTGAGCCTGACTGCATTTACCACATTTGTTTCTCCAACCCAATAAATACTTAGGATTCCAATTATGTCATTCCTTCAGAGGCCAACAGTCTACTGCTATCCCCGAGGAGATGACAACACTATGGAGTCGGTAAATCTTGCTTGAGCAAACTTTAGTCATGACGCTAAGCAGGATAATGAGATAGCTACCAACAGATCATTGTTGTAATCTTTGTTTGAATCTCTATAATCAATAGCGAAATTTGTTGGAATGTGAACAAAAGACAGGGACGTCTATCGGGACCCGAATATGTGGAACACAGAACGTCTGGAAGAAGGAAGGAAGACGCGTCAGGGGGAGGAGTATTTGCACCAAGGAAATTTGATAGGGATAACATTCTAGCAGCATAACAAAATAGGACATGTTTGGATAGTTGTAGGGTGAGACAGTAGAACTTAAATTATTATGGGCTTTATTAAATCTGGAAAAAAAAAAAATGAAAATGTTTACTCAGCTTTGCTCAAAATGGCAGATCTACACAAATTAAAATTTTCCAAGATATACCTTCATGTTTTATATAAAATCTGTTAGTGGCCATCTGGCACAACACGAGTCAGTGTCTGTACATGTGTCTGTTTCCTCAAGGAAACAGAAGCAAAGTCAACCTTCTCTGCAGGGAATAGCATTACAAACAAAGCAAGGATGAGCCAAGACCAAAATAAGATGACTGCCATGGGTATGACGAGGAAAACAGTCATGTAACCTCTTAACGTGGGGAGTGGGTGGTCATGCTACACTGAGTAAGGATCACTGCAGTACAGAGGTATAATTGTACTAATGGCGGAGGTGGAGGTGGATGTCAATGAATAAAACAGATATAGTTCTTAAAAAGAATTTAAAATGTGTCGAATGGAAGAGGAAAAACGATGTAGGCAATTTTGAAATGCGGAATGCGGATATATCATAAAAATTACAGTGGAACCATTCAGGTGGTACAAATGAGAAGTTGATCACAATTTAGCATTAGTTAGTAAACGACACTGTTTGTGAATTATTATTATTATATCAGAATTATTCCCAAGACGGCTGGACATTGCACTGGACATTTTTCATGGCTAAAACAGTTGTGGTATCTGAAAAAAACTACGTAATAATAGAAATAAATAATACACATGTATTAGTTTACGGCTTTGTGAATACAGTACTGGGTACGCCACGTCCTTACGGGCTTGATTGTGAGCATATGTTTGTCCATATGTTTCTATAAGGCCCACCCCCAACAAACACATTGCAGGGTCACTACCAAACTAGTCTAACTTAAATGGCAGCCAAACACAATGTCTTTGAGGAAATTTAAAATCTCATTAGGAAGCAAAAGCTATTAAAAGTCTTTATGATTTGAAAAGCAAACCCGACAGGAACATCGAATTGAAATATTTATTTGTGTTTGCGGCATAAGTTACCATACTAGTACATAGCAGTAAAACAAGCAAAGAATAAGGGTGTGTGAATAAACTATTGATTAATAGTCAATCATTGTGATCAGGTGGTAGGAACATATATATATATATGGAAGATTGCTGCAGTGAGGATTGTCATTTTAAGAAGTAAAAAAAAACCCAGCATGCCTCAATCTGTCTTCTTCCACACTGGAACTGGAAACAGCCTCACGGTTAGGAGGATGCAATTTGAGTGTTTGTAAAGCAGTCATGCTGAATGGTCTACCAGACACACGCAAGCATGCACACATCAGTAAGCTGTCTGACCACAGAAACAGTAGCAGAAGAACAGGAGGAGAGAGTGGTCCCTAAAGACCCTAATCTGCTTTATTGCAACCACGGAGTAATCAAAATATAAAGCAGATCTATTTTCAGTTATATTAAAAAAAGACAAAAGTTCACAAGGCACGCACGCACGCACACACGCATTCGATTAGTACGGTTGAAAAGACACCAGTTGAGTCATCTGTTAAGTGTCTGAACCAGATTCTTGTTTGAACGAGGACAAAAAATGAAAGCGTGACAAAAACGCAGGGACGTGATGAGAGGCTGCGAAGAGCAAGAGTGTGTTCAGACGATAAGACACCATAAACTGGCTATCGCATGTCATGGTTCCAGACTAAGCCACAACTTTTCATCAATCAACCGACGGATGTAGAGATGCAGTTTAAGATGTGCTGAGAGTTGCGGGGGGAGTCACATATCTAATTAATGAAGTGAATCTTTACTGCCAGTGTAACTCTACCTAAAATAAAAAGTAACAAGGGAGAGTTCTCTAACACGCTGGAGGAAAATCCTCCAGCTGTTCTTGGAAAGTTTAAGGCATACAGCGTGCTAAAGCCCACCTCCTCTCTCCGGTTAGAATTTCTTACGCAACATGGAGGTGTTCAGTCTTTCCATTTTCCTGCTCAGAAGTACACAGATGCCACCAAGTTCAAAAGTAATCGGAAAAGCAGATAATACCAACGATGGGCCGCAACAAGCAAATGGCTCGGACGTGAGCTTGTGAGGCTAAAACAAAATAAACTGCCATATCTATGGTATAATGCTTATTTATAGATGCGAGTTTTAGCCACATCCATTCAGCAAGAAAATACAATTGAAGTTGAAGCGCATGGAAGTGAGTTCAAATTGAAAACGTCCACAAAACGGTGCTAAATATAGTAGAAGAGAGAAAGGTGGCAAAAAGAGAGATAAAGCTGTGTTTATATTTGACAAGTTTAATAAAATAAAATAAAAACTGTACCATCTCTGAGAATGCTGTTCATTTGATCATGAGTGAAAATGATCATGACTATCTTCAGGTAGCCTTCACACCTGCTTATAACACCCTGAGCATCGGACAGTTCCTGGCCGAGAACATAAATTGCTAGTCTGGAGCAACTTTTCTACTCACCTAACCTGGCTCTGTGTGATTTTTGTTTTTGGGGATGGGGGGCTTGTTTGTTTCTATCCCAAGTTCACATTTTGGGTCACATTTTGAAGATGTGGACAACATCAAGATAGTAGCTGTAACAATGGCGCTACCCAGGATCCGGGAAGGATGCTTTCCGGTAGTGCATGAAAGCGTGGACGTGACAGCTGGGAAAGTGTTACACTCCCGTCCCGTAACTTTTCTGACACACCTTGCAACTGAGGAAGGAGACTGTGACTTTACGATTTGTCTCAAATCTTCCATTTTGCGGTCAGTACTGTTGAACTGGCAATTTTGTCTAGTTACGTTTTTCCTGTTTTAAACTGGACCTTTTTTGGGTGAAGATCACATAGAAGGTGAAATTCCGAAATATGTGGACTGGCCTATATTTGTCCTGTTTTGTGAGCACAAGCACACACGCACAGAAGTGACGTAAAGCTGAGCTAAAACTGGTCTAGGAGCAGATGCCGAATCCTTATCTCAACCAGCAGCTTCTAATTCCTTCTGGTCCCATCAACACGCACACACCGAGCACCGGTTTCCCCCAAATGTTTGAACACACGCAAACTTTGACAGCTGATGAAAAATGTAGCCGCGTGTTCCCTTGCCTGTCTGAGAGTTGCACGCTCACCGAGTACAGGAAGACGACGCTTCTAGTGGTTGGCTGCTTGTTGCACGCCAACTGGAGGCTAATGGAAGCAATGGATCACACAGGCGGACATACTCCCCTCCTTTCTGCAGTGTCGGCAAGAGAAGGGATTCATCCCCTAATACATCTCATGTCATTCTCCTTTGAGTGGATCCAGATTCCAACCAGTGCAAAAAAAATGAAATAAAACACCTCTTTCTGGACTGTGGGGAGCACATCTACTGTCTGGTGTCGACACACTAGGCAGCAAGCACTGTTGGGGTCATTATGGCCCAACAGTGCTTGCTGCCACGCCACTGTCTCATCAGGACACTATATACAGTTTTATTGTGTTTTTTTTTTTTCTTCCTGATTTGTAAAACTGTGAAAAATCAAAATTGGTGCAGTTAAACACTTTGGATGGAAGTTGGAGTTGCATTGTGAAGTGATTTCAACATGTGGGATGCTCCAAGTTATCAACCAGAAGAACTTGATTTTTTAACCGTTCAAATGTGACATGATCCAGTCAGAACAACCATTTTACAGCTTTACACCATTTTAGGCAACAAAGTTTATTTTACACCTCTACCAAGGAGAAACTAGTATTGAAAAAGGTTGAAGACAATCCAGAGCATTATATTTGCGTTTGTTCTTTGACTACATCCAGAGGCCTTCATCTACGTAACCATGGACAAAGATTCAAAGTGAAAGTTGAATTTTTTGGGAAATTCCAGGCTGCTCATATGATCATGTTGTTCAGAGCTGCCATAGTTGCCCTGGAGACACAGTGCTCGATGTCACAAGTCTTTGGCTTGGCAAATTGCCCCGTTCTGTGACACAGACAAAAAAGAAAACGAGGAGAACACTACGCAGATAGTGAAAGCGGACGATGGTTGGGGTTCAACGTTGGGTCTAAACGTGCACGGTCTCAGACACATAGCAAGTCAAACGTAGCCACGACTAAACACTGGCCATGCTGGCAACGACAGCACACGTTGAAATTAGCAGCGGTGATCCCCCTGTGTGTGGAAGTGAGAAGCAATTCTTCTTGCTCACTGTCACAACCGGCTTTCTGCTAAAAAAACTCAGAAGTCTCTTTTACACTGCCGGTAAACGTCGTCATTTTCTGCCTTTTTTTTTTTCCCCCAAGTCGCTGTATGACGTGTCCAAACATTTCATTTCATACAACTCAAAGTGCTTCACAAAACCAAAAGCGCAACACCCGAAATTATTTACAAACAAGGCAAGACGAACACCATAGCACAAGTTTGCACTGTGTTTTTCAAACAGCCTCTCAAATACGTATCTACACAAACTATTTTGTCACCTATTTCTGTCTTTGTCAGAAAAAAGGTGACTTTTCCACATCGTGTCGGAGGGGCTAGAATCATAAAAGAGACAGGAGGGTGCATATGTGTAAGGGTATTTCCGACCCCCCCACCCCAGTTTTCGAGAAGTCTAGCGCAGACCTTGTCATGCATCCTATTATCTGTTAGCAGGATGCCATGTCACAGTGTGAACGCTGCAACACTTTGTCGGGTCCTGCTTAAAAGACAAAATCAGACGAATGGCATGTCTTCATTGAGGGATTAGCATTTTCGTATGATCTTGATGGAAAAAAAGGGGGTCAAGAGTCACAGAATCATTTTAATTGAAAGACAGACTGAGGGTATGCCTATGATCGGCAAGACTCACATTTCCTCTCTGAGGTTTCACATTCCTGGGATTCCATCTTAAGACCACTGCGACCCATTTAAAACCATTCCCCATATGGAGGAGGGAGGGGGGAAAAAAAGGTCCGGCGTGCAGAAAGAACAGCTTTAAAGTGTGTAGATCTTATTACTGCACCTTGCTGTAATGCAGCGGCTGAGATGCAATATATCATGGGGACGTGTCATTCATGTGGAGTACAGGCAACATTTATCATCACACATGCCAAGCTGAGGGATCCAATGGTCGGCAGAACCAGCAGGAGTCTAGATAGTACAAATGGCATCTATCCCACAGCCCAATGCGTTCTAATGCAAGATTTGATTCAAATATTTTTGAAGAGATAGCAGAACTTGATAAAGCTGCTCGGGAGAAGGAAGTCTGGTCTTCCTTGCTTAAGATGCTCCCCCCTGTGACTCAAGAGTGAATGCATGGATGGATAATGGATGGATGGATAAGAGTGATCAGTTGCTGAATACACATGTACCACAAATAAAATATTGCATCTTTGTTCATCTATTCACCATGCCAGTGACAAATATGGACAAGGCAAGATAATGAAATGTTCTTCAATATCAATCCAAGATTGATGTTAATGCCAATGTCTCCTGTATGAAGTTTTCAAGAAGGGCAAACTGGAAAAGCATTCCTGCATCTCTGATTTAAAATGTAGCCAAAAATGGTTGACCACTGTAATTCTCAAACTTGATTTAAATACATGTATCGTGGAAGACCTTGAGTTGAGGTGAATTTATGACTTTAGTTAGGACTGACTAGTTTAGTACATGCATAGGGAGGACCCAGTCATGAGTTTGTCTTGGGCCCGAAATACTTCCCTGCAAATGAACTATACATTTTCTTACATGACTATTGATTTGCATGTTGTTATTTACATTATTTCTGCTGTTCTTTGCCTGAACCTCGTAAATAGAGAAAACTGATTGAATCATTAGATTGTTTTTAGGACAAAAACCTATGTGAACGTAGGTCATTATGTATAGAGTTCACAAGAAGACTTTTAATTGCAAAAGTACAAACCACGCACGCCACATCGCCAGCTGACCATCAGCAGATGTTAGCTCGGCTGGCTAGCATGCTAACGCTTCCGAGCGGTGCGGGAGGGGGAGAAGGGAGGGCAGGGGGTTTAAATTCGCTTACCTGTCAACCGCAGCTTTACTGGGCCATTCCTCCGAACTCCTTGGTTAGACATCCCCCCTGGTGTTCCGGCGTGTTGAAAATTAACAAATCGTACGATTCATTGGCTGAGTTGTTCAAAAGGTGTCTCCCAAATCAGCCCCCCCTGCTAACGTCGTATTAGCTTGTTGTATCACCATAGCACATCATTGGCCTGTGTACACTAAACAGAACGGCGTCGCCAACGAACGCATGGCTGAAAATGATAATCCTTAGTTGGAAAAAATATAAGTCAGAACACTCCCAAATACCGTGCATGCCACAAACAAAATTAAAGGCGCAAAAATATAAAATCAAGTGAAAGGTTCGCCCTCCATCCGGACAGGCGCCTATTCGGCTAGGGTGCTTCGTGATGAGTGAGTGGAGTAGTGCACGACACATACAGGCACGTAAAGCGCAACGTGGTGAAACGATATCCGGTGGATATTTTCAAAAGAAAACCAATAGGTTTGACATGAAAATAAAATTGCAATTTCGTGATAAAATAGGGATTTATATTGCCAGTTGAGCGATACTAATATTAGTATATTAAGAGTGACTTACAACGGTAACAATTCTTTTTAGAACGTGATCTGTAAAAATGATCAGACAACAAACTTCATTCACATCGGATGACTTGGAAAATATAAATGTTGAAATTGTAGAATCAGATGTGTAAAAAAAAATGTGAGTTATACTTTCACAAATATGTATAGCGTATATATAAATAAATGCGTATTGGTTATGTAGGAGATGCTCATATCGTGCTTACAAATTGGTTCGTAGCAATTGCCATAAATATTTCTGATTTTAACTTCCTTTCATTGAATGTTCATTTATTTACATTTTTGCGGGCGAAAATATAAACAACAGCTTAACTTGTGATAACACAGGAAAACCAAAACATACCAAAACCGTATGACGCCATCTAGCGGAAGAATTGAGTTATTTCCTTTCTCTCATTCTAAATGAATCTGTGCCGCCGTCGATGTCGCCAAAAAATTCACGGTTTTTTTTTTGTATGAAAATAAAACAAAATATTCACCAGAATCTCAGCTCAGGTATCTAAGGATAATGGTTTATAATCTAAAAATTCGTCGGATGCGTAGTATGACGACCCAGTGGCCTAATGGATAAGGCATCAGCCTCCGGAGCTGGGGATTGTGGGTTCGAGTCCCATCTGGGTCGTTTTTATGAGACGCGTTTGTGATGCAGCTTGATAATGTTGGAAATATTGAGGTTCCTCTGAAATACCGAGGGTGTGCGATCATTACGATCTTTTCTATTCGAGACACTCATGAAGATTTAAAATAGTAACAGGTTCCATAAATATTTTCCCTATTGAGCAACAAACATGACGCTAAAACAATTGAATAATTGTACAGAACAGATGAAATAATCAAATTAAGCAAGATTAATTAATCCATCCATTAACTGAACTGATTTATCCTCACGAGGGTGCAAAAGCTTGAAACGCCCTAAAAAACTTTAAACTGAAGTGTGAGCTGTGCCTACTCTCGACTTTGTTTCAAAAACTGTACTTTCACAATAATCATCTTGAATTTAATTGATTGCTGCAGTTCACAACTGCTGCCTCTAGAAGGAAGTAAAGCTTTATTAATAACTTCATTTGAACAATTGTTGGAGGTGCACTTACTCATATGAACAGACGTTGACTAAAATCCACTCCTAACACGTCAGTCATACGTCATTGGTCAATTGCTGATACCAGGCCCCTAATTTCTCCCTTTTTGGGGGGTTAAAGAATTCATTTATGATTGGAACGAATGTGATGACAGCTGTACAATGTATCTGTGTGTCCGTGTAGGACGGCCCGCCTCGCGCTGCAGGCCCGTCCCAGTGTTGTATAAAAAGGCTCAGCTCTGCAGTAGAACCTGCTCTGCATGTCTCCTTCAACAACATTCACCAACCATGATGAGGATTAATGTGTTTGTTTTTTTCTTAATGTTCCATCTTCACAAGGCACAGGAACATGTTGTTAATGGTAAGTCTTGTTTTGTTTTTAAATTCACATCTATCTATCTATCTATCTATCTATCTATCTATCTATCTATCTATCTATCTATCTATCTATCTATCTATCTATCTATCTATCTATCTATCTATCTATCTATCTATCTATCTATCTATCTATCTATCTATCTATCTATCTATCTATCTATCTATCTATCATCCATCCATCCATCCATCCATCCATCCATCCATCCATCCATCCATCCATCCATCCATCCATCCATCCATCCAATCTATTTTCCTACCGACCTACCTACTTACCTACTGATATGGATTAGGGTTCTATCTATCTATCTATCTATCTATCTATCTATCTATCTATCTATCTATCTATCTATCTATCTATCTATCTATCTATCTATCTATCTATCTATCTATCTATCTATCTATCTATCTATCTATCTATCTATCTATCTATCTATCTATCTATCTATCTATCTATCTATCCATCCATCCATCCATCCATCCATCCATCCATCCATCCATCCATCCATCCATCCATCCATCCATCCATCCATCCATCCATCCATCCATCCATCCATCCATCCATCCATCCATCTATCTATCTATCTATCTATCTATCTATCTATCTATCTATCTATCTATCTATCTATCTATCTATCTATCTATCTATCTATCGTACCTACCTCAGTAGATGTTGTAAAGTTTAGCTCTAAATAGACTTTGCTTCTTTATATAAGATGTATGAAACTGAATACATTCTACTTCCAGAATTTTATCCTCTTGTTGAGAAAGCTCCATCCAGTTTTGTGGACCACCCACAGAGCAATCAAACCAGGCTGATGGTGAAAGAACCGTCTTTGCCCATCAATGAACTTTTAGAGAAGAGTAGCAGGACCGGCGAGTCCAAATTCTCCCTCCTTCCTTTACCTTCCGCCATCTGGCCAAAACACAGCGACCTGGCAACCGTCCCTCGCCACCATGGCCCCCACAACAAGAGCAAGCGCGGCCCCAAGAACGAGCACCTGCTGGAGTTGAACACGGATAAAACCAGAGGAGAAACAGCCGGTCTCCTTCCCAAACCTTCTCTGACGGCGTCGACAGCTCCGGCCGCTAACCGCACCGCTCAGACCGTAATCAACCCGCCTCACCCCACCGAGCCGGAGGGCTATCCCAACTCCAGATCCAGGAGCGCCCCTCACCCACAACCTGCTCCAGCACCTTCTCCTCGCAGAGACCCCTCCAACAGACGCCTGGACCCAGAGGAGAACCGCCCGGGGAAAGCAGGTCTCTACCAAACCGGAATCGGCGCGGCGCCGCCTCGGAACAACAGCCGGCCGCCTGTCACCTTCAACCGGCGCTCCGCCAGCCTCCTCTACCAATTTGACATCCTCAGACGAGGTCAGTGTTATGTCTTGTTTTGGGAACACGGCCAATTGACTAATCTTGGAATGAAATCATTCTCACTTGTTTTTGGAGATTATAGCTTTCAAAAATTTAAAGGGTGTAACATCCCTGTTCTGTTGACATCTGTTAAGCAAGAGCAAGCATTCAAAAGTGTCGTTTGCTCACCCCAGAGTCCGACCTCCCCCATGATGCCTTCTGCATGAGCGAGTGCAGGAAGGAGAAAGATGAGAGGGATTATTACTGCTACAGCGAGTTTGGTAAGTCTTGCAGATTGGTCATCAGAAACCCTTTAATTCAATCACACAACAAAAATGAGGATAATACCACATTTTTCTGACTGATACCAGTACTTTTGTTACGTTACATCCCAATATAGGAATTTTGCTCACAATTGTATGAAATGAATAGCAACTTTCTATTCTTCTAATTTTGTATTTCTAGTTTCTGATTGTAAAACAGTCAATATAGGGCATCTAAAACTAGTATGCAAACGTCGTAAGTATCGATATCGTGAAATAAGGCTGGTACCGGCAACGATACCGATAATGAAATCGTCCATTCGTAATGAAAACAAAGTACAAAGTAAAAACAATATCAGCTACAAAATCAAGACATTAAAGTCTCGTGTACGAATGACTTTTTTTTTTTTTTTAATAGGCACCAAGGAATAACCTTGTTTTGCTTACCGACTGCGCTAATATGAGATTTAAGAAATTAACTTTGTTTCCTCTTTCGGTAGCTAACATTCACAGAGCAAATTAACATATTACAGACACAAATACAACTAATGTTTTACCTTTGATGCTTCGTAACTATTGTCTTAAGATTCACATCTTTTGTTTCTCAGGCTCCTTTTAACTTGACTTTATGTGACATCATCTGAAAAGCATGCTATTATGCTTTGTCCTGTTATTTAAGTGAGGCTTTGACTGTTGGCTTGGAGTACCTGTCAACATTGGATCAAGCAGCTTATATTCAGCTGATCTGAAAAACAGCATCTGCCAACATTTATTGAGCCAAAACACATTTTTGACTTCAGAAAAATCTGACAGCACACCACCAAACCAAAATGTCTCAAACAGAATATGATTTACTGACTCCCATCTGCCCCTAAAACAGCTGTCAACGGGGTCGTCCATGACATTGACGTGCTTCGTAAAGGGATACGTCTCATTACTCTGATGGTGAGCAGCGACGGGTTCTACAAGATGAGTCGCCTCTATGCCACCCCTGACAGCTTCTTCTTCAAAGTGCGACTTCTGGTCTTGGACACTTACAAATGCAGCAAACCCTGTCCTGATATCAAACTTGGTAAGTGCTTGATGTTTATTCATGAGTCTGACTCACACAATTCTAGTTGTACACAAAGTTGATAGTAAAAACGGATGTCAGAAAATCACAAATATTTACAACCGGCAATTACGCCGAGCAGAATTAGTGTACACGAATAAACAGATGCTATCAGGTAGGGGAGATAAGGATTTCTAAGTTTGCTAAATAAATCTACAATTTTGGTGGTCGTGGTAATAGAATAGAAACAATATGAATGTTACCAAACACCTTTGCCACAATTCTCCCACAGATGAAGGGTCAAGAACTAATTTGTTGCCATTGACAACTATAGACGTCAAAGATTCATTTGAACTGAATGGCAGAATGTGGCTGAAAAAAACATTGTCCTTGATTCTCTTTATTTTTGTTCCCAAGGAACCAGATACATCGTAATGGGCCAAATCTACCACCGGAGACGACATCTTCCAAACGATCTCCTGAACCTGCTCGGGGCTCGACTAAAACCAGGCGACGGCATCCTCAGGAGCAGCAATTATGTAAAAAGGTTCAACAAACGGAAGCACCAGAAGGTCCTGGAAGCCACCCGCTCCAAGTGTCGGTGAACTCAAACGTGAGACTTTTGACCCGCTTGCAAGGGAAGAGACACAGCATCTTATCTGAACCGCTTCCAAATAACCTTTGAGTATTATTACACCAGAAGACGGTTAAGAGGCAACACGAGTAGTGATTAGCAAGTTTGCATCGCAGTCGAGAGGTAGTGGGTTGAAATCTCGACTCTAGCCTTCCTGTGTGGAGTTTGCATGATCTCCCTGTGCTCGCGTGGGCTTTTTCCAAGTACCCTGGTTTCCTCCCACATCTAGCTCCTAAAAGACTAATAATCCAAAGGTGTGAATGGGCATCCATTGTACCTCCCCCCGCGTCTCCCATAAAGTCAGTTGGGATTTGGGACTTCAAACCGTGAGTGACATCACTGAGGAGAAAATTGACAAAAATGGATGGAAAAGAAAAAGTGAATGGATTCACTTTAACATGGACCACCACAATGTGCAGTAACACAATCCATCATTCAACTAACTATCAACATGTCTTCTCTTAAATGGTTTACCATTAAACTACTTACGACATTAATTAAAGAGTTCATCAGCCTTAAATAACTGTTATGCAAATACCATGTGACCTCTTCATTTATTCATGGCTGGTACATGAAGCTAAAAGGGGATACAATTGGCCCGCACCCGAAAGGGAACTTTCAGACTTAACACATGTAATCCACATATTTGATCGCCCTGTACTGGTATTGGGCAGCTTCCGTAAATGTACTGTATGTAATGCCTTTAAATGACTATGGATGCAAACCGTGTCATGTCGTCGTTATTGCTGAGCCGGAAATGCACTTTTAACGTAACAAGGATTACAAATGACACATGAGAAAAAAACTCACAAGTAACCACAATACATGTTAGGCATTAGAAGATAGCTGTTGTGTTCATTCAATTCACACATTTTGTGACATTCAAATATCATAGAAGATAAGGTCAAGAATTATTGACCCGATATTGCCTAAGCTTTGGTGCTTTGCTCAAGAGCACAATGGCAGTCTTGACATCTCTCCAGCTAATTTGTTGCCAAAGTTCAAAATAAAAAGTACAGTTTTGCACTGGGGAAGTACATATGTTTATCTATTCCTACCCCTGGTTTCATGAAAAGGTGATCATTTGCACTGACTGTTGCATATAGACAAAGTAAATAAAATGTTGATGGCACAAGAAATGTTTTGTTACTTCGTGAGATGGCTCCAACATCCAAAAAAGTGGTCTCTCGGAACGTTTGTCAACAGGTCCGCTTGGTTCCCAGGATGTGGAAGAAGCATCTATCTGGGATCAGCGCTGGAGGGTTGGTGGTGGGGGGCAGGAAACTGGAGCCCGCCGCACATTTTGGCCACCATCGCAGTAGGAGGACATTCCTCATCAGAGGATGTAGTGGACAACAAGTGAGGGGGAGGTGCAATTGCACCAAAGCCACATGGAGGAAGTATGTGTTTGCTAGGGGGCTGAAACCATGCTGAGCTGGTGGTCATGTCTCAGCATACACTCCAGCCTTTATTTGGCACTTTGACGGATGGACGGAGGAGCGGAGTGCTGTGAAAATCAAAGGTCACCATGGGATGAAAGGAGCGTTGGTGTGAGCAGATCAATGCTAATGATTGATAACGCCGAGCTGTGCTGTCTAGGTTCATGTTTTCGTGCGAGAAAGGAACATCTTGTTTAGGGCAAGGGGTTGGAGTAAAAAATTATTAACCCCATTTGCCCACCAAAATAAACAATTTTGTATAGTTTCATGTGTAGTGGTGTGCCCCAAGGTTATGTCCTGGGCCCACTCTGCCAATATTACTCCCAAAAAGTTAGAGCTTTCATGTGAAATTTCAGGATAATCATGAAGTGACTATAATTGTTTTTTTCCCCTCAACCTTTGAACGCACATGTCCAACTGGTCAACATTTAAGAAGTATCGGCACTCTTTGCTGTTCTCTAACAAGGTAAATACAGATGTTTGTTTACAGAAAATGAAATGAGAGCTGAGAGAGCACCTTCACTCCAGTCAAATAAGGCGGACAATGTATTTTATATTGCGTTATTTCCTAAATCCAACTGTGTTTGAATTACAAAGATATGTTGTGGTCATTTTGCTGTAGAAAAAAAGAGAGATTTTATAGTAACATGGCCTAAAACCTGTTTACACGTTTTGAAGAGTCAAGCGAACTACTTTTCTTAGATGGTTCAATGAAACACCATATAAAGCAGGTGTCAGAAACAGTTCTTTATTATCTACATTGTAATTGTGTTAAGTAAAAAAAAAAAAAAAAAGACTTGTTTTAGTAGTTAAAAACATAGAGTGCATTTTCCCTCTACAGTTACATTTCTTTAAACATTATTTAAAAAAAAAATCTGAATCATTTGTCGCTTTGAATAAATAATGAAATGCAATGTCAATACAAGATAAGTATTGTGCCGGATCGGTTGCTTCCTTACAAAAAATAATTCTTTACAAGAATGACCACTTTCATTCTACCACTTTCAATATGAAGGGCAACTCCACAAATAAACAGTCGAGTTTACTTCAATTAAAGAGGAAATATATTTCAAATGTACAAGTGGGCTTATAGTTGCTGGTTCAAAGTGTGAAAAATGTAAAATTTATACTATAGTAAGTCCAAAAGTTTACACTCTACAGAATTGGACAGCAGTAAAGAGTGGAAGATTGATTTTTTTTTTTTTCTTTGTCATACAACTGCTCGCCAGTTCAGGTAAGACAAGCTAAAATACTTTAGAAATGCAGCTAGACTATTTTGTGTAACAAACCCCTATGTTAGAAAGCCTACTGAGTCCCAGCTCGTTGTTTTCTTCCCTCAAATGCAGCCACAGACCGCAGCGTAATTGAGCTGATGAGAGGAAATGTCAACCATCCAATTATTGGGAGTGCTTTGAGCGAGAGTTGAGAGACACATGCGAGCTGACCTCAGGGAAAGTATGTAACAGGAAGCGGATGATAAAAAGAATGGACACAACTTTCCCGGGATGCATTTACAGTACATGTACGTGGGGAACCGTCTCCCAAGGTTCGTATCGTTTCCCCCCAACTTCCTGTGAAGTTTTTGGGAAGTGATGGAGGCGGTGGGTGGAAAGGCATGACCTGTGGGTTAGTCACAACAAATTGACCCCCCCAAATTACTCAAGTGAGGAAGTTTGTTTTCCTAAAACAGTTAAGTGCAATGATGCTAATCCTGCAGAGAAAATATTGACGGGAATGTCGGAGCATGTGACGACTCCAGGGAATTTCGTCAAGACACATTCACGGATGGGATTATCTGATGGACATGAACACTGGGAGACAAAAATGTGAACTATTAACTCTCATATGGCCATTAAGATGCTGCTCAGGGGCATTCTAAAATTAGAAAACTAAACAATGTACGTGGATTATGAAGCCTGCACTAAGCAGGGATTTTGGTGTGCGGACCACACGGCAGGATAGTGAGTGGCAGAATGGTAACGCTCCTTCAAAAAGGATGCTACTTTAGCGAAATGCTACAGGTTGAGCTTTCTTTAATTAGAATTTAGAAGGATTTTGTACAAAAGCTAATACACAGTAAACTGGTGAAAAATTGAAATTCTTTGCTCGCTAGTAAAATTACCTATTTTTTTTCATTTGTTGAACAAAAATCTTTTAGGGGGCAATCCCCTAATAGGATATTATAAAAAAAATGTTAGAGAAATTTATAATTTTATTACTTTTTACCCATTTTGATAAAATGTCACACCTAAAAGTGTTCACTGTATTCGATACACTGTACTTTGTAGTTGATAAGAACGGTCTATTTTATGAATCATCCTTTAGATTGGTGAAAAATTATTTTCTTTTACACACACAATTTGGAGAAATCAGTGTCTCAACCAATGAGAATTAGTTCACGCCCATCAACCCTCCAATGCAAAAAAGTAAACTCAAATACATACACTTTTAACACCTCCCACCTAATTTATTAAGTCATTTTGTATATGTACGTAAGATAATTATTCAAAATTTTAAGTTTTCAAAAGCAATAACCATCAAAATTATGAAAACTAATCTTGAAATATCTGTCATGAACAAACGTTTATGCGTTTCACATTTTCAAATGGCCTGATATTCTAAACTGTTGAGGTACCTGTTCATGCTTTCCATTGGACAGCGAACATTTTTAATCAGTTTTATGAACGCTCATTTCAACTTTTTGTAAAAATACAATAATTTCCAAACGACACTTCATCTTAAGGTGAAGTGTGTCGCTTTGGATAACATTCATTATTTCTCTGAAGACTATCCCAGTCGACTTAGGACGAAAGGTGGGATACACTCCTGACTGGTTGCTAGTTAGTCATAGGGTAAGAATATCACATTTGACAATAGTCTGGAATAATGAACAAAGTGCTGCACATTTTCTACTATCCCCTTTGAGATTCTACTCAGAACACAATACCTGATCGAATTACCATTTCTGCAAGCAAAGAGAACCTAAACGGTACTGCTGGCTCACTTCTTTGGCATCTGGATGTTTCCGCTTGCCCACACTGGTCTGAGGGGGAAATCTCAGTCACCGAGTCCAGTTGTCACCTCAGATGGCTCAACTTCCTTTCCCTTTTCATCTGGAAGTGACCTTGGGTCATGAGACGCAGCACAACTTGGAGCTTGGAAGGTTTAATCAATCAAACGGTCATCTGTATCCTACTTTTATTTTCATAAGTTTTTTTTTCTTTTATTTAAGAGGGCACTAAGAGGCAGCTGATTGTAGTTTGTTGTTATGAGACCTACAGAGATGGCAAAGAGAAGGAAAAACAGTTGGTGGTTTCATTTTTTTTTTTTTATTATTAAAAGCTTTACAATATGACAAAAATATTTACTAGGGAAAATACAAAAAGATGTATTGGATGCCAGTGGGTCAGACATTTTGATGCAGACCGAGCAGCCATGTTGGTGAAACAGTGTGGGAAGCAACTACAACCGCCTTTGGAAGGACAAAACTACACACATTTTTCAAGCTACCTTTACAGGGCCTAGAATTATTTTATGGAAGAACAGAGCCAAAATGATCTGTTGGCTAAGAAATGAGGTCAAATGTCGTATGGCAGTGTGTTGGGGCCTGAACAAATTAAACATATAAATAACTTTGAAATTATGAAGAGAGACATTTGAAATTTGTATCCAACTTAAAAATAGCCGTCATCTGTTTTATCATTAAATACAACTGCTCTTGCTTTGCGTGACCAACATGGCTGCCATTCCCCAAATGTAGGATCGGGTTATATGAAGGTTTTGTCTTTTTGTTGCTGTTTTATACCAGTGAAAAAAAAACAGCAACTGCAAATTTTGTCTGTTTTTTTTTAAGAGTGACCCTGGCACCCAGGAGTTTGACATCACAATCTGCAAGAGAGACAGAGACAATGGAAGGAGTAAATACGTGCGGCTGAAGAACATTGCTGTTTAAAAGCAGTGTTTTCCAACCTTTACTGAGCCATGAGGAAAACAAGGCCAGCCACAGATGGGTGATATTTTATTTCTCTGTCTGGCAGAGTCGCTTGTTGCCTTCTTACCTGCTAGCTTTGAAGCCTTTGAGCTTCTGGACGAAGAAGCTCTCCAAAACCTCGGCACACTGGTAGAAGGGCGAGTCGCTGGGGTTGTAGTAGCGGCAGTTGTCAAAGATTTTGGTCATGTCTGCCACAAACTCCGTTAGCCTGACGTACTTGCGCTTCTGTAACCTCTCCTCCATGGTGGAAAGATCTGAGAAACCAGCATTGAAAAGACATGACCTCAGGGTATTTGCAACGTGATTTCTGGATGCTGAAAAGAGTTCGTGATGGGGATAGTTTATAAAAAGGAAGTGTGCTAATTGGCTTCATATATAACATGTCGATGGGTGAAACAGCAGCGGGGCTGTGCCTCAAGCACTTCAGACACGGTAACCTCCTCAACCTCTTACCCACCCATCCAGGAATTCAGGCCTGTGCGACTTACAGCAAATATCAAAGAACCTCCTTCTTCCTCATCATCAGATTTCACGAAAAAACCTCCTAAACTTCAGCCCCACCGGCCAAATGTATTCCCCCCTCCCCAAAATCAACAGGGTCTTTTTCTTGTGGTGGGTGGACTTACAAGAGCAAAGTGTGTGTGGGAGGGCAGTCTCTTTTCCACCGGGAGCCTGGCAGAACCAGTTCAGCTCATTAACGGTTTGTTTGTGTAAACGTTCAAAAAGACCCCGTTGACGCAAGTCTACATTTACATGGCTGGTTTGATCTGAGATGGAGGGCTTCCTCTCTCTGTAGGCCTCCGGGCAGCTAGAGGTCTGAATGTTTGAGCTGGTCAGACTGTGTGTCATTTCCAAAAGGCTATAAAGCAGCTAGTGAATGAAAACAAGTGGACAGCCGTATCAGGCTGACAATTTCGACCTTGAGTAAAGAGTCGTTGGCTTTTAGCAAAGCCACCTCACCGTGGGATGCTAAAGACGAATACAACAAGGGGTCCTCAGTTAATCACAGTTCCAGTCCTACAGCGGCAACGCAATCCAAATTTATATGCAAGTTGGTACATCGTTAACCTCACCACTAACACAGCAGTAAAGTCGTAATTACAGTAAATATTTCTTTTTCATGAACATCGGTTCCAGGCCATAAATAAAAGACAATTCTCCATGACATCACACTTTCTTCTGGGTGGCAAAAGCAAAAAGCCAGAAGCATTCTCTGGCATCACCATGTTATTTGACAAAATGATTTTTCTTCGTGCAGGGTGGTACTGGAAGTCTCTGGCTGGAATGCTTCGAAAAGAGTCAACATTTATAGAGATGGTCACTGAAATGTGTTTTGGTTAATAAATAAACATTTCAAGTTTTAGGGGAAATCTTGAAAGCTGGTTGATGAAAAAATAGGGATTACAATTTTCCAACGGTAAAGATCCTGACTCATTTTTTGCACAAGACGCATGGACATGGACTTACCCATTGGTTCCTTGATAACTTTATAGTAGTCAGGGGCGTCGCTTGTGTCCACCGGCTCTAGGAATGGCCACGCCATTTTGTGTGCCTGCAGAGGGCGGGAAGACCCAGAGTTAAGGAGAAAGACATTCAAGAAATGTTAAATATGTCTGTGAACGTGACATTCAGAGCATAGAGGTCAACATTGATGTGCCCCTCGAGAGGACATGAGGACTGTTGGAGAGACAGGATGAGAGGAGGAAAGATGCAAGGGGGAGAAAAAAAAAAAGTCTGAGCGAAGGCGGTCATCCAACTTGTGGCAAGCTATAAGTTGGACACAGAAGGCTTTTGTTTGGTTGCTGTTCCACTCAGGAGGGGCAACGAGGGTGGGTGTTTGGGCCCTTAATGACAATGCAACTTCTACTAACAAGAGTTATGCTCCATGGAGAATAACCAACCTCTGTATAATATTAAGGTGATGCAAGTTAACTTTTACTCCAAAAGCTGATCCCTTTACTAAGTTCAGCCAAAAGATTTGGCACTGTGCGGCTACACAGCGGCATGTGGCTCTTTCATTCCACTGCTGTAACAATATGTGAAAACAAAGACTTAAAGGAGGGTTTAATCTTTTTTTTTTTAATTCTGTAATAATGTACACACCTTAACCACCCAAAAAAAAAATCTCTTTTGGCTGCTCAGTACCATAAGGATAAAGGGACAATATGTTGAAGTCATTAATAAAACAAAACTGTAATTTACACCACCACTTTGACTGCAAGTGAAGAGAGACATTTTCCAAGCACAAGCAATAACCTCCATGTAAACCCGTCTTTATTGTTAAGACATGAGCTTGTTAGCATTTTGGTGATATGGCAATGAAGTGTGGCTATTTCAGCTCGCGTCTCACTGACCGTTAAGGAGCGCAGGACTCTCCGCAGTCCCTCATAGTCTTTATCAGTGAGCGGCGTGAGGACCGTCATGGCGTCCTCAGTCGACTGGCACTGCGGGCACACGTATTCGTCTATGTGGTTGGCTTCGCTCTGCAGGATGCCTACACAGCGACCGTGGTACCAGTTCTGACACCGGTCGCAACCAATGTAGAACCTGAGAGGGGGGAGGAAAACAGCAACTCATTCTGATGGTTTTTTTTTTTTTCCCCCCAACACAAAGGACACAACACTCTTTGAAACAGTGTACTCCTAGAGTCTCACGCTTTAATGAACTGGGGACAGTACTCACTGCGATTCATCGTACGGTGTCTGACAGATGCAATAGAGCTCCTCTTTCGTGCTCTTCCGGCCCTGCTTACACTCCAAACAGATGTAGTCGTCCATATCCTTGGCAACTGTCTCCGTTATTCCGACACAGTCGCCGTGATACCAGTTGGTGCACAGGTCGCAGCCGATGTAGAACCTTCACAAGGATGAAGTTGATTATCACTGTATGAATACTTAAAGCCGGTTTTTTTTTTGCATTGGACAAGGTGCTTTTTTTTGTAATACAGTAATGCAAATCTGTGAATTCTGCACACATTAATAAGCAAGGCTCTCATACTTGGTCTCATCATAGGGCGTCTTGCAGATACAGTAGAGTTTGGTGTCCTTCTTGGTGTCCTTGGTGCTGCTGGTGGTGGAGATCATCTTCTTCTTCTTGGACTTAGCCGATGGGGCACTCTCCCTGTCCTCGTCACGTTTCCTTTTGTGTATGGGGGTGACGGTGGTGGCGTGGTGTGGTTGAGTGGTTATGTTGTGCGCACGGGCTTGAGCGTGTTGTTGTTGGCTGTGAGAGGCGGCGGCGGCGGCAGCCTGGGCAGCTTTCTGTGCCGCCGCTCTCTCCTTCTCCTTCCGCATCCTCCACAGGTCTTTCTTTAGCTCCTCCTGAGGAGCAAAAAATTACAAAATATAATCTATTAAACAGGAAGTCTTTGATCAAACGGACACTTCCCAGGACCGCCGTATACCTGGGCTTCTAGATGGAGCTCTTGATCAAGAAGCGCTCGTTTCTTCAAGATGTCATTCTTCAGCATCTCTTTGTGGCGGTAAAGAAGCGATGCGAGCTTGTTGGCATTTGCCAACCTCTTCTTGGACGCCACCATCTCTTCCTTCTTCTTCCTTTTGGCCTCTTGCCTTTCATCTTTGTCTATGCGATCCAAGAGTGACTTCATGACCTGATTGCATACAATCATTCTGTACAAAAACACACAACAGATTAAAAAGGAAAGTTTAAAACAATATATCTTCAAAAATTCCTTGATGGAGTATACTGACATAAAAAACAGCAGACGGTAGAGGATAGGCCCATAGCGTGGACTAGCATGACTGCCGCTCAGAATGAAATAACTGATGAAATAGCATATGCTCTTCTTCTTTGAACCACGAAAATGTAAACGATATCAACAGCACTTCTGCTGGCCGTAACCACAAAGTGCTATCAATTATTTGAATCCCCTCAATGTTATTTGACAAATTATCAATAATTCATTCATTCAGTCATTATGCTCACTACACATGCAAACTACACATAGTAGAGGTATGACAAAATTTTAAGTTTTGTCTCTGAATTAAAATGATTCAATTAATATGGTTGTGGTAACCATTTCTTTAAAAAAAAAAATAGTACAAATAATACAGAATACTTCTAATGAGATGGACAAGTTCTAGCTTTAAACAAAACCAAAGAAAAAACCAGCTTGAATGCTTTAAAACGATGCCGATCATCATATTGATGTCAAGTCAGTTGTCAGCTCTCCTGTGTTTATTTGGATTTGACTAGTAGGGGAGTGGAGTTGAGGGACATACTGAGAAACAGACAGCTTCACTGCTCATGCAAACATAGGAGACAGGAATGGAAGGATGGGTCCTGCCCAAGGATAATTCAAGTTTTCAAGGTTCATTGATTTGTGTTGCCTTTCTTTTACGAAGAAAAAAAGATAAGCTCTCAAACTATTGCATTAAAATTGGATCGATTTTACAGTAAATGTGGATCATTTATGGCTGCGTCATTTGTATGTTCACTTGTGTCTGCCAACATTCGCGGCTAGGGGAGAAAATTGTTGGTTCAAGTGAGCAACACAGCGCCTTGTTGGCTGAGCATTTGTGCGAACGGCACACAAACGCAGCCATGGCTGACAGGGTCAAAGACAGGCCAGGAATTGCAGACGATGTGCACGCTGCAAAGGTGGCATGAACAAGGGCCGTCCGTGTAGGCAAGCAGGACACGAACATATGTTTCAAGATAAATAAATTAGCTTTTGTCATCTCTTCACATCACTGACAGCAATTTCAGAGAAAGTTTCCCAGCTACAAGCCTCATTACAGCAAACTACTTAAACATGTTGTTTCACATTATTGAACAAATCAGTTTTGTGTATAATGGGGAAAAGGAAACATCTTTTGGCTAATGACGAGCTTGGGGCTAGTTCAGTGCTTCTCAATTATTTTCTGTTGAGAAAATATGTCATGCCCCCCACCTCTCCTCAGTGACTATAAATAGTAACATTTGTCTATAAAATTGTAATAAGTGCAGTGAAGGAAAACAAGTGAAAATTGTGTCTGATCCCCAATAAAATATTATTATCGGAGCTCCTAACATTGTTGATTAAAACATCTTATTTAGTGTAAAATGCGTTGAAGATTTACGAAAATGAGCAAAAAAACAGCACAGCTCAAGAATTTGAAATAAAGTGTGCGTGTGACCTTCAAGTGATTAAAAATATGTTTTGCAGGAAAAGCAAAAGGAGGCGGCACGGCAAAATGGATGGAAAATAAGCAGAGACAGACTGCCAACGGAGCTGCCGGGTCAAAGTCACGCTAGTCTGGCTTTGGTGTTTCGGGTCTGTGTGAATGGGCACAGTGTTGACACAAACACGTGCGTGTCAGAGTCAGCGAACGGTCAGGGCATCATCTATCCGCAACGTCAACTTAGAAGACAGGAGGGTGTGGAGGATATCTTAACATTACTTGGCATTCTAGCTAATTTTTAAGTCCTACCTGCTCATAGATTCGACGTATGAAAGATGAGTTAGCAATCTCATCCACATGAAATATTTAGATCTGGAGGGGCCATGTGAGGTCTCCAACTGAAACTCATTATTGAACTGATTGTTGTGTCAACATTTATTGGGTTAAATGGAGGCCATGCAGCTGTTCGTGGTTCCACACCAAAACTTTCCCATGTTCTGCAGTACCTCTCAACACGCTGTTGATCTATCTGATCAAAAGAGGAAGGGATACTCATACGCATGCACACACACACATACACACAAACACACAGCTAACCTCTGATTCTCTTCTCTCTCCTCAGGTGTCAGAGTCTTCTTCTGTTTCAGATATTCGATGAGAGCGTTCTGCTTCATCACAACCTAAGAAAGAAAGACAACCTGTGGCATCAATATGGAAGAACATAGCTATTCGGTAGCACCTTGATTTATGAGTTAAATTTCTTCCGGCCCCGGTTGTGATGCCTTCCTGAGCCCACACCTGTTTCTGAATGATGTCCTTCTGGCTGACAGAGTTGAGAGCTTGCTCTTTCTTGGCTTCTGCAGCTTGTTTCTTCTTTTGTTGTTGCTGCTCTCGGAGCTGCTGGATCCTCTGCAGCTGCTCCTGTACGGACGCGGCCTGGATGGTCACAACGTTCCCAATCTGCAGGGGGCCAAAATTGCGAGATATGAAACTCAACAGGCTGAATTCAATACAACATATGTAACAAGGGTTTTAATTATTGTGCCAGTACAAAAGGAAAAAAGCAAGCTTTTTTTTTTTTTTTGACATTTTTGTCATGCAAAATATTTTCCCCATATTCAACATGCAAAGATTTTTGATTTAGCAGGTTGCTTGTGCTACCTGTCCTCCTTGAGTAGAGGTGTGGCCGGCCTGCTGTATCTGAACAGGAAGCTGCAGTTTAAAGTGCTGTGGTAAAGATGTGCCACTTTGCTGACCTTGCAGCTGGGCCAACACCTAAAGCATCCACAGAAAAGAAACACAAATGTAACAAAATAGTGAGAAGGTTAGGGTCTGACCAAACACAACCATGAAAGATAAAGTTTAATTTCCCATCGGGATTAATTAAGCATAACAATCTGTCTCTGTTGAACTCACACATACTGTGAAAATCTTGAGGTTCTTGAATGGGAATGGCGGAAGTTTGTAATAACAACCTGTTTGTAACCGTACCTGCACCTGCTGCTGCAGTCCAGACATGATGATTTGCGGGGTTTGCTGCAATTGCAGCTGGGCAGTTCCTCCCTGTGTCGTCACCTGCAGCGAGGTGGGAGATTGAATGGGCATGTGGGCCTGCGTCTGTGGGGGTAACTGGCCTTGTGGGGTGGACGCAGACGGGGTGCTAGTGGGAGCCAGAGGAGCCGCCCCTGGCTGCACTGGGGCAGCTGCCTGTTGAGCAGGCTGGGCTGGCGTTTTTGTGGAGTCGGAGTTAGACTGGCAAGACGGTGTGGTTCCTGTGAAGATTTTCGAGGAGTGGATCAAAGAGAGTGCGAGAAACCAAAATGACCATCCAAGTGTGTTTCCGGTCATACCCGTGGTCGGCGCAGGTGTAGCCACTGCAGATGGAGGGGTGAATAAGAAGCGCTGCATTTGGCCGTTGGGCAGAGTCGCCTGCATGAGCTGTTGGCCGGGACCCGGAATGACCGTGACTCCGTGAGGTATGACCTGAAGCTGGCCGTTAGTCTGACCTTGACCTTGAATCATCACTGTGAGACCCTGGTGCGAGCCACCAACACCTGAGCCAGCCTGCTGCTTCTGTAAGGAGGCAGAGCAGAGGCACAGTGTTAAGACTAAATCATATTTTAATCACAATCACACTGTCCTGATGATTAACATCAGCTTTTTGCAAGCTTTTGCAACCACCATACAGCTGGCAATATGTAATCTTTAACATCAGAATTTTCAGTAACAGTGAGTAATAAATGGTATTCAGGTCTATGATTTGAATGACTTTAGTATCATGTAATGAGCAACGCTCACTAACCTGTGTTAGTTGAGCTATCTGTGAGATGGTGAGTTTAACCTGGCCAGATGTCGTTCCAGTCGTAGCGGGGGAGGCTGGGCTCTGGCCAGTAACTGTGGCAACAGGGCTGGCTCCAGAAACTGGAGTTGACACTGTCTGGCCTTGTAAGATCTGACTTACCACTTGTTGGCCAGCCTGACCTAAAAACAAACAAGTGGCATGTTTAGTTTCTGCATTGCAAATAAAACAATGTTAAGCTACAGATATTTTAACACATAGACAAGCTTCAAACAGCCAATGACCTTGCTGGACCACAAGCGGTGTTCTGAGTATTGTTTTTCCCATAGGTCCGCCTTGCTGGATTGGTGTCCGAATTGTTGTCATTCCAGGCCGGATCTGCTCACCAGGAAGAAAATAAATATTCACTGACAAGCAAAACAATGACACAGAAGGTTTCATAAAAATGGAGGGAAAAAAATCTGCATGAACTACCAAAAAGCATAAGCCATTGTTGCACTTTATAATGCACATTAATAGTGACACTATTAATTCTGAAAGTGAAGCATAGTGTACCGGTTGTTGGGTGCCTGGGATATTGGGCCTGATGTTCACAGGGGTAGTGCGAGGCAATTTGATAAACGTCTGAGCACCACCCGAAGTACTGGAAGGGATGATACCCAACACCTTCTGTTGCACAGTACCTGATTTTGGAGGCGTAGAAAAAGATAAGACACAAAAAATCAGAGGGTGTGCAACTGAAAAGAGAGCAGGAAATCACAGAAACACTACATGTAAAGAACAAATAAAGTGGAAGGAGAACATTTGTGACACAATGGCACTTAGCACACACTAATTGTCTTATTCAGCACGTGACCCCATCAAATGCCACTATGCTTATGAAAGAAATGAAACCCTTCAGTCCTCCACGGCACCCCATTTTCTGCTACTTAGCACATAGCTAGGAAATGTTCACAGTCTAAATATCCCCTTTGCAATACAATACTATGAAGCAGCGGCTTGCATGCTACAAGTGACAAGTTGTGCATTGACATGGCTCAATGCATTATTTGTGGGCTTCTCTCTTTGCAGGATGGCCAACGTTTGATCACAGCAATGGTAAATATTGGTGGAGTAGGTCAACAAAATCTTCAAAGTCTTGCTGAAAGCTTACTTGGGTTTCCCCCAACATATCTTGAGCTCCTTCATAAATTATTCACAACCTTCGCCCGACAGAGGGAGCGTTTCATATTTGTCGTGTGAGCACACGTGACACTGATGGCTCAAACAGAAATCACATGAGTAACATTCTCGGTTTTCCTCAGATCCTGCTGTGTGTGTGTGTTCGTGCACATGTTTAACCACAACCAGTCAGGTAAACCTTTACATCAAGAGTTTCCCTCTTCAAACAGGGACCTTAAATCTGGTTGCAAGTCTCTCCTCTGGTCACAGACATCAAACACAGATTTCTATGGACTGGTTGTTTGAGGCGCTTGATGAGTCGGGGCTCAGAAGAGTGAAGCGGTAGACTTTTATTCGAAAAGTTGAAGGGGGTGGGGGGTTGGGGGAACAAGAAAACTGAAATCCCGCAATAGAGAGTTACCTGTCTGGGAACTAGGCCTCAGGGTAAACTTGTTTTCCTGCCTAACTTCCTTAAGCCATTCCAAAACAAACAGGGCGCTCCGCAGTCATGCTGGATAAATAGACATGTCCATTAAATGGTCACACGCCACCTGAAATTAAGGTTTCTCCAAAAAGGTAAGAAAATTACTTTCATTTTTTTTGCATGAAGACTGAAGTGTTTTATCTACACTGGTTTCTAATATAGTTGTTAAAATACATCCACTTTGACCCTCTACAACTGATCTTGCTTTGAGAGTGTGGAAATTTGTCATTTGCATGTTTTTTGGATAACATTGTGCAACAAATATGAGAATTGGATATTGCAACAATAAGTTGCTGCTCCTTTTTAATGAGAACAAATTCATCAATCGGCAAATAACCATCCAACAACACAACAGCCTTATATTACCAAAAAAGTTGAGCCAAATTCTAATTTAGATTCAAAGACCCAGACTTAACGGGTGTTCCGTCCCTAAATAATCGAATGAAAATAGCCAAGTTCCATTATATCACTATTCTGCCAGTACCCAAACAGACAAGAAGATGAGCCATACCAAAGTAAGGTGGTGGGGACACTACAATGGTGTTGGTGTGCAAAGGTGTATTATTAGAAACCTTTGGATTGTGCAATAAAAAAATAAAAATAAGGTGTGAGGTAATAAAAGCCGGTGTACCTCCTTGTGACGTTGCCATGTTGACTGTGATAAGCTTGCTGTTGGCTGGAAGAGGCAACTTGGTGGTCACTACTTTCCCACCCACTGTGGTTCCTGTAATCTGAAACGTGTGCCCACCAGTCGTGGTCACTGTGGTCTCTGTCCAAGCAGACATAAAAAAAAAAAAAAATAATAATAATAATATTGTAATGACTTCACTCACGAGTAGTTAAAGCTAAAATGACCACATTATTAACATCCATGATAATGATAACGTCAAGCTTTCTCAGTTTAACAAGCACACTGTTCTGTCACTTTCGACTGAATTCAAAGTTTTGAATGATTTAATTGCAGTACCTGGTGAGTTTTGACTCTGTTTAATCCACGAGGCAAATGACTGCTGGAAGTTCTTAGTCTGCTGGTATTTGACAGGCGTGCCCATCTTTGAGGACAGCACCACCTTGGCGCTGGGAGTTCCCTGGCCTGACAGTGAAGCTACCATGACCTTAGGCGTCACGGCAGGTGTTGCTGGAGTTCCTGTTGGAGTGACCGTGACCGAGCCTGGTTTCTGCTCCTGCCGTTTCTGAAAGCACAATTAATATATGGTCATATATGACAAGAACAGCTGATTAAAATCAATGTGAAACTCCTAAAGAAAAAAATACGGTGCCTATAATGAGGTTAGCTCAAGAGAATGAATGAATGCGATAAATCTCTTGGGTCTGCTCAGTGGGATACAATAACGTTGATATTAGCCCTCTCACCTTGGCTTGTTCAGCTGCCTGAGCTTTCTCTTTTTCAACCCTAGGTAAAAGAGAGGATCAACATTTGTGATGATTTGTTAATTTGACAGCATTTATTACACCACTGACACAATGGAACCAAAGCACTCCTTTTTATTCCGACCTCTCCGAGAAAGCTCTGATCTCCCAGAGGTCGAGTTCCTCCTCAGCAACCCAAGTCTCAATCACCACGGGGCCCGTCTGCTTGGGAGGCTCGGGTTTCTTGGGACGCAAGGCACTGGAGCGCAGCCCTTTCCTCTGTGGCGTGTGGGTTTCTATAATGGTGGACACCGCACAAGTTGATTAATTCTGTAAATAAACCATTTTTTTCTATCTCAAATTAGTCAACGACGATTGACTGTGATGAAGCGCATACTGTATTAACCTTTTGGGGTCTCGGGTGCTCCCAGGGGGCAGATAATTTTGCGGATGCAGTACTCCGAGCGTATGCCGTAGGGTCCCACGTCGCGCCGTTTGATGATCTCTGTGGTGGTGATTTCTGTGTCTGACGTCTCTGTGGTAATGAGTGGGGATAGGGCTGCGTTGGTATGACGATGAGGAGGAGAGCCCGAAAAATGGAGCAAATGTTCTCCAACATAACACCTGTGTCAGCCACAGGAGATGGATTTTTGTATTTCATTCTGTCTTATGTCTCAACGGAGGAACGCAGGCTATATCACAACTTGACGCATACACACAAACAAACCTTATTTGTGGGTTTCCAGCAATGGTAAAAATCTAGATGAAAAACTCAAAATAAGAGTAATATCATAGAAACGCATCATAATGTTTGAGAAAGAATCCTTTATGGGTGGGGCTGGGGTCAGCGAGTCTACCTGTTCGTGTAGTACCGACGGCTGCGGACGGCTTGACGGCCATGTCGTCCCATCTCAAACAGGCCCAGAGCAGTCTGAGCATCAGACTCACACCAGCCAAAGTGTCCACTGTTTGCAAGCGATACCTGCGTATGTATGCAAAGTTGAGCATTAGAACAAACACTGTGCAAAGATTGCACTTTAGTTAGAATCACTCTCCAATTATACAGCAAAATGTCAGTGCAAATGCATAAGTCAAAACTTGCACAAGTGACTCGGGAAAAAAATGGAAACAAAAGCCTCAAAAAAGTTTATAACTACATTTTGATATAAAGTTAACAGCAAATCCCACTCGTGATTATTTTTTTTCATGAAACTGAAATACTATATATGGAATGCTTTAAAAACTATTACTCAACTTGGAAAATAAAGATTTGACTTGATTTGTTTTTTATTTTAAAAGTACACTTTTTCCTGCTAATTTATTTTGTCCGCTATGTCAAACGGTAAAATGAAACGTTCCCAGTGTGAGAGAGACAGAGAGAAATGACTTACCTCCAAGTGATGCCAAATGTGGGTCTGGGGGAAGGATACGGCCAAATATCCTGAGCCGGCTTGGCGTTGTAGTTAAAGACGGCCACCTCGCGGAATCCCCCGCGCCTTGCCAGGACCTTCAAGTTGTCATGCGGCAACACAAAAATGCTTTTGCGGTTGCTCTTGGTGACAAACTTGCGATAAGAAGGAAGCGCCGTGTCCGAGCGCACTTTTTTTGTGCGGGAGAATTTGCGGAGGCGTACTCGGCCTCTGGTCGAGTCTTCCTGGAATATGTCTGAAGTTACGCCACTGGCTGTTGATTTACTGCCCGAAATGGTTTTGTCCTTTTGCTGTGCCATTATGTCACTCTGGCTGTCTTCTGACGGACTGGAGGAAGAGATTTTGGTCACGGTTGTTTTGGTCATGGAAGTGAGGGTGGAAACGGCACTTTCTGTTGTCATGGCTGCTGTTGCAGCCTCTCTGGAAACCACTGCAGTGGTTGTTACCTCAGTCTTCAATGGCGTCGCCGTTTCTCGCTCACTGTTCTCTGCAAACTCATCACTTAAACTCGACTCTTCTGCCGAAGGTATAGGTGAGGGTGCCATTCTGATGATCTTGACTACGGGGGTATATTTTAAGCTGTGCTGCAGAGAGCTTGCAGAACAAGCGTCAAATGGATCCATGCTGTTTCCCAGCTTTGATATCTTCAGAGGAGGATTGTAATCCTGATGCGGTGTCGTTACGTTGCTCTCAAATGTTTCTGCGGGGGTCGGCTCCTTTTCTACAGCATGTATGCTTTTGTTCATAGGAGTCAAATCTCCATTTACTAAAAGTTTTTGTTCGGTGTTAATTTTCTGTGAAATACCTTCGTCTTCTACTTGACCAATGCTGTTCACCTTGGTATTGTTAGTCAGCACGCCATTATTTGGACTTACCAGGGAGTTACTCAACCCGACATCACTCCCTAAACCATCCTTACCATTTATATGAGGGAGAGGATCACCTGAAACAGGAGAAGTGGGGTCTTCAGCATCTTTGATATTTTCCTGGTTTTCCTCAGGCCCCATACCATTTGTCTCAGTGGCTAGCTCCACTGAGCTTATTGTCTCCGGAATTTGCTGTGACGTATTCTCACAATTTATTTTCTCGGCAGCTTTTATAAGCGTCCTTACCGAGTCCTTTTTACTACTTGAGTCCGCGTTAGGTTCCTCAGACCCTATATTTTCAATAAGCCCGCCGTTGGTAGTGTCTAAGCTGTCTGTTTGTTGCTCTGAAGAGCAATCTTTTGGCCCCGTAGTCCTTTCAATGGACTCAACCTTCAATTCCTGGGACAACATGATGGCTTGGTTTTGTGGTGAAGACGAATCTCTTTCAGCACTGGAACAGCAACTGTCTTTGGGTGTTGAATTAGGAACAGGAGAAAGGCGACCACTTACGTCTTCTGTTGTTTTAGAGACGACGGCCTGACCATCACCTTTAACTCTTTCAACATCTGCAGATCCACAAGTTTGAAATGCGGAAAATTTTGTCTCCTCTTTCGCAGCTTTGCAGTCTTTGAGCTGTGCCTGAGCCAGAGCCTGGGGCTTAAGTGGCGACCGCGGTCGTACAGGAGTGCCCAGTGGTGGTGGTGTTGAGGAGGAGGGTGAAAGAGGTGGGGTGGTCTTGGGTTTTGATGCAGACACATGTTGCTTCAATTTCTCTTCAATTGCGTGCTGCTTCACTCGTCGCTCCAGCAGGCTGTCAAGTTTGGAAGACTTGACCTTCTTCTTGTATGCGATGCGGGTGAGGAAGCCCTTACTGACATCCACCACGTCGTAGTTAAAAGGCCGAAAAGGGTCATCTGCAAGCTCCTCCTTCACAGGCTCTTCCTTGATACTGGACACTAGAAGAAAAAAGAAGGGACTATCTTAGACCACTTCTAACAAACAATAGTGCCTATTGGTCCTACACGTTCTGTTACACCATTAGTTAAAAAAAAAAGCAATGGTATTGAAATATAAATGGCAAAAAGAAAATTTTTACAATACTTTAATTGTTACGTCCTTACTTGTCTTATCATCTGCTTTCAGTTTAGTAACCTCCAACTCCATCTTGGATTCCGAGTTGTCAACAGGCATTTTTTCAGATGTTTCTGTTTCACACACAGCTTCTTTTTTTTCCTCTTCCATCTTCTCATTAGACTCCATGACTTCATCTAGCGGCTGAATATCCTGGGCAGGTTTCGAAGGTGGAGATGACTCTGTAGCTGCTGGATCACTGCTCAAGCTGGAGACTCCCTGAGCTTCAGGTGGATGGACACTGGGTCGTCGACTCAAGTCCAAAAGAGTGCATTTTAAGCCAAGTTTAGCATCTTTGGAAGAGGAAAAAAAGACCATACATTGAAGCAAAATAAAACTGTTTTCAACAAAATTGATTATCTCACATTTTAATAAAATATGAATGCATGCGTGACTCCCCCCAGACCTTCAAGTTCTTTTCGATAGTTCGCATTGGTGTTGCCAGGAAGTCTTGGGAGAAACCTTTGGACATAGGTCTTGCTTATCCAACTCCAGCCACCGTAGCCAGTAACACGATACTCCTCACCTTTCTGTTTCCACACCTTCAAGGAGGACAGAAAGAGCGGGAATGAAGAGGAGTACAAAGTGTCATAGAAGAGTCAACAGTGAGGTTATATGGGAGAAAGTAAAAAAATGTGTGGAATGTGTATACAAAGACAGCGGGAGAGCGGGAAAAGGAATGTTTGGTTGCTGACCACCAACTGCTGAGGGCACGGCTCCTATTAGAGCTCAACTATCAGTGATGGTCACAAAGGACACAAGAATGTACATACGCCACCATTTAAAAAAATAAGGGTTCACAATTGAAGTAATTATATTGAGCATGCAAATCAAGTTCAAGACAAAATATTAGCTCCAACACAACAAATAAAACAAAATTGTAAAACATCCACTCAGGTTCCAATAAATGTTACCTACCTGGTGTTTAATTGGAAAAGTGTATTTGACCCAAGTAGCCTGTTGCATTGTTTCCTCTTCCTCCAGCTTCCTCTCCCTTTTCTTTATTTTCTCTTTTTCCTCACGCTCCATGGAAGTCATCCGGTTTAACCTAAAAAAATAAAATAAATGTACATATAATGACTATATAAAATGTGCATGTGTTTGAAGCCTTCCCAATCCAGTGATTAATAGAAGCCTTCAGACAATTTACTGAGATTAAAAATATACACGCAGGAGACTTCAATGGTTACACGTAAACAATGTCATGGCAAGCACATAAAAGGCTATTTACTGTTAATGATTGTGAACATGTGAGTCTATATACTAAGATGATTACTGTAGCGGGAAGTATTTTTTAAGTGGATGAGTGGCAACTATTTGAAGGAAAAAAAACTTTTTATGGCTGTATATCAAAGAGTATTCTTCTAAATATTTTGAGTAACTGGGCAAAATATTAGAAACACCTTTCAGTAGTTGTAGCATTACCTATCTCAATTTGGTGCTGGATTGTTCAAACACACATTTTCCGATTCCAACTCTGAAATGTTGGCTTCTTTAAAAGGGGTGTTGTGTTCACGCAGTGGTCGCTGAGAGGCATAAGTGGGTGGTACTAGTAGTGGACCTGAAGTCTAAATATTATTTTTCTGCGGCTAGGGTGGGCCTTTTGATGTGATCTGGTCAGGATCACCGCTGCTTGCTGAAATGAATGTCCGACTGACTACACACTTCCTTTGTTCATGCACTGAATGCTTGGTTCAATATATCAATGCTTGTAACTGCAGGAAATCTTTGGTGTTTTGATTGTAATTGAAACTGTAAAGTGCTGCACTTTATATGAAATGATATCAGTGCGCACAAAGGTCCATTGATTACATTCCCCCTTAAGGTCTTCGCCCAATCAGATGTGCCGATAACAATACACTTTTCTCAGTTCAATCTATTCTGTGCAAAACATGCACACATAACAAAATGGTGATAGTCTGCTATGAGTACCTGGTGTGACCAAGTGAGTCCTTCCAGACTGGCATGGTTGCCACAGGCTTGATGGCACACTCCATGATGGCGAGAGCCAGGGCAAACTCTCTGGCCTTGCTGCACATTTGTACCGCTTTGATCCAGTTGGTCCTACAAAAGAAAACATTTCCAAACACTTTTCTTTACATTTTAGATTTTTTTTTCTCAATAAACGTAAGCTGGCATCAGCTTCAAGAGAACAATCTGCACATACATGTACACGATAGCTGTTTTGCTCGGATCCATACCTGTGTGAGGCCCAGTTATGGTGCATGAATGGAGACGGAACATTGTTCTCCAGCTGAATGATGGTGAGCCTTATTGTAGAGATGGTGATAAGCTTGGAACCGTGAATGGACCCGTTCCATTTGAATTCCCCTGCTGGAGTCATGCAGAACTTGTGGGAGAGATGCCGCCTTTTGTCGTGATCCTAGTGAAGGTGTATTGAAACCATCAGAGAAGCTATGGCAACGTCTGAGTTGTGTTTCACGAGTACAGTCGTGTGCTACTTGCCTCTCTGTGCTGGTGCTTATTGAGGGCCAGGGTGTTTGTGCTGTACTGGTTATGATAGACTCGATATTTCCCCTCCTGACCGAGTTTGAAGTATTGGCAAAGCGTCCCCTTCATCACCACGTCCTTGCTGCGTGTACTGACACGGGTGACATCACCTTGTGCATTCACAACTAGAATCTAGAGAGGGAGCAAGACGTATTTTCAGGTGAGTAAAAAGTTTGACATATTAAAAGAAAAATCGACAGCATGCTCAAAATCACATATAGGCGTTTGAAAATGACATCACAGTGCCCGAGGGCTCTATTTGCCAATGTCAGATTACCAAACCAAGTCATGATTGGTTGTTGTTTCTATGGTTTTGCTCAAGTATTAATAATTATCGAAAAAAAAAATATTGTAACATAATTTAATACAAAATAAATTTGTATTAGATTACTTAATTAATCCATAGAATAATTAATTCTAAAAATATTCGATTCAGTATCATACATGCCTCACCTCTTTTCCCTCCTTGAAGCCCCTGTTGGCTTCATGAAGGGCAGCAGCAACCTGTTGGCTCTTCATCTGGCTCAACTTGCTCTCTGGGTTCCTCAGGCGGGTCACCATACGAGTTGCAGATGATTTCTTACTACCAAGACACTCACCGTTGGTGGAATCTTTACCATCTCCTACAAACACAACATGAGTTTTAGTCAAAGACACAAAGAGCAAGCAATTTACATCGGAACGCCCCGGAGTTTGTAAAAACTCTAACATACAATGACATTCTCCAGAAAGCATATTAGAAGAGCACTGAAATGTTATTGTGTCTGACCTGTGTCTTCGAAGCTTGACAGGGATGACTGGGAGGACTTGTCAGCCAGATCCGGAGGTTCAGGGCCCCTAGGTGGGACCATGCTGCTATTACTGTTGTCCTCAATCACCTGGTTGGGCTGGCTCAAACTTGGGACATCATCGCCACTAACAGCAACACAGTCTGATGATGGGTGTTCTGCTATAAAAGAATAAAACACACACACACATGGAGTGAAGTAGTTGTTTTGATAATGCTTGTTTTGATTGAAGCAAAATAAACAAGCCGGCCTTGATTGCCATGACTGCACAGTAAAAGGACAGGTGGAGTGGTGGCCACAATACACTCTAAATCAAGGTTGTGGCTCCCTCTGTCGGCCACTTGGAGCTCATGCAAGTAGTCCATATTTACAGACCAAAACAGAGGTGACGGTTATTACATAATCCCAAAAGAAATGTAGCATTTTTCTAATATGATTCCATACCATAATCCACATGAAAACAGTATTTATTATTAAAATAAATGAGATTTTAACATGTTAATGTTGATTACTTCATGCCTGAAAATAACCCATTTATCTTATATATTTTTGTATTCCCGCACCGGACAAATTCTTTTCAATCTAATTCCAGTGTTATACAATGTTAAGTCCTTTAAAGGATGCGTTTGTGAATGTTGCAGCTAAACAAGGAAAAAGTAAGCTCCACAGAGAAAACCACAACAACAGTCTGTGTCTACTTATTCATGTCCCGCAGGGCAAACGGGGAATTGAGATCTGGATTAGCAGGCAGAGCTCCGGTGCATTCAGACTACGATCCATTGGCTCGAGTCGGGACAGCTAATCAGTGCTGCAACCAACGATTATTTTAGTAATTAATGAATCCGTCAATTAATTGATGAAGTGAAAGTAGTTGAAATTGATGAAATTTGTTTAATGTTTTTGATGTTACTTTTAATTTAACATTTGGAAATGTGTTTTCCACAGAACTCTGAGACATAATCCCTTGGGGAATAATTACCTTCATTTTTGACATTGTTTTTCTCTTCCACTGCCTCTTCTTCATTCGTCTCCTTGTCCTCCTCTTTGGTGGTCTCATCACTGACGCTGACAAGCTGTTGTCCTTCAGCATCAATCAGCTTGCCGTCTTCGTTATCATCTTTCTCCACATCGACATCGTCCTTCTCCTGCTCCAGACGAGCTTTAAGGGCCTCCTCGGCCGCCTGCCTTTTCACCTCTTCTAGCTCTTCCTCCTTCTTGGCTCGCAGACGCTCAAGGATCTCCTCTGGATAAAAGAATGAGAAACTCAACAGTCATTGCATGATATTGGCTGATCAGCAAAGCATCAACTCAGTTAATTGAACCAAATAAATTTAAAAAAAAACCGAATAAATCATAAGTCTGCTAAAGAAATAAAAAAGATGGAGCTCATTACCATTGGCAACATTGAGGAAAGACCTGTTGTTGCCTCGAGCTTTGTTGGTTAGTTCCTCCGTGATGTCCATGTGTGTGTGAACCTCGTCCCGAATTTCTTCGAGGGCAGCATAGAGGTCGGCTTCCCAGTGATCCTTATCCAAGCGCTCGATGAGCTCACCTAGCTGGACCTGGCGCGAACAGAGAGGGAGAAAGACACTTGAGATTTTTGAAGCACGCAAGGCAGTAACCATACTTTCATATGATTGAATAATTGAAGAGCAGACACTTGCAAGGAGAAATAGCTGTCTTTACCTTGGTGCTGTAATACCAGATTGATTTATTTTCCTGCTCGCCATCTTCCTCGCTAAAGGGGATAAAAGGAGGACACACAGGGGATTATTTTTAGAATGACATGGGGAGATATGACACAAGAGGTGTGGCCGGGTTCAATTGGGAGAAACATGCAGAAAAAAATAAACTGTGTGTGGTTGCTGTATGTAATGATTATTAATGAATCCGCCTGAGGGTAATGGGTGCGAATTGCAAACAGCAGTCAACATCAACTTTCTCTTTTAAAGTGTTCCAAATTCAGATCAACTGTAGCCTCGGCTAAAATACATCTGCCTTGACATGGGTATTCTTGATGGTCTTCACCTTTACTGAATAAAGACGAGATGAAGATTACACAATACCCATTTCAGCAACTTTCTTCTTAACATGATCCATAATGCCTTATGTCACAGTGGTAATCTCGACTCACACACTACGCCTGCGCCCAAATTGACCAAAATTTTTCTGTGTAAGTTATCTGTATGTGCACACAGCCCCCGGGGTTGAAGCCAGGCAATGCTGCACCTGCTGGAAGTCACTTTGCTGTGCAGCTCCGAGCAAAAGATGAGCGCGAGGAAAGAGAAAGAAACTATGGTAAAAAGTTAAAATGCCAGGCTGTTTAAATCTTGTATTACTCAGGTGATCCGTACCCAATTATCCAATGATTTATTAAGCAGGCCCTTGGCTGCTGTGGTGCCAACACACACACCATCTGTGTCCGTTTAATGTCAAGGTGCTATCCTGCTGGCTATAAGGATGGATGAGCGCAGGATCTCCCTTGAAATCAGAACCAGCCAACTATATCGACTATCATACGATTGATACAATTTGTAGGCTGCAGTCATGATGCATTTTAGGTCAAACATCTTTGCTAGCTTCCTGGCCAAAAGAGCACAATAAAGAACTAGAAATGCATGCTTATAGCATTCTATTGTTTTTATGTTGCAGTGATGCAATTTAAGAAAAAAAATAGAGGACTATATTTAAGCGCTTTGGTGGGCTACAACAATATCGTAAGCAGTTGCAGAGCAAATTATACCAGCAGTCCCACAAAATTTGAAGATGTTCAACTCAAAAGCTACAAATTCCACTAATTAGTACAAGTAATCTTTTTTTTTCAACTAATGCACATTGAATCAACATGTAAAAAACTACAATGGCGCTACACTTATTTATACGTCAGCATGAATGCTAATTAAAAATCAAACTTCAGAACTGTGATAGAGACGTGCTAAACACTAATCCACTGTGCCGCCTGTTAGGGATGGACCGGTATCAATACCAGGTATTGGGCTAATATGGGTCTAATTTTAAGGTATCAGGTAATGTGGAGGTTGTTGATATCAATCACCGATACTTAAGGCCCAGAAAATTGACATTAAGTCACCCTCAAAAGTAGTTGTTGCTATGGCAGAGTGACACATTGGCGAATCATCATCTGGCTCCTTAAAAAAAGGGTTCCATATTTCTCCAGACAGATTGAAATTAATTTGTTGTGTGCAATCCTGCGAAGAAAGACATTTCGACATTCGAGGTAAATATACGGACTTACACGACGATGCGGCGGTTCAAGAACCAGTATTTGCGACTGTGCCGGTCATATCCGACCGGCAGCTGGCGAAGGAAGGGTCTGGTTTTCTGTATTTCGGGTATGCAGTCAGCCACACCGGGCACCTTGTGCGCGACGCAAACCTCGCATTGCCACTCGTCCTCCGGCACTTCCTGCAGTGGCGGCTTCACACACTCCAGATGGTAAACGGCCGCACAGGTTTCGCAGCACAGCAGGTCGCCAAGGCGGTGGCAAACTCGACAGTGGTCGTCGTAGGCTACCACACCTTCTGACATGAGCTCTTCCCTAGCGATGTTGGTCGCCAGGAACTGGTCCACTAGAAATTGAAGAACTTTGATTTTGCTCTCCAAGGGTTCAAACGGATAATCCTCTCCTTCCTGGAAAGGGAGAATGTGTCGATATTCCGGGTCACTCTCACAGTATGCCCGTAAAACCTCCGGCCAGGTCATACCGTCCACAAAATAAAGTGTGGAATTGACAGAATCCTTCACGTCGGCAGGCCCGAAGGTGGTGTTGGATGTGTCCTCCTCTCTGAGTATAGCCTTAAGCAGGGCAATGTGAGTCTCTGCCAGGAGCGTGCACTGCTCCTGGCTGGCAACCGCCGCGCAAAAATCCTCAAAACGGAAAGGGGAGAGCCGCAGCACAGTGCCAAAGTTGCGGAGAACCTCGTACACGGCGGATACGTTGAGGAGCTGTGAGGTAGGAACCAAGAGGTCCTCGGAGGACTTGGGAATCTCCAATGGGGGAATGTCTTGTGCCTCGAAGATGGGAGACTGCGGTTGCGCCACTCGACTCCTTCGTCGACCTGGAAAGCCAGCAATGAGAAGAACATTTGTTACTGAAAAGATCGAAATTCAACAATTAGAGCACATCTGTTTTGAGAACACCTTATCAGAGGAACTGAGGTCAGAAAACACAAATTACCAGTGGGATCAATGTTGGTTAGTATACCTTACAAACGTAATGTTAGCCCTTGAGCTTGGTTATTTATGATTGCTGTTGAATGGTTGGAACTTTGGCTGAGTGTAGGAAATAGGAACTGTGTGACATATGGCTAGTGTAGCACTTAAGTGTCTCCATTTGAGACCCATGTGGGTGAAAAACAGAGAATGTGCTCAGAAAAAAGAGGGTTTTTTTCTTAAATCAAACAAAGGATACATTTGTTTCCTCTTGGGATGTCTTCATTTGAGTTTGAACACTTCCAAAACTAATATTAGTTTGGAATATTTGTCTCCACACAGAAAGGCCGTGCGCGGATTCGAGCCTCCTATCTTAAAACGGAGGATGCGCTAACCTTGGCCATGGAGTACCTTAGTACGACAAACTATATGTACGAATTAGCGTGATTGAACTGCAGTTAAATAGCATAACTTTTAGATACAGTGTCACCTCCAACAGAAACAACCGAAATAGGGAAGTTTGAATTTTGAAGGTTCATTTAAAGAATTTACATCCATCCCTCAATTTTCTACATTGTTTATCCTCTTTAGCCTATCTTAATAGACAGACCTTATGAAACTACATAAGAAGTTCAAAAGTTGAACTTTATATTATCTTGAATTGTCCCAAATCATTGCATGGACAAAATGGTTACCTGAACAAAACCTCCATAGATTAAAGTTTGCCTACCTGATTACTACTCGAGTGGTTGCTGCCGTAACGACGTAATAATGAATGGGCTGGCGTCTGCAACAAGTCGGGGGAAAAAGGGCGCCTCTCTTCAAAACAAAGAACTGTCAAACTAATTCGGGAGCTTGCTGCAGGACACGTAGCTGAACTGCGTGCCTTCTTATGAGATTATCATTTTAAAATCCTATGCATTATTGCCGCAACGAATCCTTAACTGAGCTATAATTGAGGCATTTAATACAGCTAAATATGAAAAAAAAGTTTTATAATTAATAACAATTGAAGGTGCAAATATGTTTTATCAAGTTGTATTACAGCTATGATTACGTGAGGGCGAGTGCAGAAACCTAATGAATGAAATATAATTTGTACGTAGAACGCGCTGCAAAATTACGGTAAACAATGTTTTACGGTGGGGGGAAAAACGTAATTTCTCTCAGACAGGACGAATGTGCAGGATCAGACTAAAGTGCCTAAACCACGCGAGTCGACTGTAGCGTGGGGCATTTCTTTGCAAAGTGGCGGACAGCAGAGCACACGGTAAACAAAGGCCCGTTTCTCCGTGCAAGCTCCATTTTGGACAATGCGCCTTGCTTTGTATTTAGAGCTCAAAATAAAATGCACTCCAAGAGAGGCAAGTCTCATGCCGTGCATTTGCAGAAGGACGCGTACCTGGGGTGCTCCCGTGCGAGCCTTGGCTCCTTGTACTACTCTCCGTGCAGTAGCTGGCATCATCATCATCTGGTAGTTCCTCCAGGTAGTCCGAGTCGTTTCCAAAGGCCTCTTCTTCTTCTTCAAGATCCGACGAAGGGTTGTCGTTTAAGAGTTCATCTTCCTCCGAGCGGTAGCTTAAATTGTCGTCCTCCTCGTCGCTGTTGTCGTCGTACACCACCTTGGTCGGAGGCCGCCTCACTCCGCCTCTACTCCCGCGGCCGCCTCTCGACCCCCTGCCTCTCCCTCTGCTTCCTCTGCCCCGCGATGCCGCGCTCACCTCAGAGGTGGCGGCTCCAACTTTCTTGCGGCCCCGGGACAAATTAAAGTTCTCTCGGCCTGATATATCTGTGTCCACCTCTGCGGAACCGGTGACACAAGCGGTGTCGGTTAAGCCGCGTCCACGACCCCGTCCTCTGCCCCGTCCCCGTCCTCGCATCCCTCTGCCCCTTCCACTCCGAGAGCCGCGGGTTGGCCCGGGTGAGCCTTCCCGCATCCCCGCTGCTAGTTTGGGCGGCCTTCCTCTTCTACCCCTCATTGTCGGAGAGCGCCTCTTCTGTTCCGCTTCAATCGCGGAGCCGCGAGAGGCCACGCACGACAAAGAAAAACTAGGAAAGGAAACACGAACGGGTCATGCAAAAGTTGCCGCGAAGTTCCCACCAGCGCACGAACCCAATTTTGGGCGCAATGCTTAAAGTGAATAGCCGGTGTCCCGCTCCGGGTCGCCAATCGACGCCATTTTTCTTCTCGGCTCTTTCGTTGAAAACACAGAAGGCCTCAAACCAGCGTCAAGCCAAGTGGAGTTTCCGGGGATTCTACCGGAAGCAAATCTTCCATACCATCAAAATAAAACTAAGGCAACATCGTGACACGAACTACATTCACGCACAGAAAGTAGTCGACGCCATAAAATTCAGTTACACGTAACACTTTGCATCAATTCCACAGAGCGTGTACTCTAAGCTTAATCACTCTGCAGTAAAATATAACATTTGACGCGAGACGTTTAGGAAGTGCTGTCTTTTTAACTTTCGTGTAACTTGACACCCACCACGAAGCGCCAATGATCTCGAATCACGTGACTCACTATTCTACAACAACGCAAATTGCATGCTACTTCATAAAACCAGTCGCACTTGCGAACACTCTATGGTCCCGGTGCCTTTTAAGAGTTGTCCTATTGTTTTGTGGGACCAGATCAGCTTGGACAGTAAATGCAGTCGTTGCTTTTATATCAGACATGGCGCCACTATGGTGAAGGCGAGTGAGCAAGAACATAATCGTAAATGCGTCGAGCAAGTCGTCATAAAGTTAACCGGACCTGGGAACTGCATACATGCATTCGCTGTCTCGGTAACTTTGGTACCGCATTTCAATGTGTATTACCTGATCTTCAGCAATATCACCAAATTGCTGAATTTTCAGCCCATCGCAATGTATTACGTTGGAAGTATACCGGATTTCGATCATATATTCGACATGTTGTCGTGGCCGAGTGGTTAAGGCGATGGACTAGAAATCCATTGGGGTCTCCCCGCGCAGGTTCGAATCCTGCCGACAACGGAGCATACTTTTCTTAACGTACGGAAAGAACCAATAATATTTAAAAACACAAACAATAAATACATTATACCGACTTCCGAAAATTATAACATTTATATGTGTCTGGAAACATCGGAGATGCGCAGAGACTGAACAGGTGCTTGCAGACAGGCTTCTTGTTGTTGTGCAAAAGATTTACCAATAGATGGTGGTATTGTACTGTGTAATTGTCGCTGTTCATGAAGGTTTGCACGATCTTAAAATGAGGTTGCCGGTTTGCTAATGCACAAGAAGGCCATGTATTTCGATTGGGAAATAGGAAAGTTCAGCATTTCTTACAATGAAATTTTTGGCACTGTTGGATTAAAAAACAAAGTCAATATAAAAGGACAGACCAGAGAACTAAAACAAAATAACTTTATAGAGGCCTATCATTAGTACTTTTTTCTCCAACTCTTTACATACAGACTGCCTCCCCTGACAGCATAGGCCACGTACAAAAACATTTTCGGCTAATATCCAGATTGTTTCCATTAAAAAATGCAAATAAAGATGACATGCAATACAACTTAATGGTCTAAATTTCAACATCAAAATACATGAAAACACAATTTAAATGCATTATCAACATTTTTTTCCGAAACAAATGCACTGAATCTTTATACATATTGAGTTCTGGCGGCTAGCTTTTGGACATAAAACCGGCTTCAGGTTAAAATCTGGAGAGGCATGATAATTAGTTACTTAAAAGCATTACACAGAAACCTATAAAAACTCAATAACCTCAATAGAATATTGTCTCTTATCTTGTTCTATCTGCAAATCTTTGAGGTGTTTGAGACCTCCCTCAAGTTGTCCAAGTTCAGAATATAGTTTCACCTGAGGATACAACAGAAGGTCACAGGGTTAAAAATAAAACCATATGAAGTTCGTTTGATCTTGAGGAGTAACAGTTTGCATTTCAAAAGTGATTTAAACTAAAATGTGCATTTGATTTACGGATATAAACCTTACTGCTTGCACTGACAGAACAAGCAGGACGTACCTGAGACTTAATTAAGTTGTAGAGGTTTACCAGAAGGCCTTTGGCCTCTGGGGTCATGACTAGAACTGTGAAATGAGCATCCAACAATAATCCAACCCAATCCATAATCTGTAAGAGAAGGAAAGAAAAAAACAGATCCAATTGTATCAGTTAACAATAATGGCATACCTTATCAGTTGCTAGCTACTGCAGTACAAAAACAATATTGGCACTTAAAGATGCAGCCGGTGTAATACGGTACAAGAGCAATGAACAAAAACAAGTCATTACTGCTATCATGTTTTTATTCAATTTGCAACACCTATTGCCCGAGTTGTGCTCAGTTTGTTGCAACAGTTTTAATGCAGCTGTATCATGACAATTATTCTTAATCTAATTATTATTACAAACCTGTGTCACACTGGGCGCTCGGAAGGTGTGATCCAGAAGAGACGTTTTTTTGTTATATTGCAGGTAGAGGAAGTGCAGATACTGGAGGAAGATCTTGATAGAACAAGAAAAAAACATAGGTCAATGATATTAAACTGGGAACGTATGCTTGATGCAGGAATGCTTGATTTGCCAGTAGCTACACGACAAGATACCATAATTTCTCACAATACACTCACAAATATAAACCCCCCTGAAAATACAATATAGTGCAACCAAGGAACTCACGAAAACATGTTGTGATGAAAGATCTTTCAAATGGGGGAGAAGGAGGTCATCGCTGAATGCCATCTGTAAGACCTCATTTCTTCACAGCTTCAGTCAAGAATCAAAATCACATTTCCACCATATACAATCTTCAAGATCACACACCGATAATACTGAACTTTTATTCTGGTCAACACCTGACAATTGGTGTTTGTCTGCCAGTCAAAGGATACAGTAAAACAGCCTTCTGTAAGACAACTGGACAGCTTAGTTCTTCCCACGCTGCATTCCTTTTTTCCTGATCCACTGTTGTCATTGTGACATTCGAGTGGTCCTCCAAAGACGACCTAGACCCATTCTGCAAGCCAACCTGACTGTGCTCCCTGGAGGTCAGAGTTTCCATGAAGTAGACACTGTCAGGCTCCGGCTCCACTTTTTCTGCATCACTGTCTGGCATACTGTAACAGAGCGTGAAATATATACATTTTAGGAAGACGTTTTTGGAATTGATTCATTGGATTTACCTCAACGGTTAACATTATCATTCTACCTAATGAAGGCCTTCAGGCAGGTGCAGGTGACAACTTCTGGGATGTCAGGGAAAAAGTGTAAGCAGAGTTGACACAGGAAGTAATCCTTCTTTTCAAGGGCCAGCTGCACGAGGTCAGGGCACATGCTGTAAAGAGAATCAATCGCGTTAAGTGTTCTGTTTCTGAAATTATTTCGCAAAAATAGTAAATTCCTATGTGCGGGTGACATAAGTAAATCTAACGTGCATCTTGATTACTTAACGCTGACTCCCCTAAATGAAGAATGTACAAAATATTAATCTCATAAATTAAATACAATTGTTTAACCCCACCAAAAAGATTTGAGTCCAGAAATTTTAGATATCGCATTTCTTTGGGACCTTATGGAAGCAACTGCAGGCAAGCTTATATTAGAACTATTGTCATGAGTTGAGTCAGTTGGAAACTCTAAATTTACTTTAAATTGATCAGATTAGATCAATACTTCATTAATGCGTAGATTTATTGCGAAATTATAGTACATCCAAAATCCTTTGGAAGGAAAAACAAAATTTACTAACCTGTGGCAGAGAAATTGGCTCTGTACTAGCTGCGCCAGCGCGGTCGGCGTGTAGAAGGCAGCATCTGCCAAACTGCGGGACACCAGAGACGATGCCAGCTGGCCCACTGACTGATTTAGGTCTTGGATGGTTGCGTCGGACAAGAGGCGATGCACAATTTTCTGCACTTCCTCTGCTGATGCGCTCTATGTTATATAAAAATAAGCAAGGACTTATAATGCCATCTTGGAATTGTACCATGATGGGAATCAAACAATAATCGTATGCAATGTATCCCACATACATATGGGAACATGTTGACCTCATAATCGACCGCACATAAATATGGAATTGAAGTGTAGTTGAAACAGAGAGAGGATGTTGCTCAATTATGTTACACATTAACTTTCATCAAACAACTTTACCCCCAAAATGTGTAGTTTGCAAAATGGTACAAAACAAATACGAATCTAAATCTCTTTCGGGAGTCTAGAATCAAAAAAGTATTACCTTGATGAGCTCGAGAACTTGCTCAACTGTTAAACTGCGGGATGACTGACTCCTACTTGAAGTTCTCTGAAATGACAGTAGACTAAAATTAAGGATTGGCTATGCGAAAGGAAGCCACAATAATCTACAGGTGGCATACAAAACACACGACGAAATGGTGCCGAGTTCGCACTTTGTTAACTAATCAGTACCATCACTTATGATTTGGGACTGAAAGCAACTAACCAAATCTTGTTCATTAGAATCTTCCTTAGAATGTTACAATAATTCACATACCAAAGTCCTGGTCCTTCCTGTTCTCGAGGGCTGGGTTTTCTCTTCATGTAAAATGTTGTTCCATGAAGGCACTGACACCAGCGGTCTGGATTCTGTCAAATTTTAATAAAAACTAATTAATAGAGCGGCAAATCTATTTATGACAGCATTTCATTACTAAGTCAAAGACTGTATGCCATAAATGTAAACAAGATTGAGAAATACGTGTATACATTTTGTTGCGTATAATCCCAGCCATTGATGTATACTGTATTTAAACATACCAGTTAGTGTCCCTTGAAAAGCCGCTTTAATAGATAACACAAATGATAACACAATTTTTTTTTCTTTTTTTTCCTGCTGCCACAAAGGGATTTAACCAGTTCCAAATATCTGTCACATTGCACATAAACAGTGAACACGATTCTTTTGGTGGAAATGTGCAGACATTTCATGAGCAAAATATGGAGTCTGCGCACTGAGACATAAAGGGTATTCTTGCTATTTATCTATCTTGTGGAATTTATCAAATGTTTTGGCTCACCTTCAGTCTTGGACTGCTTCAATTTGCCCAAAGCAGAAGCTAGTGAAGATTTGGTGCATCCGTATGGAATAACAGACAGGCATTTACCATGTGGAATGAAGAGCTTGTTGGAATAACACCATAGCTAAAAATAAGAAAGAAACGTAACTTAGTAACAGTAATGGGTTTGTGCAAATGATAAGCGTGTAAACTGCTCTAAAGTTGTGAGGAGGGAATGAACCCCAATCACAATTGAGAGCAGATGTGATGCTCTACCAAAGTCATACAGTCCTCCATCAGCACGGACCAGCTGGGAGTACAGGGAACATTGGCCTATGGTCCAAATTACGACAAATGATGTCATTGATCAAACTTTAATTTGCTCAATGACTCCTTGGTCAGGATGCTACTTTAGCTAAACTTGCAAAGCCAAAGTCCCCACCGCATTATAAGAAACATCGATAATATAAAACAATTGGCTCTGTGGATGATTTTTTTAAAAAAACAACAATAAACGTGTTATGTACCTACCTGTCCAAAGATTTTACCCACAATTTCTTTCCCTGCTTGAAGTGTCTGGAAATTGATATTCCAAATGCAGAGGAAATCTGAAAAAGACATCAAGAAATTATTACTGTATTTTTTTTCTTCAAGATGGGGAGTAAAAAACAAAACCTTTATAATGGGCACCAATTCTATGTGGATTTCCGCAGGGGTCTATTCTGTACTATGAACAAAGCCGTTGACACGCATACAAGGCTTTAACATGGAAGAAAATACGTTCCATTAATTTTTATTATTGGAAAAGCATCCACTGTCCAGGGGAAACCTTCTTGTGTACTCTCTTTTGCAAATTAAACTGAAAGCGTGAGGTGGGAAAATCCAGTTAATCACCAAAGTCATCTGACTGACTTAAGGAAACGTTACCTTCTGCAACAACTGTACAGTGCTCACAAAGCTGGTAACAGAATTGTCCAGAATGTTTCTTAAGAATTAAAACGCAGGGGCCACTAAAGATTGCAGTTTGTCTAAGTACTTTTGTCAACTTAGTGCACAAGCGAGTTCTTGATCAGATGTAGAGGAGACACTTTCATGCTCCTCAGGGACGTGATGATTTCAAGTACCTTTACCAGTTCCGGCCGAGGGGTGCGGAACGCCAACAACAGCCACATGGGCTTCATCTAAGAAGACAGCATTAGCTTCAACCAACCGGTCTTCAGCAACCGAAAGAGCCAGCAGCAGATTACGGGGCAGTGAAATGGTTTGAGAGTCCTCATCATGCCTAGGGCCCCACGCAGAGATCACACTCTGGTACACGTGTCCATTAGGATCTATATGAGAGATGACAAGGTGTAGAGGAACTTGAAAATGGTGTCGCTCATATTTGGGCCATGATTGCCATTAATTATGATTGCCATAATCACAAAAATCGTGAAGCTAGAAAGCAATATTCAAACAGAAGAAATGGAGGCTTACAGAGGTAAAGCAGATGGATGAGTTTATCTCTGTAGGATGCAGAGAAGCTAAGAGGCGAAAGGCTGGCGTCTTCTCGCTCCAACTGGTACTTCTGCAGTATGTTTGGCTTTACTTTCAGCAGGTACAAAAAATGGTCCCCTTTCTAGAAAAATACATTAAATGTTAGTCCAGCCCATTTAGAATGTAAGAATTACCGGGCACAATCACAAAATAAACAATATTCTCATTCGAAAATATCTGCTGGACTAATATTAGCATTGTTTCCACTAAGTACCTCAATTTGCTTGACTATGAATGAGATTTATTGTTCCGATATGTAAGTAAGATGGAGCATTTGTAGCTATGCCAGAAAAAGAATTTTGGGTTGGATTGATTTATCATGATGAAGACACCAAAGAATAAATCTGGTACCTTTTCTGTTGTAAAGATGACAAACTGCTGGGTTTCTGCCACTATGTTGGTGCTCCACCTGAAAACAAACAACAGAAAACAAAGACAGCAGAACAATTGAAGCAAATTAAATCTTTCAATCTTTAAACTCCAAATTGCAACAGTAGAACCTGTAGTTACCTGATGGTTTCATCTGGAGCCAAGACTTCCTCGACAGTTTGCTGAGGAGTTGCGAGAAGAGAATCCAGAAGTCTCACAGCTCCTCTCTGAAACAAGACCACGGGATCTTGTCCAGCAACGCAGTGGACCCTCCAGATGTCGGACGACACCTGAGCAAAACACACATAAATACTCAACTATTCAACACATCTGAAGCTGTAAGTCAAGACAAGCGACTTCCCAAACCCAGCAATTATTTCAAATGTGAAATACATAATAATAGTCCAAATGGCCATGCGACATGTAGCCTACAGTAAAGGAAACTGACAATAATGAGGAAAGCGTAGAGTAGAGGCAGCAATCACACTTACAGTAGCTTTAAATGTTTTGTCCAAGAGATCATCTTCCTTCCAGATTCTGATCACCTGAAAAGCATACAAAATGAGACTTTAAACTGTGTAGCCTCTTTTGCGTTTTGAGATGCTGATTATGATGAGCAACACTGAATGAGTTTACCTTATTATCTGTTACTGCTACATATTCTTTAGTTTGAGTGTTATAAATTGCTGGAGAGGTCAAACAACTGCCTTGTTTGACAGTCCAGCTCCCCAGTGGCTTTTGGTCTGAAACCTGACACAAACATACGCAAAAAAACATTAACACGTCAGTGACAACAATTGGCTGTTACCAAATATGCAAACACTGATACTGGTAACATATCTGCTACACTTGCACCAAACTGATTAAAGTGGATGCCAGAAGTGTCAGTGTGTGTACAATGGGATATGCCGTATAACAGTGAGCTTTGTTTAGTATAACTTTGATAAAATAATGTTTGCAACTTAATTAGAGCACGTTTGGTAATTTTGGTTTAGAAACACTAATTGGAAAGAGGAACTTGAAAAACGATGTCCCATTGTGTATTAAATATATCTTTCATTGTCTGCATTTGTTAAGCTAGTAGCCTTATTACTTACTAAGATAATTGGAGTCAAATCTGCTACCAGAGTCCCACACTTAGGCGCATGATTACTCAGTGACCTTTGTTGTAAGAGGTTTAACTAGTAATATAAATTAATAACATAATATAAAGTAGTAAAATAAAGTATCCCAGACGCTGGAATGAAAACCATTTTGTAGGCACTTTCTGAGCGAGCCAATGCTTTAACTTGCAAGTCTCACTCTCCGGCTAACTAGCTAGCCTCCAATCGCTTGATGTCCCAAAAACACGTTAAACTTTACCTTATAAAGAGTAACTGATCTGAAGGTGTTACTGACGATTACATGGTCGCTGTCCCTCTCCGGTTCGATGCCCTGAATGCAGGACTTTGCTGAATTTTGAGTTGGAACTAGTCCACACAACGTGTACCCCTCGTACAGCACGGCCATGCTGGAATAAGAGAGGTGGAACTTCGGACAAGCTCGCGAGACAATAGAAAATGCGTAACGAGATTTCCGACGCCACACTCAAAATAACGAGAATTTGACACCGCCTACTTCCTGCTCGCTATTAGCGAAGCAACCGAAAATACCCTGGCGGCCATCTTGCGTTGCCACTCGCTAAGCGCTCCTAATTTTTTTAGACTTTTTTTCCTTGTATTTTCCTTTTCAACCCATTTTCAACTGAATATGCACACTAACAAGACTTACTTAACTTGTATTTTGTAGCTGTTGCAACAGTGTTGTAATTTTCATTCCACAAAATAGAATTAAACTTTTATTTCACAAAATCAAGTTCATTCTTATATCTTACACAGAAGATTTCAAAAACAAATTGATCATCACACGCATCTTAAGACTCAAGATGTGCTTTATATTTAGAGCCCAGAACAATGCTGTTAATGCTGGTGAGGATAATATTCATAATCAGAAAACGGATAGGCTTCCATCTCAGCACTGATTTATTTCGGAAGGAAGTGAACCAGAATGAAAGGTATAGTCTATTCCGCTTGGCTCTGAAAAGAAACACAAATAATTGGTTAGAGTAAAGGTTTGGGTTGTTGTTCAAGTTTTCTTGATATAGTTTCTCAGTGTACCTTTATAGCATTTGAACAACTGGGAAATTATTATTATTCAATCACTACCTTCATAGCATTCGGGAATTTTGAGATTTCCATCGATGCATTGAGTTGACACAGCGTAGCCACAGTTCCTGGCCTTGTCCAAGCAATAGACTGACACAAGATCGCCGTGGAGGACTCTGTTTGGCTCGAAGTCTGCGATCCAAAGTTTTTTTTCTTTGTATAATATTCTTCCTCTTTGAATGCCAATACTGCAAGAAGCTGTTTGCCACAGAAACAATAAAAAATAATACACGATGATAATGTAAAAAAATTAGGTGAAATTGTTGGGATTGTTACGCATTAATAACAAAGCATCCTCATCACCCAAATATCAAAACGATATTATGTACATTTATGGCCTACCTTTACAGGCAGGTTTTTCAGACCACTCTCCATTTTTCTGACAAACAATTTGGAAGCTTCCATCCAGCATGTAGTTGCCATTGCAGCCGTACTGCACCGTCTCCATGAAGTCATAACGTCTCTGGTCCTTGCTGGACATGTAACCATTGAAAATGTTCTCTGGTGGAGGGCAAGTTACCACTGGAAAGATTTTGTATTAGACTGGTTCGGTCACTGGAAAAAAATTGTATTTGATTGATTGTTTTTTGTTTTTTTTACGTACCTCGACATTCGGGTGGTTTGGTCCAATTGCCACTGGCTGTGCACTCTGCGTATAAGTTTCCAAAAAGGACGTAAGGAGGCAAGCACTTATATGTCCCATGGGTGCCAAAATATGTCGTGTTTCCTCTTACTATCCTGTTATAACTGATAAGACCAAACTTTGGGATTGGAGCAAGACCACAAGACACAGCTGCAAGATAAGAGAACACATACTGTGTTGTAAATGGTAAACGTATCGATTAATGAAAAATAAAACCCTTTGGAATAAATTTGAACTGTTCACAATACAAAAGTGTGAAAGGATTACGTGTTGCAAATTAGAAAAACATTAAGAGAAAAGGAGGGAAATGGCTGGATACATACGTTTACACTCTGGTGCCGATGTGCTCCATGTTCCATCAGCCTGGCATTTAGCATTTTGGGGGCCTGAAAGGATGTATCTATAGAAAGAAAACATATTTTATCAGCCATTTTTTTATTCAATCGGATACAAAGATATTTCAAATTAACTTTGGAGGTTCCACTGAATTCATTTGAGTAATGTTTACTGGGTATGCACTCTTAATGGCATAAGAGTGCGCATCACCATTTCTAATTTGACTACTACTTGCATCATTTCTTACATGTCATTCATTGGCATTTAAGTAAATGTTCTCACTTTACCCCTTGTGACAGGTATAGTTGATTGTACTCTGGTACACCGTATCCTCATAGTACAGATCTCCATTGAGCAGTTGGTCAGGAGCAGGACAATGCTTTGCTAAAAGATAGAACAGTATATTAGTACTGTTGTGAGTCTCCATATGGATAGTAACATATTACCTGGCCTTTGCAATGAACAACTAATTTTTTTTCCAAAAAGATTGTCTCTTTTCAAAGTTTTGGTATTGTATGAATAATGCATAATTAATTAAAAATAATGATATTACAAAGATGGAGACACAGCTTAGAATGATAAAAAAAAAACACATCTAGGAAGTGTGCAGTGACATGAAATAATATTGAACTGGGACCCACCAATGCACTTCAATTTGGTTTTAGTCCACCTTCCTTGGTCAGTACATACAATTTTCCGAGGGCCCAAAATGGACGTGTATCCCGATTTACAAAACAGCACTAATTCTTCACCAGGCCGAAAGTAGCGCTGGTGCTCCGCTGTTACAATGTTGGCATCCAGCTCAGGTATTGAACACACTGCAAGGACAAACACATAATTAGTGACTTGATGATTGACAAATAAAGCAAGTGTTGATTAGCATTTGGGGTGTTACTCCATTCATTCTTTCTGTCGTGTTTGTCTTCAATAGGGTCTCAGGCTTGGGGGTCTTTGTTGACTTATAGATTGAGAGGCACATTAAACCCTGGACTGGTCCGGCAGTAATTTGCAGGACAAATCTAGACCTATAGATTTATATTTACAGCAATGGAACTTTTAACAGGGAATTTCTAGTCTTCGGTTAACATAGCATACATGTTTGAGAATGTGGGAAAATGATGAAGAACATGCAAACTCAACACAAGGTGGACTAAGCAGAGAGGAGAACACAGAACCTTGTGACACTGTGTGGGCAGGTTATTGCACAATGTTACCAGCTTGATTAATTAGTTAGTTAGTTAGTTAGTTAGTTAGTTAGTTAGTTAGTTAGTTAGTTAGTTAGTTAGTTTTTTTGTTAGTTTGTTTGTTTGTTAGTTAGAGGGTTGGTGTACAATCAGTCATTAGATTACTAAATATAAAAATAGACAGCACTTGTGACAAGAAAAAGTATGAAAATGTAAATACCGTTGTCTTCTTGTGCTTTGACAAAGTTAAAAAATGTGACTAATTGCCAAACATAGATAATATATCCCAACCTGAGGGGAAAAGCACAGAAATTCATGGTGTCCTTCCTGTGGTGACCAAAACTGTTTCTGAAATGTGTGTTGACTTTGTCACAGCTATTTGTGCTTCTCCAAAAGTAAACAGATAAGAGAAGGACAGTACTTGCTCATATTTGGTTTTGATTCACCTGTCAGCAGAAGCAACCTTCTAACAGTCACCTAATGATCACTTTACTGATGCTTCCAACTTTGTGGAAACATGTTGAGGAAGGTGTGGTTCATGAGGGCATGCTTGAGGCTGTTTGCGGTGGAAGACCTTGATTGTACTTATACACGTTTGGGATGAACGACATCAGTGATTTTGAGGCATTTTATGAAAAGACACTAACACCCCACCGACACTGCAACATTTTGTCAGATGTATGTTTATTTTGACCGCCAGTGACCTTGGCAGAAAAAAGAATCAATGTTCTGAAATCTCTGTTACTGGAAGCTCTGACGGTGGACTTCCCCTTCTGTTGCAACACTGTTACGTTGTTACAAAGTACATATAAAACCCACATTTGTGTTGTTTTGTGGCTTATATGTATTTACAGTATATTGATGGGACTTGATGTAAATTGTTTTAAGAGATTTGTTTGTTTGTTGCTGTTGGTTTTGGTCCATGGAGTATTCCAAGATTCCATCAGAGGAGGTGGTTAATGGTCATAATAACTGATGCTGGAAAATTGAATGATATTAAAAAGTAAAATAATGTACAAGATATGAATGATCTGTAATCAATATTTTTGAAATTCCAACTTACTGTACATGTATCCCGTTGCTTTACTATGTTCTTGTAGAATTACACTCATCCATCCATCCGTCCATCCACCCATCCATTATCTTTTGTGCTTATCCTCATTCATCATTCCGATTGCAGTATTTCACTTTTCTTCTTTTCTTCCTGGAAACTGGTTTTCCCATGTCCTTTTCCCCCTCAAAACGCCGACAGTCTTAAACAATGTACTTTTCTGGTTTTCCGCACGATGGCGGCATCATGCAGCATTTTCAGGGCATGACCGTGGATCGCGTCTCAATCTTGTGCAGCATGACAGCGTTGAGAGGACCATTCAAGAATCACAGGAAGTTTCCAAATCAGGAAAAAGCAAATAATTTAAACCGCAATAAGATGTAACAAAAAAATGTTGACCAGTTTTATATTTACAAATCAATGTGTCTGATGGAAGTCGTTGTACACATGTGGAATCGATTCTCGCTCAGTGACTGTGCATGAGTGTGACTGGTCGTTTGTCTCTACGTGTGCCTTGCAACTGGCTGGCGACCAGTAGTCTGCCTTTTGCCCATTTTCAGCTGGGATAGGCTCCAGCACCTCCCGTGACACTGAACAGGAGAAGCGGTTTTGAAAATGGATGCACAATACCTGTTTTGACTGACTGGCGTCCAATCCAGGGTGTCATCAATTTTTTGCCGGGAGTCGGGATACGGTCCTACTCTCCGACCACCCTGACACCGAACAAGATAAACGGAACAGGACATGTATGGCTTTAGAAATCACTTTTATTACAGTGACAAATACAGTTCGTCTCAGGAGAACTTTAATTTATACAAATAAGTGCATGTTTTGTGAATGATCCATTTTCATAGGGATAAAAATGTCCTATTGTCCTTCAAATCTGGGATGACCCTACTACAAAATCAAACAAGAAAATAAAAATCCTAATCTGTGTTGTGTTGACTGTTAATTGTAGTTAAAGGCCTTCTACGTCGCGGGGCTCAGGAGAAATGTAGATGCTTTTATTTTGAAGGATATCGGACGTACAGTATGTATCTGGCTAACTTGACGGCGCTCTGAGTTGACAGCTCGGCGTCGTCCAGTGGCAGCCACAGGCGGGGAAAGCCCTCACTCGTAGTCTCGCACTCACCAAGTCCCCAGCGTGTCTCTCTGCTTGGCTCGACTCAGCGCCGCGCAAGGCACAGGCACTCTCGCAAGACAGCAACCCGGAGCTTGCTTGCGTTCAACATGGCCGATACAAGTTTGATCGAGTCGTCCAACGAGGACGTAGCGAATAGATTTGCTCGCAAAGGTGCTCTGAGGCAGAAAAATGTCCACGAAGTGAAGAACCACAAGTTTACTGCCAGGTTCTTCAAGCAGCCGACTTTCTGCAGCCACTGCACGGACTTCATCTGGTAAGCCATCCGTCTCCGCCTCCACCCAACCCGGCCACATCCACGCTTGCAGCCTGTTGCATATTGGATTGCAACTTTGCGCCCCCGAGCCTTCCTCCATGATGTTACGCAACTTTACTTTGCAACTTTCCCTCACCTGATTCCGCAAATCTCACCCTGTTGTCGACTGAGCTGTCAAGAAGCAGACTTCCTCAGGGATCCCTGTGCCAAATGTGGAGGGCCATGTTGTTTATTTTGCCGTATAAAGCACTTAACATGTGTAAACATTGCGTGCATATGTAGCTTGTAAGTTCCGTTGCGATTCAAAGTATAAATTATTATATAAATAATACACAGATTTAGGGCAAATTTAGAATCAGAGAGAACATTTACTGCGATGTTTCCTGCTAAAGCCGATGCACATATTGGATGAGTCATGATTTATTTCCCTTACCGAGGCACACATCGAGGCATACCGCACTACTATTGTCCCCCCCCCCCCCCCCCCCCCCTAAACTGCCACAGTGGAAACATATGGAGTAGTTTTGGGTGGGGAAGAAAATTAATATGGAAAGTACGCCCCGTGCCAAAGTACAGATTCCGGCTATTTTCACAGCTTCTTCTAAAGTTTTGTGACTTTTGTTAAGGCAATGATGAATGAGGAAAGGAAAATACAACTCATTGCGTTTGCTTGGCAGCTCAGTCACGTTTGGCTAGATTGACAGCAAGTAGAGATCAATAACAAATAAAATAATAATAACATTGGAAGGTCAGCTCCATAGATGTTGATGTAAAGAGATTCACATCCCAGAAAAAATAATTTAGTTTTTCCATGTGTTTTTTCATGGTTTAATGCAGGGGTCTCCCCCCTTTTATCACCCCAGAGATGCATTTATACATTAAAGATCTGGATAGCTACTCATGTTTAGTTAGAGTTATTAACTGCTGCATCACTGAACTGAACGAGAGGTATAGACAATGTACGGAAGGCTGTTTCAACCGTTTTCACTGTATTAAAAATCATGGAGTTAAAATGCAAACTTTCTTTCTATAAATGCTACATATTAATGGGTCATCAAAGGGTCGGTTTTATTTGTACACACATGACAAGAAGAATTACTTAAAGTGGCCATATGAAAATTTAATTAATTATTCCTGTCCCACACATGAAGTAATGGCAAATAAAAACACAGTTAATTGGATACATACATTTATTTTGATTGCTACTGGTCTGGGGAAAAAAGTAGTGAGTTAGACTGCTATTTAATGATATGGTCCAATCTTCCCCAACAGGTTCTTATTCTCAATCTCAGATTGTAGCGTTCCAGCCATATTCACAGTCATCCACTTTTGCAAGTGCTAGTATGATCTCATGGCCTTTACTACTTACAGTTTATGACCTTGACAGTTTTACAGCAAGGCATGTGCACTGCCTAATGGCACTCCTTAGTCTGTAGTCCAGAGAGCTAAACATGTCCTGCAGTTACAGGCAACAACTTGTACCAATGCACCGTTGTATCAAAAGAAGCAGGGAGAGTCCACTTTGCTTTCTGGGCGGGACTCACTGTCACAACATCATGCAGCTAAGCAGACCGGACCTCTTCTCTCGCAAGTCTGGCAGGAATCACACTGCACCAGCTCTTTCCATAAAAACCATTCCAGACTGAAAGAATGCTGAACATGTGCACAGTGGAATCCCTGGACTTTGTAGTCTTGTGGTGAATATAAGGCTAGGGTAGCTTTACTTTTAAAAGACTGCCAGCAAACGCCTCACGATTATTTGTTTTACGTCATGCAAAGTGCTGACCCTCGCATAATGCCTATTGTTGTTATTAAAAGCTAAGGGCTTTCTGATTATGTGAGTGGAAATGGTCAACTCATTTAATCCTGCTTTGTTTGCATCCACAGGGGCTTTGGAAAACAAGGATTTCAGTGCCAAGGTAATCCAAATTGACTTCAGTTCTGGTTTGTTCAAAGATGATGTGTTTATTTTTATGTGGACAGTAAGTGTGTGAGTGTTTGTGTGTGCGCACATACCGTGTGGATCATGTTCAGTGGTCGCTGTGGTTAAATAAGTGGTCATGCATGAAAGTAACTGAACAGAAACTTTGGCATCATATTCAGGCAAACATTTACACCCACCTCATGTTTAGCTTTTGATTCTGCAGCCATGGAGCTATTGTTTTCCCACAACCTGGATAGTGTTTATTGTTTCCGCGACCACAAAACATGTGGTCAGAAGGATGTGGGCCTCAATCAACATTGTTTCCAATATGCTGTTGTATGGCAAGAACTGAATTTGGCAGGAAGTGAAGCAGAACACACACAAACATACTGATGCAATTTGAGAAGTAATTAAATGGAGGAATATGCCAGTAATGCTTGTCTGAGATGCAGAATGGAGTTTTATTTCTACTACTCCTCAAAGAGGTCTTCCTCAGATATAGGAAATTTCTCAAAGTCTGATTGGCGCATTCCGTTTCTTTAAAGCAGTATCAAGAAGTAGTGTCGCTTTCACTGGTGTCTCCATTTCTCATTTTTGTGCTATTAATCAGTTAATTGCCTTGTTTTTTTTAAATTAGATTAAAAAAAAAAAAGCTTTTCCACAAATAAAACTAAATAAACCAACCACATTTGTTTCAGGAATGTTATAGAAATTCTTTTACAGTTTGAGGGTAATTCTCTACATGTTTGTTTTTATTGATTCAATTGATTGAACATTCACCCACCTGTGTCCCCAAAATAAATCAAATCCTTTCTGGAATAAAACTGTGACAAGAAAATGTGAAGACAATGAAGTGTTAATACTTTCCGGATGCACTGTATGTCAGGCACTTGTCACAACATGCATAACAGTTTACTTCTAAATCAAGGTTGAGTGTTTTTCATTTTCAAAGGTTATAAATGGCATTGCAGGAGTTCTTACTTGCTACGGTGTTACTGGTTAACTGTAGTTCCCTTAAACGTGTCACTGAATGCATCACTAATGAAACATAAAATAAGCTGAAGGTATTTGTGCATTATTTGTCACATATGTATATGTTGTTAACACTGCATTCCACTCAGAGCTTCCACTCACCATCATTGTCAACGCCAGCATTTGAGGTATTTTTGCAACATTGCTAGATAAACACCTTGCCGGACAGTTGACCTTAGTAATTATGAGCTTTTCTTATGAGTGTCAGCGATAATGACACATTCACAAGTCTTGGCTCAACACATCTTTCTAATAAACATAGAGGGGAGTTTTATGGATTGAAGTGTCACATATAATAGAATGAGTTAACTTGACATCAGAGTTCGTTATTAGCGTCGCTGGTTAGTTGAAGCCAATCCCTGCTGACTTTGGGTTGACACACCCTGAGCTGGTTGGCAGTCATGTTGTGCAGACTCGCTAACCACCGCTAAACACTGCGTCGCCTCAACGTAGCCCAGGAGAGAAAAACGAATCTCAAGTGGCCATGTCATCTTCACTTTTCATAAATTCCCTTCCCAGACATGTTGAATAAATAATGACCACCTTATCAAGGAGTGATCGTTTCCGCTGCAACTTTTAAAAGTTGGAAAGGGCCTCACTTTGGAAGATCTGTTTGGCCATAAATTATTAACACTGAGGTGCTTTTGTAAAATGGAGGCCAGGTGCTCCAGCAGAGCCAGGCGGGCTCTCAGTCACTCCTCGAAAAATGACAAGGTGATAAACGGGAGGGTGACATTTCTGTAACTGGATTGACATTTCATTTTCATCCCCGTAAATGTCCTTTGACTAAAAATAGGGATTGCGCCATATTAGATCACACTTATGGGTAGTGTCATAAGCAGGACATTTTGATGACTTGCCCCCCCCCCCCCCCATAGATCAGTTTTGACGAAATATTCATGAAAGAGAGATTTTCATCAGTTGACATTTTAGAGCATCAATTTACTCCTCAAAGTCAAAATGAGATGATATAAGATAATCTTCATTGCGAGCACAGTGGCAACGTTTGTACAGGGTGGGCATTTAACAAAATATATTTAAAAAAGAAAATAGGTTGGATTGAAGACTGTCCATCATTTTCTTCCCAATTACCTTCTTTTCCAGTTCAGCTCAGACCTTGGGAAAGGAACTCTGGACTGTAGCCTAGAATTGATGAAAATGTGCCAAGCTTTAAAACGAAAGAACCCAACTGACTTTAGAGTATAACGTTCCAATGGTGAGTGAGAAATTCGCAGTTAGTGATAAATCTCAGCGCGCCATGGTACACAGTGTCCGACATCTTCAGACTGAGTAGAGGCATTCATACACAACACATTACTAGTCAGGAACTTATGCAAAAATGTAGACTCAATCAGTCTTTCTCTCTCTTTTTGACACCACATGACACTAGCAATGAAATGTTGTGTAAACAACACGTCTTGATGCTATCTGCCTCTTGAACAATCTTTCCAACGTTTCCTGCCGAGTCATGTTTCAAAGCCTTGGCCTTGGCCTGTCGCCATCCCTCAGCACAGTTTACCTTCAGTGGTTCTCTCCCTTGACCTGTTTTATTTAGATCCTGCTTAACATTCTTCTCTCGATCTGAAGTTGTGCTACAGTAGCTGCCCTAACTGGAGTTGTGAAGTGCTTGCAGAAACTTTTCAGTCTTTATTCAAGATGTGATGTAATCTAATTCACATTCATTGCCATATGATCTCAAACAGCATAAAAAGAGAACATCTCACAAGTATAGATGTTTTTTTATTGGTAGTACGTACTTCTATTTGAAGTAGTTAGCATAGGTAAGCATCACTGTGAACTTTTATCTGTTTATCTTTACTCATCCATCATTTTTAAAAACCGCCAGCTCTTGAGTGACTGACCTTTTGTCCATGATTCACATGAATACAAATAATCAAAAAAAAAACACAGAAACAACCTTTCTTGCATTGACTGGTTGGGAGAAGAGGATGATCTTTGTGCTCCATTGAGCACTTAACATTCAAACATGACACCTTGCCTTTAACCATAATTGAAGTAACTTGCACACACACAGATGACCCTTTTACAGTCATGTGTGTCATCTGTATTCAAAGCATCAACTTAACAAATGTCAAGAAAACAGTAACTGCTCAGTGTTTGAACAGTGCTCAGAATCGTGGACGACGGCCTTTGTTGACAGTTGAAAGGTAAACTTCACCAGTGTTCATGTGCTCAGAACACACATTCTGCCTTTACCTGATATTGTTGCACTGGTAACTTGTCCAAACAGCATCTTGGTCTGTTTCCTCTGCTTCATCCTGAATCTATAATAGAGCTTGTCAACAGAGGAAACAATTTAGCTTGATAGTTTTCACAAGCACACATTTCCTTCTAAACACAAATTTACAGACAGATAAAGTTGGTGAGTTAGGGTTTGCTCACATCAGTCTGTTTTTAAATAAAAATAGAAACATTTGTTGTCTTTTTGGCTCCTGGTAAACCTGGCTGTGTTTTAGAGAACAAAAGTACAAGTGAAAGAAAGGTTCTCAAAATGATTCTTTTTAAAATTCCCTGTATTGTGCAAGCACTGAAAGGCAGACATTTAAAATAGAGTGCATGCCTGTTGTAAAGGGTATGTTGACTGTTAGCAGCAGAAACACATTCAAAATGCAAATTCTCAACCCTAAAATGTGATGAATCGCGTATTAAAACTATAGTTTGGATTAAACTTGATGGCTGAGCAGTTTGGTACAAAAAAATGACTATACTTTTGATTAAAAATAAGATCAAGCATGGTTCAGAAAACGGATGGACCGAATGGAATTTAATGGATGAAATATGAAATGAAAAGATGAAGATGCATCTTGAACATACTTTTCACCCCTCTCACAGTTCCTGTCAACAAAGCATAAATAATTCTTTGGCCCTTTGAATCCATGTTCCTTGTATGCTCTGTGACGTCCACAGCAGCGTTGACACTTGTTATAAGCCATGAGCATCACTTTGTGCATTTTCTCTGAGTGCCTATGGCGCTTCACTCCCCCTCTTGTCAGATCTCTTCATCGCTTGCCATTTAAACAGCGTAAATTAGCACTCGTGGTCAATTCGGCACTCGTATCTCGTCTTTTGGGCGTAATTTCATATGACAGGGTTCCTGGAGGTAAGATCTTTCAACTGCTTGGTTGTCTCTGGCATCAAGATACAACACTCGCAAAGCCGAGTCGCCAAATATACGCATGTATTGTGTTTAGAAGGCGAAATGTACAGAACATACATTTAAAGCTCCTCTGTCCCTCAAAAAGTGATGCTGCTGTTTTTTTTTTATGGACTTTTTGGCGATTATGTTCTTACGACATGCAGGTTGGCTTTCAGGCTTGTTTCTTCCTTCCTTCAAGAACTGCTTCCTCATGTTGATACTTTAAAATGAAGTTTATGTTGCAGGTTGTAATTGTGAAAGATGGTCTGAACTGTCGCATTGCGTCTAAAATCCTACGAGATCACTTTCCGATTCAAATTTGGATATTTGCTTGCAACTTTCTCACCTAACAGCATCATACAACATGTGCAAAAAAAAAAACCTCTGCATGTTTTTGCTTTAAACCAACCCTTACCAAATTTGTCATGCAGTTTGGATTTCTCCGAAAGCCTCTCTCACATCTCTTCCTGTTCCCCACTAATCAATTCAGCCGCATTAAGAAGAGACCAAGCCATCATGGCAGCTGCATTATTTATCACCTCAATTCTCAATGTGCATTTGCGCTAAATTCATATAATACACGTCGGGTAGTGTTCATGTCATAGTCGTCAGCCTCTTTAGGACCACGTGCTCATCGAGTGAGTACACTGTATGTGTGTCTAAGTACACTTTTAAATGGCACGGTGATATTTGCTACAGCGCCACTCTTGCTGATTCTGTATTTGATCACCTCGTGAGTCTCTAGGGAAACCTGAACCACACTTTGATAAACACTCACTTGTCTTCAGGCGTCAGAAGACGCATCGTGTTGGCCGTGTCACTGTTTGATGAGAGGCTTTCAGCGCTGGGATGATGCCCATGTTCCTGCTGTCATATGAATATACGAATGAATGACTCGGGTTTTCATGAACCGGGCCACCTGTTTTGTCATTTGCCTGTCGTAAGTGTGCTCGTTTGCACAAATTAATTTTTTAGTTTTATGTGGGCAAAAGGATGCAATCCCTGTCTGCACCGGTTAATGGATGCTGTTACATCAACGGCTTGCAAATTGTCACATTTGTCTGCAAGCAAACTAGGCCTCTGTCGGTCGGGCTTGCTCGGTCCCTAAGCTGGATTGTTTGCATTGACATAGACTATTACACTGACCTTGTGTTGGCCTGTCAAATCAAACCCTGGGATGGTTTTACTTTTCTGTGTGGCCATGTTTGAAAATCCTGTGAGGTTACAACTCTGCACCAGTTTTTTCAATTTATTCAAGATGCATGATTTTTTTATTTATTTTTTTACAGCACATATAGCCTACTGATCGCTAAGAATTTGTATTGGTACTTGAACTGGTAATCAATAATCGATAACTTGCAATATCTTTCTGACAAAATCAGATGTGCAGGTTTGCTGGAATCATTTTGCAAAACCCACCAGAACCCATTCTCCATTAGCATTCCAGTTGAAGATTGACTGAATACAAAACATTCCGTATTTTCCAATTATGATGATGAGATTGAAAAAAAATAGTTTCACACTCATCTCCCCATGCTATGACTCTAACACCTGAGCCACGTTGCGAAGAGACAGAGTAAAATGATTTGCACAGTCAACACAGTTTGCAGTCAGTTCTTCTGAAGGTGGGTTTTGTATACCTTCATACTTGTGTGTATGCTTATGATAACTCAATATGATAAAAATCCATGATGTCTGTGATTTAAAACAATACTTTATGAAAATGATAATTATACATGTGGATGAAATAGTGAAGCTTTTAGACTCAGTGACCATAATGAGAGCAATCAAATATGCAGAGCTTGGGTAAACGATTGATCGATTCTCATGGATAAAACTCAAAATATTGGCTATTAGGTATTTTAAAAAAGGAAAGAATGTGTTGATTATATCATATTTATTCATGAAATTTGTACAATATCCCAATCAGGCCAGCATCAGTGAACTTAAGTTGAACCGACACAGTCATGTGATGGCCCCGAACCATCGGACCACTGTTAATGTTTTTTTTCCTGCAAGTTTGTTTAAGTATTTGTGTGTCATGTCTCTGCTGTTCATTTCATCTTATTAGTACACCTAAATCTTGATTTTACGTGGACTTAAGGGTACATACTTTGGGAATTGCGTTAACCTTGAAAGCGCATAGTATAGAAAGTCTTGTTTTTTTAGAAAGGCATGTCTAGAAAGGGAAACCTTAGCAAACTTCGGTGGAAGAGAAGACAACAGTTGTTTGATCATACTGTATTATCAGCCATCAGCCCCATGACATCCTTACTTCTCAAGAATAAATAAAACCTTTGACTGACAGTACAAAACACCATTGACCTGTGATTGACTGTTGATAAGTGGACTAAATCAGGTGGAATTGGCTCTCTGTGACCGAGCAGTAAATAAAAAAATGCATGCTTGGATGGACACAAGCATTCTAAAGAAAAACAACCATATTGTCGCCATCAGTTGCCCCAATTCACCCGTGGATTACTTTGACTATTAATGCTTAATGTTCCGGATGATATCAAGTTTTCATCTAGCTCCATCGTTGTCCGTCCCCTAAGTCGCTAAGCCTTTGTGCACAGAATGTTGGCCATCCTCCTGTTGTGCAGAAACAAATACAAGCATCATATATACACTTTGAGGGATGTCATTTCTAAAACTTGTTGCCTTTTAGTGCAACTGCATGTGGTAGTGTAATAGAATTCCAAAGATAACGCAAAGTCAATTATTCTCGTCGTAATTGAACAAAGACAGTGGCATACAAAAAGCAGTCCTTCAATATCTTGGATCATGATAGCCAACATAGTGGTGGAAGAGCTTGAAAGGACCCTTAATTGGATCATTAAGGGCCTAGCAGATGTCTAATTGCTTTGCAGTGAAAAAAAATAGAATCATACTTTGTGTTGCTGGAAATTCCACATCTGCCCAGACAATTTATGTTTTCAACCCTGCTGTGTTCATGGAGTCCCTTGATATGCATTTTCCCCTTTTGCTGTTTTGAAGGCTACGTTAACTTAACGCAAAGGTGGTTTGTCACAGGTCAGCGTATGCAGCAGATGTTAGCAAGCATGACAAACCTCTGTGGAAAAGATTTGACCTGGATTTGCATGTTGTTGTGAGGCTAATGCGCAAGGGAAAACAAATCCTTCTTTGAGCTCATGCTCTAAGCGGCACCTCTGAAAGGTGTACCTTTTAGAGGTGCATCCTGCTTTTGGTCAGGATCAGAATGCTTTTAAAAGTGAGAGGGCTCACTTAATCCCTGGTGAGGTGCAGCACTGAACATTACCAAGGATTAGTGTGGGATACTGTCCGAATGCATTAGAGTTGTATTAGATAGCTCTGTGATGGAGCAAAGACTAATGCACCAGACTCCGAATTACAGTGTAATCTACATTTAATTGCCCGCAGTTTTGATGTGATAATGGTATTATCTAACGCAGGAGGACTAAGAAAAACAACAGGCTGTGCAAATGGAACAGATACAGTCAGGTATAGATTCGGGCCATTATACAGACTGTTGACCTGAAGAGATGATTTAGACCTCCATCATTACAGCTTGAGAGGTTAGCAACAGTAAAATGTCATCCTTGGGCTGTCTCTCTGTTCCTTTTTGGAGTCATTGCAAAACCTGAACAATCACAGAGTTCTAAATGGTGAATGTGATGCCTTTTTTTTGTCCTCTATGGCCGTTCTGGCTTGCTGACTTTCTTATTCACTGCCCCCCCCCCACAAAATGATAGAGCCAAGCACAGAAATCCCATTATTTAGAATGTTGACATTTTCAAGTTCATGGTGTCCCGATTTTGACTTAAATCATCCATCCATTTTCCGAACCGCTTAGTCCCCACGGGGGTCGCGGGCGTGCTGGAGCCTATCCCAGCCGTCATCGGGCAGTAGGCGGGGGACACCCTGAACTGGTTGCCAGCCAATCGCAGGGCACACAGAGACAGACAACCAATCGCACTCACACTCACACTCACACCTAGGGACAATCTAGAGTCTTCAATCGGCCTACCAAGCATGTTTCTGGAATGTGGGAGGAAACCGGAGTGCCCGGAGAAAACCCACGCGGGCCCGGGGAGAACATGCAAACTCCACACAGGGAGGGCCGGAGGTGGAATCGAACCCGCACCCTCCTAACTGTGAGGCGGACGTGCTACCCAGTGCGCCACCGAGCCGCCTTTTAACAGGGGTGTCCAAGTCCAGTCCTCGAGGGCCGCATTCCTCCATGTTTTCCAAGTTTCCCTCGTTAAACGCACCTGATTCAATGATCAGGCTCCTGCAGAACGTGAGGATGAACTGAAAGTCCCACGTGAGCAGCAGGGGGGGGGGGCCCCATTTCAACCCCTTACACTGAGTGCCAAGCAGGGAAGAAATGGGTACCATTGTTATAGTCACTGGTATGACTCGGCAGGGGTTTGAACCCACAACCTCCCAATCTCAGGGCGGACACTCTCCTCTTAGGCCACTGAGCTGGTACTTAAATCATTAAAACCATAATACAATGCTAAGGGAGCCTCCTAAATTTTTTCAGATTTCCTGTTTTTAATATACACAATTACATTTGAACTGATATGAGGGAGGAAATGTGAAAATGATAACAATAAAACACTCATACTTACATAAAGGAACATATCAGAACAGAAAAAGTGTCTGTCTGACTATCCTTTGAGAGTATGTTTTTCAATTATGTTCAGACAAAATTGAAAGGTTAACTTCGAGCCAGCGGTTTATCCTGCCAGACTGTAGCAAAGCACACAAATACGCATAAAATAAATAACTCCAAATGCCGACTTAATTCTGCCCTGGTTTGCAAAGTGCTTTTTAATCCAAGACAAAAGATTTAATTGACCTTAAACTCCTAAATTAAAACAAAACAAAACTATAATCCCACAATGTTATTACACAGTGGAAGAGCGGTTACATTGTTCTGTTCAGCTGCTCACAATTCTGAGGTTGAGGGTTTGAATCTCACCTCCTGCCTCCTGTCTAGTTTACATGTTCTCCTTGCGCCTGGATTGGGTTTCTCTGGTTTCTCCAGTTTCCTTTCACATTGTGGACTTAACTCATAACTCTCATTTAGGACTGAGATATTTGTGTGTGTGTGTGTGTGTGTGGGGGGGGGGGGCTTTATCACTATGCATTTGTGTTTATCATGGTTATTATAGTTACTGAAAACTTAATTTAAATAAAAATGCTTAAAAAAAATGAAAACTAGTTGAATGTAAATGTTTGTAAAATTAAAACTGTATAATTATTACAAAAGTGTCCTTTGTTTTCATTGAGTTTTTGGTTTTCATTTTAAATGTATTTATTTTGGTATTGCTGGGGTCAAGAATTTTTTTACAATGCTTTTTTTTTTTATCTTTCACTTGAAAAACTCCATATATAAAAACACTAATAAAAAATGAACTCAAAGAAAGAATTTGCTCAAGATAAAAGCTAATCATAATGACCTAAGATACTATAAAAATTAATAAAAGAAATTGATTTTAAGAAAAACAAAAGTCATAACAAAATAAAAACAAAGTCTAATGAAAAATTAAAGCTATTATAAACCCGTGGTATTTTGCCCTTCACAAAGACAAACCCTAAAATGACTTTTGTTTCAAACACTGTATGACTGTTTAATCCCTATATTAAATCCCCATTTGTGAGGATTAAAACAAAATCAGTGGATTCTTGTGACCTAATAACAAAGGTTATTTAGATGGCGGAGTAATATGCTCACCGCATTAAATGAAAATACTTTGCTTGTTTCCTCACTTCCTCTCAACTGACAAATCCCATCTTTTAACATTATCTGCCACACAAGTAAGTAGGAAATGAAACTAACTGCCAAAATAATGGACAATGACAAGAATATGACAGTGTTCAACTTTTTGGGAGTCAAAAACTGTAACTACTGTGAAAGCATTAAACATTGCTTAACAGAAGCAAAACATAATTTCATTCATTCAACAGTGATTTCACATAGTTTGATGTTCTGTGTGTAAGTGTGTTGCGTACACAACATTTACGTATTGCACTTATCAAAGAATGTTAGGAAATTTTTTGGGCAAAATGCTCAATTTTGGTCATTCTATTGTATTTGATATAACGGACTGGCAACAAGCCCAGGATGCATTCCAGTTCTTTCCCAAGGTCATCTGGGATTGGCTACAGTTTACCTGCAACTGGAATGAGGATAAGCAATATGGAAAATGCATAGATGGATAGATCACTGTCAGGCCTAGATTATAAGAAATAAAGTGCTAGGATTACATTCCCCCCTTGATTTGGATCCACCCCAAAATGTAATGGCCCACTCTTGAGCTAAAAACCTGGCAGACACAAATCACTGACATCATTTTACCTTTATTGAGCTCAAGCCTTATTGAGATTATCCTCCCATTGCCTCATCTGACAGGGAAATATTAAATATGCATATATTTTTGATAGAAAAAAAAGTTGATTTTGTCACTATCGAGTAATTGTTTTATTATATTGATTAATTGAACAATTATATAACATTTTGCATTAAAATGCACTACAAGACTTATATCACAAGAGGTAGTGATGTTGAACTCATTTTTTTTTTAAACTGATTCAGATACTGGTTCTATAATTCTTTTCCAAAGTAAAAGCAGATGTGTGCAAATGTCTTATTTTTATTAAACACAAAAGATAATTCAAATGTCTTCTTTCACAAATGAATCATTATAGATGAGAGGTTGAAACAGACAAGTTGGACAATTTTAAGATAAACAATGGCTCCAAATAACTACTCATTTCTTAAAATAGTTGCCTATTAATTTTAAAATCGATTAGTTGTCAATCATCCGATGCATTTAGACACTTCTAATACAAACACATTCTGAGTGTCTTTACAGTGTTGTACATGCTGCCTCTTTTCTTCCTACACTCTGCTCTTTCATGGTTCAGTTTTGCTCAGATTTATTATTTCAATTGTAAGGTTTGCTTTTATTGTATTTCCTTATTAAACTAGCTCGAGAACTAGCTGGCAAGAATTTTATAGCCTTTTTGTTCCATCTTGACTGTGCTCCAGTACACCAAGCAAAGTTTCATAAAGGGTGAAGGTTTTTTTTTTTTTTTTTTTGAAGGTCTTTGGGAATGTTGACTATTTAAACAGTTCTTTTAGTCAGACAGGGAAGATTATTTTACTTGCTTTATATGTTTTGGCTACTTCCTCCAGGTCCATCATTGCTTGTTTTCAGGGCGAAGCCAAAACCAAACACACTAAAATGTCATAGAAAGTCTTCCTGGAGATATGGTAGCTGTCATACTTGAGATAGTTTTCCATTTTCACTTCCTGTAGTTATAATGCTCTACTGTTAATCAATAACAACAAATAAAACACATTATGAGAGTAAGGAGCAGTGTATATATTTTCAGGTTGACAAATAAACATTTTTTTTTTTTTAAATGTGATGGCTAAGGACCAGCGACCGCAGAGCTTATTTGTCAAAACAAACATTTCGTCTGCTGCTCAGCCTGAAGGCAACATCTTGAGGAGGGGTGCTTGTGAATGTTCCTTTTGTTTATATCTACGATACAGACATTTCCTTTCCTTTTCAGTTTCAGCAAGTAACAAATGAGTGAATTCTATTTGAATGCTACATGAGAAACAAACAATTCGGGGTATAAATTTTGTGTGCCTGCTCAGGTTTCCGATATGACACATCATGAAATTACATGTAACAAATTCCTTTCCTCTAACTACCTCTTTACTTTTCACAAACGTTTATTTCTTCGCCAGACTGGCCCTGTGTTACATTGAGCTGCAGCATCAGCGATTACACTCTACGTACAGTAAACACCAAACACACATTCATCTTAGTAGCTCCTGCAGCTAATGACTATTGACCTATCAGTCACAAATGTGCTGGCCACAGACTCCCTCTAACTCGCCTTTGACAAGCTCGGCCGTACCGTTATTTTCGGTGCAGCTCATGAGATTGGCTTCTTTTTTTCGTATCTGCCTTAGGGGACATACTATGTGATTGGCAGGTAATGTAAAAAAACAAAAACAGCATTTTTCCCCTTGTAGTCCAAGAAAATACCTTCTGGATTGTGTGTGTCATTTAGGATGTGAACTTTGCTTTGGGTGGTGGTTGGATAGCAATGGTGTCTACTTTGTGTGTTCTCTGATGTAGCTGGCATAAAGGTCACTTGTACATTGGCAAATACATTGCATTTGTTCAGTGCTGTACTTCTGCATTGTGTAATGATTGGAAAAGAAAGAAAATGGTTTCAGGGGAACATTAAAAAAATATAATCAATTGCAGCATATTGACTTGGTTCTTGTTGGATTTTCTGGCCCAGAATTTCATTCGGTTTCATTCGACGTCTATTGAAATGCATCGAGGGAAAAAAAAAAACGTGTAAACATATGGGGAAAAAAAAGTAAAAATTCTGGGGCAACCAAATCAGAGTGACCTAATTTGTTTTTACTCGATGTACCATTTTTAATTATAGTTGAAAAACAAATTGCAAGCATCATGTGGAGTTGCTTAGTTCTTGCTCACATAATCAAGTGAAGATAACGTATAGAAAACGGCAAATCACCGTCAGCTAGAAGCAGTAGACGTGAGAGAATATTGCCAGACTACGCCATTTCTAGTCAGGTCATCTGTCTCCTTCTCACTGAACTGTAATTTTAGCCACGTCACCCTCATCTAGTAGCTGCTCCTTCCTCCATCTCCTGCTGCCCACTTTGACAACCATCACGGCACTTTTGTGTGACTTCTTAGAAGCTTGATAGGTTCGAAGTCATGGTTCCAGACAACAAACCTACCAAGGCTTTTGTTAAATGTGCTTTGTGCTTTGGGAACACTAAGTGGCTTTCTCCAAACAGCTCTCACAAAGTTAAATTGCATGTGGAATTGGAGCACTGAATGTTACAATAAATGGTGCACGCATCATTAAAAAGGAAAAACAAGTTCTGTCAGCGGCCAGTGGCGTTTTTCAATAGATCTATTAGAGAAATTTCAGACGTGGTTGAAAATAATAATAATAATAGCTAAAATTGATATAAGCACTAAATCAAGAATTAACCAATAGTGTAACTCCATTCCGAGAAGTGTGTCCCAATATTTATGTCCATATAATATCTCACTGATGAGATCCCAATTACATTTCCAATGATTTGTTAATACCGTCGTTTTCAGACCATACATCACATTTTTTTTCAGTTTGTCTCATCTAGCAACTTAGAATATATTCAGGTGCAACTTGTATATAATAAAAGTTGAATTTAATCCTGAACCCAAAATCCTTATTTCTTTATTGTCAGTGAATGACAAGATTAAGTACAATGTGTAAAATGCAAACAGTCAAGAGGCACAATGGCCTTGTTTCTCAAACATGAGGTCATCCGTAGCAAACGTCCAAACAACATACTATCTGTCCTGTTTGGTATATTGCACTGCAGTTTGACACTAATGGAGATCACCAATGTCAAAGAAATCAAGATAGAAAACTGTTGCAAAACTTTCCATCCTTGTATTTTTTTTCAACCATTTGTACTGTTACAGATTAACTTGACATTTAACTTTTGTACTTTTAATATCAGCCAAACACCACCCTTTTCCTGATGGGCAATCAGCCAACATTGTCTAAACAGCATTTTCCCTTTTCCTGTTCTCGCTGGATTGGTTGTTATTTTGTGAGACGGGAAGTTGTTAGACGATATTGCCATAGGAGTGAGAAGCCAGCGCTACTTCCTCACAGATAAGGAAGAAAAACATGACAGACGATCATGCACACACGCACACATACACTCATAGTTTTTCAGTGTGTTTTAAGTGGGCGAGTACTGATACCAAATATCGGTAGTAGGATGATACAGGCCCTATTTCAAGGTATCGAGGAGTTTTGAAAGCTGTGGTTGCGTACTGGCATGTAAACGTGCACTTGGTCAGTTGTGTTATTCAGAATTTGTGACAAATGTGCTGTGAGATTAGCAGAAGATTTAGACAGTGTGAAAAGCGCAAATGAGGGAGTTATATAAATAGTGGTGTAGAGATTTCATTTAGCATGCACTCATCTGCACAAATTTGACTTCGTAATGAAAGTTTTGGGCATAGACTCCCTCCCACCCATCTCCTGCTCCTTTCACTGTCAGTGTACCTACCCACAGGGGTTTTTACATTTTTATCTCTTTTCCTCATTTGTCATGTCTTAGTTAATTTTCTTCTGTCTTCCTGTAATTTTGCTCCATGCTTAATCCATGATGTCTACCATTCTGGTTTATTTTTTTTCTTTTACCTCAAGAAAATGTAACTTGCTATTATTTTTAGATATGCTCAGCTCATTTACAAAAATGCGGAGAAGCGGAATATAAAAATTTATGGATGCATGGATGGATGTTTTCAAACACAGTTCAGCAATATTAACAACAATGACTTAACAATCAGCTAAAAATAATCGACATCATTTATCACAATCAATTAAATGACTATTGTGCCCATCCATCGCTGCCAAACATTGTGTAGTGCTTCTTTGTTGTCATTAGTTTTGGCGCTTTGCACTAATGGCATACTAGCCTGCCTAGTGAGAAAAAAAAAGTGTGACTTTTTTTTACCCCCCTCCTTCCTCCATTCCCTCACTTTATCAACACCCACATTATCACAAGATTAGTGAGCACCTCGTCGCTATTATTAGTCGGACATCTATGAGTAGACACTAATCATCACTGTCTGACTACCTTGAATTTTATATTGCGTATTAATTTTTCATAAAGGCAGCCTGACCCCATTTATTCTGACTTTGTTTTTTAACTTTTGGGGGGGGCATGTGAATGGCTGAATTCACACCTAGTGTGGCCTTTATACTGTATGTGATGCAGGCTGTCTGCAAATAAAAGACTGTGTAAATAAGAATTCACAACTATGATTGGACATTCCTCAATCAGCTTTATATCTTTAAATATTATTTTGAATGGATTGGAGGTTCTCTCTTTTCATGTTCTGAACTCCTGTTTTGATTCCAGTTGTGCATTGAGCAGAGTAATGCTTGTCAGTGGAGTTGTGTCATCGTAGAAGTTTACATGGACGCATGGATGTCTCACATTTGACAATGGCCATTTGGGCCAACTGACTGAACTGCACAAGCACTCTACTGGTTACAGCCAAGTACTGTTCTCCATTTTACCTCAGCTACTTCACCCACTATGACATTTCCATGCACAATTACTCAACATCACGGATAAGAATGTTATTTGTCAAGGTCAAGGCTGTCCTTCTAACACACAAGTAAAATGGTCTCCGAGCTGCGAGAAGAGAAAACACGATCAGACGTATTGTATTGTAAGTCAAAAGAAATATCTACAATTCCTTCAAACGTGGAGAAAAATATATATAATCCTTACTTGTTAATCATGATAGTGAGGATTTAAATGAGCGCTCATTACATCCAGACCCTGAAGCTTTCACGCCTTATTCAGCACCCTGGCACCAGTAGACAGAAATAAAGCATTGCAGGCTTTCTGGAGGTGTCAGAAGTAATAAAAAATCTGAATGCTGCCAATGAGCAAAGTATTTTTCTCCAAAATGGACCATCAGTTTTAGATTTATTAGGCCCTGTCATAGAATGTAATTCATAACATAACTAATAGCCAGGGACATTATCAACACTTGGCATCTTTGGCTCCATTTGCAGCAATAACTCAATGGAAACGATCTACTGTACATACTTAGTGAGATGCTGGCCCCGTGACCTACAAAGATGTTAACTTATGGAATTAAAAATCATTTTTTAGTATGCCTTATTTTGCAGCTGATGTGAGCTGTTGTTATGTTACAAGAGAGTGACACATTTTTGGTCAGGTGTGTTTGTTTCATAAGAAGAGAATATAAAAAGCTAGCGAGTTATGGCTTGGAAGAACTCATTCATTTATTGATTTATTGAGCAATGACAACGCGCATAAACATTTCTGCAAGTGCGCCACAGTTTGCCAGCAGCCTATTTTCCTTCTGTAGTCAAAGCATGTCGCCAAAGCATGTTCAGCTATTTAATGAATGGGACAAAGGAGTCAAACACAAATACAAAATGAAAACACTCACAAGGAGCATGACAAGGACATTCGCGCTGGAGGAACAATGTGCACGTGCCCTTCAAAGGTTCATGTCATCCATGAATACCTCAGTGTGTGCATGACTTTTTGCACAATTACACTTTATAAAAAGAATTTATTTCTTTACATTCTCTTTGATTATCATGATTAAAAAGAACAGTGGGACATCAACCTTTCACTCCCATTTCCAAAACCTGCACCACTGATCATCATGTGCGTCTTATTGTATGAATAATGAAATGTCATTGGTCCTACACCATTCCATTTATAGCATTATATCTAATGCAATAAGAATAATAATTCACAGGAGGAGGTCTTAATCAGTACCTCTTTGACATCCAATTCAAACATCTTATTATTAGAAATGGCTGCTCTCCCTCCACTACAAAAATAGATTCGTTGTCAATGTTTTATTGAGACCTGTTGATGCAAAATCATTGGATGATTTATGTGACTCATTGATCCCATTTTGACCGAAGTGTGACACAGAAAGGTCTGTTGATGGAGATGTCCCTCGGTGTCAGTCGATTATTGATGAGGATGACAATTGGTTCATTCATCAACATACCATGTGGCTCTGTTAATGGTTGAATTGCATGTCTTGGAAATGTTTGAGGAATGGCAAGCATGAAGAGCAAAACATTATACTTCAATGATCTTGTGTAAATGTTACACACACTGACCATAGCCAGCAACCCAGAGCAACAACTGCACATCAACGGAACTTTTTTTTCTGACTCCAAAGGGTTTTCAGAAATTGTCTTTGACAGGCAGTAAAATGGCCTAAGACAGACGTAAACAAGAATAGATAGCTCCACACAAAACTAATAGCAGCAAAGTTTTGAAAAACAGATTGGAAAATGTAAGTTCTTGCCTCAAGGCACAATAAGTGTATCTTGCAAAGAGTCTACTGGCCTTGCTCTGGATTATCTCTCCCGTCTTGGAATCCTATTAAGTCTATCCCGGATCACTGACACTCTGGCTAAACCAGATTGAACTTGCTTGGGTGCTCAACAATTAGAAACGAAATATTTTTTGAAATCTTCTGGCAGAAACTAGATTTCACTTTTGATAAAAACCGGTTGTACAGCTTCACTTCAGATGTGTGGTTAACAATTTAATGCTCTTCCAATACAACTACCAAACATGACCATTATTTGATTGATCAAAGTCAAATAAAAGCATTCGTGCCATCATGGCATTTAATTGCTGAGGTTCATCTGCTTTAGCTCTTGACTGAAAATGTTCATTGGTGTACGACAACTGAGTGGTTGTAAAACACAAATATCCTTCTAGGCTTTTGGAGCTTCCCTCTCGAGAGAACAAATGTTCTCACCAGTGTTCTTTTCAATGACCATCACGGGGCCTGTAACGAAACAAATCCATAGTGACTGCTATTTTTTTCTACTGCTGGGTTAGATGGTCCGTAATGATTATTATCTCCTTACATCCAAGCTGCTTTCATTCTTTTAGATTGTAAACGCTCGTATCGACTGGTTTGAAAATGTCAACACAGGTAATTGGTTAATGATTATCTTTTTCTCAAAGTATTCCAGATATTTTGTGCATGACATTTTGGGCTTATGACACATAATTTCATTCTTTATTTACTTTTTGGCTAGAGTAAAAGGTGCATTCAAAACAATAGGTTTAATTGTAAGAATGGTTTAAGGCAATGTGTAATTGACTATAAGTGAAGGTATTTCGTACATAAAACAATCTTTGCTGAACGAAATGATCTCATATCCTTTTCCCCCCCAAGGTTTTCAACTTGCAATAACATTGGTGACTTGAATATTTTAGAAATATTATTGTCATATGAAACACTCAGTGTTCTCTTGTTGTTATTCATTGTAAATATTTAAACACTGCTTTAATTACTTCTTTTTTTTTACAATCCTGCTTCTCCTATTCGCTCAGAGCGCTACAAAATGTGTACATTAGATTGCTATTATGTATGAGATGATCCTACATTATAAAATGGTGAGTTTTAACAGCAAAACAATCAAATGTGCTCATAATTAAGCAACTGCTAAAAGCACATTGAAAGGGTTACATTGTTTGTTTAGAGTCTGCATAGTTGGTTTTATACGAGTGAATACAGCTGCTTCAGGAATTTTGTTTATCTTTTCTATCTTTGGAAGAGGCAAGTTCCTGTTCATAAATCAGTTATATTATTCTTCCTTGGGCTATTAAATGAATGTTTATAGGGGTTATTGTATAAAAGTAAGGCTTTACAAGAACGCACAATTGAACTGTTGATACAATGGCAGCCAGCCTAAAAAAAATGTTTGATGAATTAGTGCTAGTGTGTGCACATATTATAATATTTTCATTCCCATGTTATTAGTGTGTTTGTGATGCTTGAATATGGACAGCTAATATTTCCTGTTGCTCAAAAGTGCACTAGATGAAGTCGAAAGCCAGAAAAATCTGGACTGCAAACAACGGAAAACATGGCCTGGAGCATATAATATTATTTTGTTTTTTTAAAGTCAATGGTGCTATATTACCGCTGTCATTCCCAGATCAGCAACCATGTTTCAGTGCAATAACATGGCCTTGGGTTCATTGTAAGGCAGCCTCCTTGGTTTCCTTCAGTAATTTCATTATATGACTTGTTGTCTTGGAAACTATGCTTGTTTTCTTCCAGTTTGCCTTTTTAGCATTTAGTTTTTCAAACATTGTTAAAGTTTGGTTTAAATACACTGTGGACTGTTATTCTTACTAAACCTTTTAGTTTATCACCGCCAAACTCTTCTCTCTGTGTTATTGAATCACTTGGTTGTTCTCAAGGTTTAATATATCAGTAATTAAAATTTTAACGTCACAAAGCTTGAAGGCCAAATTTAATTCTCTCTTGGTCTCGCTCTCACTCTCTCTCTCTCTCTGGCTTTTAATATGTCAATGTAAATGTAAATATGGGTGTGTGTATGCATCCATATCAAAGTGGTGGCTAATGGAATCATTGTTTTGGATCATTTTTATTTTTACTCCATGGCAAAGCTTCAGGAAATTGCTGCAACGAACCCTTGACTTGTATAAGGAAGCAAGCGAATTGATTTAGTAGGACTGGGGTGGAATTAGGTGATCTCAGAGGAGGGTGGTCTATTGTGTATTATAGTAAAAATCAATAACTATTGATTTTCAAACTGTCATTCAACTCTCACCCGCTTTATATGTAGTAATTGTGCCTGGAGGAAAAAAATGTTTTGTCACAGGGAACTACCTCAGGATCCCTGACAAACCTAATACTACAACTTCTGTAATACAGAAAATGTTCTCTTGCGAGATGCAACCTTACATTTCAAAAGAATCTATATATATATATATATATATATATATATATATATATATATTTTAAATTTCCAATTGTAGTAGTCTTCCCAACTGGCCCCTGTTTGTGAGTCACTGGCTGTTTTCAGCAAATTCAGATATAGATGTCTGTGAAAAGCAAATAGAACCTCAGGGGACAAAATCTTTTTAGAGCCACATTGAGGCTCTTTGATCCTTCTGACTCTCGGTGACTTTCGAAAGTAATAAATAATAAGTATTGAATTTCAAATGATTTTTATTTTACTTATTTGGCACGCCACTTAGTACACACAATAAAATGATAAAGGAACACTGATGCAGACTGTCTTTTTTTTTTATGGTCAATGCCCTTTGGGTTTCATTTAAAAAACATGAGGACTCAAATAAATGTTGACAATTTTATTTGAAAGTACGGAGTCTGTTTTTTAGAGTTTAACATGTTTTCATTACAAAAATAAATACAAGGGGTATATCTCGATATAAATTTAACTGTAAAAATTATAATGACGTATTTTTGAATGAGTTACTTACTATATAGTCCATGGCAAAGCTAAACTACAAATTAAAAACAACAGCAAAAACAAAGATATTGTCTAATTTCGAGACCGTTTATTGATATGTAAATGTTTATTCATGTGTATATATATATATATATATATATATATATATATATATATATATATATATATATATATATATATATATATATATATATATATATATATATATATATATATATATAAAAACACAACCGGTCAATCCTGTGTGGCCTGTTGTGATGTCACTGAGATGCATACTGTGTCTGGTTTGTGGCTTGGTGCTGGTGTGATTTATTACCCAATGGTTTTGTTTTGATAATTGACTGTGCTGACCAAGAGCTCTGAGGGGGCACCAGAGGGTTGTCTGGGTCAACTTGTGGTGGTGTAATACGCCTGTGTGGAACTGCATTGATTTTCTGTCATTAATGGCAACATTCACTTTCTTTAGTGACCATTGCCCTTTACATAGGAGTAATGTTGTCAACAACAGCACACTTGATTATTTGAAGCTGATAATTTATGAAGGATGCTCCTTGTGAAAGTTTTCATAAGCTCTGCACAGGCAAAGAATTACACATCCAAATGGCAAATATCTACAAATGCTGGCATAAAGATGAGGGAAAACAAAACTTGCAGTCAGGAGCTTTTCATGCAGTGCCAGCTTCATGTGTCAAACGTTTGGATTTATCTTTTGCAAGACCATATTGCATTCCAATTTTATTCTGAAAACGAATAAAAGTAAAAAGCACCTGCTTGAAGTAGAAATATGTGCTGTGTGGGACACACTTTCACCCACACAGCTCTACTGTGAAAGTATACCTTATGTAGAGTGCGTGTGACACGCTGTGAAACATATGGCTGCATCTTCTAATATGCCTCCAAAATATGTTAAATATACAGGACGTATTTATCACAGAATGGCAACTGTGCAGCTCCGTGGTGATACAGTGTTTATTTTGTCTTTTCTCCAAAGAAGACCTCAGTGGGAAGAGAAGAAGTACAGGTGAAGGTTTAATGGGCTCTTGTGGAACAAAGAGACTTTTATTCCCCAACACTTTGCACTGTGCAAGTGTGGAATAAAAATCTGCCAAGCTTCTTTGAAAAGGCATTGGAGGACAAATGGAACAGAAACCACTAATGCAGTCTAATCTACTCAGGCTTACTTATTGCTAAGTGAAGACTGTAGAAACCACCAGTCCGATGATTTTATGCCATGAAGCAAGTGTCGATCTGGCAAACATCAAGTGAGAGTTTAGCCGCTTTGTGAGAAGCAAGGATGTTCTAACATGCTGTACAAAAGGAAAATATAGACAGCCTGTTCTAACAAGGAGTTAGGATTTTTTTTTTTACAAAAAGCTATACACTGTGATTTGTACAAAAATATAGTTGGTATATTTTTTTTAGACTCAGTTCAATGTAAGAAAAAAATATAAGAATATGCTGTAATGCCATCACAGTAAAGTCATGGTTAGTATGTCCAAGAGGACCAGAGTTCAATTTTTAGCTCAGGCCTTCCCATGTGCAGTCAGGATTGGCACTTAAATAAATCCCTTTATTGATTGTAGGAGATGTTAACAACTATTAGTTAATTATTTATATTTGGAGGTTGAAAACTCTCTGAATTTCAGGATTCCTGCTTCCATGTTTCTGTCGTACTGAGTACGAAAATGAGGTTGCCTTGCCTTGTTGCCGCCAAGTAGTGCACTCATAAGCATCAAGTCCTCAATTATACCCATTATTCCAATATTTTCCAATTTTCTAGAAGACATTACCAAATTACATTTTTTATAGTATTACACTAGCACGTGTAGTGTTATTGCTTGGTCTCTTTGGAGGTTAACGCTGTACTGCTTGCTTTTCCTTCAGTCTGCTTTGCTGCTGCCTTTTTTTTTTATTTGCACTGAGCTTGTGCTGGCCCAGTGACACCCGCGTTATCCCAATGTGTGTCTAACTGAGAATCTGCTACCGACCGATTTCAGTGACCTCATCACACTTTGACAGCTAGACTCTGAGCTCCAAGTGTATGTGGGTGCACATATGTCAATTTGCTCAAGGATATGAGTGTGGTCTGGATGCTATATAGTGTCTGCCCAAACAGTTGCACTGTAATGTGTTACAAGAACACTGGCAGAACCAGGACTCAATAACCAGCTAAGACCAGATTTCATTTGCTCTATCAATAACTGTCACTGTGCTGTCAACATTGATGATGATACAATCTGTGTTAACCATCGTATTATTTAGCTCCTTTGTGTTGTCGGTCAATGTACTTCTTTGACACCAATTTCACTCCATTTTGCTGTTGTCTTCTTTTTTTTGCAGTTTGCTGTTTTGTGGTCCATAAGAGGTGCCATGAATTTGTCACATTTTCTTGCCCAGGAGCGGATAAGGGTCCAGACACAGATGTAAGTAACTCAGATTGTAAGTAACTAAGTTTACAGTCAAGCCTGGCTGAACTTTGAGCTAAAGTAACAGAATAAATACTTTTTTTTTTTTTTTTTTTTGCTGGAACTGACAAATGAAGATGGTGAATAAATATTAAAAAAATATTTTTTGTAATTTTGTTCATCCTTCTATGCCAGCTATGTTAGTGAGAGGCACAATTACGTAAATGGTCTTCCACTATGTGGCAAAACATATAAAATATACAACCTAAATAATTTCTATTTCATGGTGTGCCTTGACAGTTTTGTAATGTTTTCATATCAATTTTTTATACATAGAATTTTTTTGTTCTAATTAAAAAAAAACCCAATAAGAAATATCTCAGGTGTAAAAGCTACTGAAGAAATAATAATTCAAGTCAGCATTATAAGAGCTACTGCATGTATAGATTTAGTCAAGATGCTGTGTGATTGACTCGAAGCAGGTGCAGGTGGACAAGTCAATTCATTTAATATCGATGTTTCAATGGGGTCCCTGGGTGCTGCAATTAGGAAAATGGGATTAAAATATTCTCCTCGTTGCATCACTGCCTCCACACAGCCCAGGAAGAAAAGATTATTCTATGCCAATAATGCAGGTTGTGATTTCAATACATGTTCAAAACCTTTTGAGCTTGCTCCCAGAACAGTGAGAGAGTTCAAAGTTTAATTGTAAATAATAACTAATCCGGCAGTGTTATTCTTGAGAAATTATGGTATTTTAGGATAGTCCAGTGTTTCTATATTTGTTATATTTTATATTATTTTTCAGTTTTTTCCCATCAAAATTATTTGAGCAACTAAACAACAATTAATTGGCTTGTAGTTGCAGTTCAATCAACTACTGCTTGCCAAATGTGAAAACTCCACATTGCGTGTGTCTGCTTGGTGGCCATGACGCGTTTATTGCCAGTTCACCTTTCAGTGTTACAGAGACCTAAGTTGGCCTCTGTAACCAGAGACAAGCCAGACTTGTGCCGTTCAACATCATCGAAGCCTGAGCAGCCAAAAATAGTTTAAGCCGGGCCACCTCATTATTTAAACAGAAACAAGGGTTCAAAGAGGTTACTACTTGTGTTGGTGCTAATAAAATGACAAGTTGTTCAAAATTAATTTAAAAATGTATTGCATTTCAACTCATATGAAGTTTTTTTTTTTTTGCACCACAAAACATCCATCAATGTTTTGCATTTTACTTTATCCTAATTTGTTACTCTGAATGGACAATCCTAGCACAAATTATTTTCAGTATTTTTTAAACCTTTGTAATTGCTTCGATTTAAGTATGAATCAGGCATAAAATGCAATCTTATCTTCATCAGTCAAAATAATAGACAACTACATTATACTAATATATCATACTATAGTTACACAAATACCACACAATTTATAATCATTCACACTCCGGCTTATGAGTATGCTAGCTATTCTCAAAAAGCATTGCTCAATATGTGAACATCGACAATTGATGCAGAAATGCTGGTCATTTTCAAAGGAGTCAAATACTTTTTCTTATAAGTACATACATACTATAGTTGATGTTAGAATTCCTCATTCATTTTTTTAATTAGTGCCTAAAAAAGCCCCCTGGGTCACTTTGATAAGATTGTCATAATGATATTCTGGTCTGAGGAACTGAACCTAGGCCCCTCTGGCCACTCATATTAACATTTATATTATTCATCTGCCTCATTAGGAAACTTACTGGATAGTGGATTTTTCTTTACAGTACAAGAACTCTTTCACTGATTTGCACTATGACGAAAGGCCGTCAATGTTCAGTGCTTACCCATTAGAATCTAATAGCTGTGGCCAACAGAGGGAGCGAATCTGCACAAGAGAAATATTTCAGGGGACCCTATGTGTTGGAGCAGCAGAGTGTTAAATGAGTCTCGCACATGACTTCACACTGGCCTCTTGCTTCACGTTTATGTCTTTATAACTGTTCATTGGCCATGCGCCACATCTTTGTTTTCCAAAGATGCACGGACAGGATATCTCTACTCCATTATCTTTTTAATATACATTTATGCGCGCTAAGTAGTGTTGTTGCCATGGGTAACCACACATATTACATGGCATTCTGCCTCCCGGGCAAGCAGTCCAAGAAGAAACTCCCATGGCAAGTAAATATCCTTAAAATCTGCGGGTTCTTGGCTACCTGCATTGAATGACTCACAATAATGTTTTATAACAGTCCTACTGGAAAAGAAAACTTTCGTTGAGAGGCAACCACAAGATATTTTGGGTAACTTCATCTTACACGGGTAGATGCCGCACATTGCATCATCTTCACATTTATGGACATTTACGCACATAATTGGCTCCTTTAATGTACTCATCAATGTTGCTTATTTTGGATTAGATTGGTTAATTTTGGTCAGGCTTGTATTTACGTATCAAATGTCTGTAGGTGGAACGACAATAGCTGTGTCATCTGCGTAGACAGTGTTACATCATAGCATTTTCCACTGCACGGCACCAACATGGCACAATGCAGCGCATCCATCCATCAATTTTCTATACCGCTCATCCTCATTCTAGTTGCAGGCAAGCTTTGGCCTGTCCCAGCTGACTTTTGGTCAGAGGCAGGGTTGTCATTGGACGCCAAAGCCCTGCAAAAGTAGGAATTTGTCTCAAGGAAATGGAAGCGGTGATTTATATCATTATATAGTTTGATATTGACTCTGCTTGCTTGGAACTCCAACTAACCAGGCATTACGAGAAGGTAGCAAGCAGTGAAAATTGGCAATCGTAATTGAACCGCTGTTTGGCTCATACTGGGGTGACGCCAACCGAACAGGACTGCTTAGTGAAATTAAGACTTAATTGGTACATCTAACCCTTTCAGACTGTGACTCAAGTGGCATTACAAGACCACAGGTGGCTTAAGCTTGTTTTTGCTAAAGCCATTTATTTGACAAAATGCTGCTCTTGTTGACTGCCTGGTGTAACGCTAGGAGTAGCAGCACGAGCGACTTTAGTGTTTTACAGGATAGAGGCATCAATAATGCAGAAGCTTCCCCTTTCACCACAAGGCTCAGCAGATGAAACTGAGAGCTTTGCTGTGCTTGTGTTAGTGCGGGTGCGTGGCTGCTGCATCATTGATGTCCACTTAACCAGCAGTCTGCTGTATATGACCCGAGGAAATCCACACTGATTTGCCCTTTGCTCTCTCTGTCTCTCTATATCTGTCTCTCTCTTACTAAGCAACAGAATTGGCAATAGACAGAAATATCGTATTTATTGATGGCCTGCGTTTTGAAAGTCTCAGTTTAAATTTTTAATTTCAAAGTGAGCTCTAATATTTAAAAACTTAAATCATTCAGGAAGAGACAGTTGTTACAGAAATGTCTGGAAAAACAAACACTGTGGTACAAACGCTTGGAGCTCACCATCATGGTAAGGAGTCTGTGTGGAAATGGGAAATCAGATTAGACAGTGGGGCTAAATGACATCATGTGCACCACAGGCATGGTTGCATGTCACAGGCAATAGATCCTGTCATCAGTTCTGCGCTTCCTTCAAGCAAGGAAAGGGTGTTGCTATCCTCTTAAAATAGACAAATGACACCCCACTGTGATGTTCAACATTTCACACGGTACTTGGCAATGCAAAAAAGATGGGACACAGACTTGCAACTATCAAAACTGGAGACAAATTATCATGGGTATCTTCTTTCTTCTCCACAAACGGCTGGACCTCCAGGGCAACAGAAATTATACACAGTGGGAGATGAGGAACCACATGCTGCAGACACGCCCCCTCTATGAGAACTGCACAGGCACAAATCTGGCGCAGGTACATGCCGGAAGCAGAGACTGAGTGGAGGAAAGAGAGACCTAATACTAATGTCCTGGTTACAACAGATCATGCAAAATTGTAAGCTCAGCTCAAGTAGGCGTTGCTTTCCTTTGTATGACAGATAGAAAGGAAGGAAGGAAGGAAGGAAGGAAGGAAGGAAGGAAGGAAGGAAGGAAGGAAGGAAGGAAGGAAGGAAGGAAGGAAGGAAGGAAGGAAGGAAGGAAGGAAGGAAGGAAACAGACCACCAAATTGCGTATGGATGGAAATCTTCTATTTGATATTTTTTTTTACTAGCTAGGTGACCCTAATAAGCCGCCGTCAGGAAAAAAAAAAGCCCACTGCCTGCAAGGCGGGCCACATACGAGCGCGTCGGCACCTCCTGCTTTCTCATCCGACACGACATCTACCCCAGGATCCACCCGGCGGGTAGACAACAACCGATTCTGATGAATGAGTCATTCTCGCAATTTTCACAAATCAATACTGACGAAAGGACGTCACTGACTCTCTCTCGCCATTTGTTTTGTCCGAGGTTGGTCTGAGAAAAGTAAAAGAATTGAATCTGTCAGCTGGCTCATTATGCTGAAAAAGGCTCCCCCAAATATTTTCCAACACATCTAGATTTACTCGTTATGCAGCTGACAGATGGTCGATGACTCTTTATTCTGCCACTTGGCATCTGGATCATCATCAACTGGAAGCACAAGTCACTTTCTCAACTGTACTCAACTGGTTTTATTCTCAAGTACACTAACTAGTACTAGAGATAAAAAAAACCAGCCGCTTCAATTTTCAGTTCAAAGTTCAGCTCTACTTTGCTCGGAAATGCAAAGTGTTACATCACGTTTCCCGTTTTAAAAAGACCTGTTGATCCTGCTTGACCTGTTCAGTGACACACTGACACACGACATCATTACTCTCAGCCACACGGTACTTACGCACTTCAACTTGCTTTTGCCTCGATTATTAATGTTATTCAGAAAAGTAAAGCAAAACTACACCCATCACAGGATTAGGCAGACATGAGTATTCTTTTGAGAGCAGTGTAATTTTCTACCACTGTAAAGTATGATTACAACAATATACTGTAGTGATTGGTGTCAATCAAATATAATCTTAATCACTCTTTATTATCATGCATTTGAATGTTAGGTTTGCTTGATACTCTGCAGTGACGTGGCCCCTCTTTCTCAGTCTCCTGACATACCCTCCAGCTTCTTCGTCACCCTGACTGAACAGAACGAGCAGGATGAATGAACTAACGAGTTGGGCCAAACTGTAGTTAAAATCTCACGTATCATTTAGTGCATTGCTTGCAGATAAATGTTAACAGCTAGCACACAGGAAGGAAAACCCCCTGTGAGCTGCAGTGGCAACCTGCCCACCCTCTCAGCACTCATCAGCTTAGTGAAAGGCCAAGAGGAATGAGGGTGGTGATTTATGGGCTAAAAATAGTAACCCCGTCTAGTCTAACACCTCCAGTCCAGATAGATGATAACTCCAGTTTGTTCTCTACTGACTAACCTTTTGAACTTTAGTTCCGCTTGCCTAAGTCACTGAAAAGGGAGCATTAGCAACCAGCCAGTACTGCTCTTACATCTTTTTCGAATGCACACGTGTCTTGATGTGCACTTGATGAGCGCTATGAAGTCTAATTGAAATGTGAAGCTCCACAGCGGAATAATCACAGAGCCAAAGTGACACATAATATCGTTACAGTGTTATTACACTAAGTGCTGCATGAATTAGCGTATATAATAACTGTTTCAACTGGCAGCAGAAGTGTCTCTCTCAGTCATTAAGCTATAAAATATACAGTGAGAACTGGAAAAATATGTAAATGGTTTATACAGAAAATCTGGATGATTATCATCAAACGTACCTTAAACCCTGCTCTGACTAAATTGGTCGGGTTTTATTTACGCAGTTGTTGACCATGCTTGATAACATACAGCAACTGGAGGTAATTACCATATTTCAGTGTTGTACATTACAATATGAAATTTTGTGTAGCTCTTGTTTTCATCAAAGCTGGGAGTAAATTCTATCCCGGCTGACATTTGTGACAAATTGGCTGTCAGTCACAGTGGCACATACAACATGCTAGTCGCAATCACTTTTACACCTGCATGCATAAATGTGAGCCTTAAATTTACTTAATTACTCTTAATGTATTTGCAAAATTCTATTGTCTGCCAATGTCACTGGTCATAGTTATACAAACTTTCAGATGCAAGTTTGTCACACTGAGTTTATCGCTATGACAGTGGTTTGAAGCAAATTAAATTTGATACATCAGGTGAAGCCATGAAGCTTTTACATTCGAAGGAGAACCTCCTGCCATCTCCTATTCAGATGTCACCTCTTGATGAATGATGACGGTAAAAACAAAAGGCAGTTTAAGTAGGGAAAGGAGAATCTGATGAGAATTTGAGGCTCATACGGATCAAAAGATACAAGGCAATAAAGAGACATAGTGACAATAAGAGCGGTTCGTGTTGCTCACACACAAATTGCAAATGCCACACTAGGTGGGTCTCTTTTGACTCTGCGGGATGCAGGCAGGTTGTATTAGCTACTCCTCCTTTTTGATTAGCATCTAGTTCATTGAGCTAATTTTTGCAGGAAATAGGAGATTTCCTGTAACTAGCCCTTTAGCGACGCTCATGTTTAAGGTAAATGAGCGAGTTCATGAATTTTCAAGCCCTTTTGACACCGTAAAAGTGTGAGTAATATGCTGTGATCTGACAGATAGATGCAGATAGATGTCCCTGGCAGCAAAAAACCTGCTCATAAATGTCCACCCAAATAAATCAGTATACCGTTTTTATTTACTCAACACTAAAATCTTGGACTGAATTCTTGATATGAAAATGATGATGGTGAGATCCACTGAAGGACTGAATCATTGGTACACTTATTTGTAATTACAAGCTGCCTGCTGATGGCTTCGATTGCTCTGACAAATTCCAAAAGAACGTTGTTTGAGACAAAAAAAGTTTAGTTGACATTATTTCCTCTGATGAAAAGCCCCTGCTCAGCATCACTCTGCCAAGCATTTCATTAACAAGCCTGCCTGATGTCCTGCTTGCTAATGAAGCTGGATCGGCGAGTGAGGCCAATTAGCCGACATCAGTGGGCTGACCCCTGTGTCTCCAATTCATTACTACCTCCAGCAAATTTTAGATGAGTGCTGTCCATGACCTTTGGCTTTACATACACACTTAGATGGGATTAACAGAAAAAAATGGAATAAAGACACGACTAGGCAAAACAAATGATAGTTGCCCCTCCCTCTTAAGAGTTACTGTTTGTACATTTTATTTAGTTCAGAAATTCTTCTGCCGAAACAATCACAACAATAATTTACAGGATGTTTTCCCATTAACATCTACACCATCAGCAGTTCATCAATTTGGATCATTTTGACAACTTTCACAGCTATCTTTTTTCACACATGCTTTTTTTTTTCAAATTTATTTTTCTTACATAATATTAACTTATAAACTATGACATTTGGGATATTTATTATGAATATAAATAATACACACCAACTTTAAGCATCAATTTCAAGAATAAACACTTCACACAGTGTAACTGAATTGAAACCCACACAAGAGTTGCGTGTTCAAGTTTTCAACTAGAAAATGGCAAAAATATCTATGTAATCAGTTACTTTTTTTTTAAACATGAAACTCATAAAACAACTAGCAGAGTAACATCCAATGGTGATATAATAAAAAAAAAATTACTATGATAGAATGTTGAATGCATAATCATTATCATATCAAGCCCATAAGAAACGAATCCCCTTGATTGTAGATATGAGAACTGATGTGCTCCATATAACGAACTTGGCTGGCATCAGTTTGAATCCCTCCCCTCCAACTCCGGTAGTGTGAATGAGAATATGCCCAACTTGATTAAAGAAAAAAAATTGCGATAAACTCTTTGCACTACAGTATAGTGCATTTAATTCTATTATCTAACAGCAATTGGAATAAAAAGAAAAAAAAGCATGATCCGTTGACTAGCATGTGCCAGTCAAATCTAATAAGAACTGCTTAAAGCAAGCATAGATGAATGTTTAATTCCATTGTGATGAACAACAAGCTGAAGGAACATGTGGGCACATTTTATCCACGATGGCCTTTATTGGCACTATTATTAAAGGTCAACCATCTTCTAGGCTGCCTTGTACCAGCCGCTGGGCTGCTTTGCTGTAACATTCTAATGTCCTTATGTTGAGCCAAGTGATTAGGTTGCTCCTTTCTCCCGGCACCACTTGCTGTGGTACGACGGTGCCACCCGGTCGCTCTTGAATTTCCGGTGAGGCTGAAATTGGTGAGAGGATCTGGAGGCGCTGAGACACTTATCTAGTAGCCGCCAGAGATGTGTTAATGGACAACCCTGTGTGCTCAGTGATGTGTCGTCACTTATCTTCATTTAGGCTACAGGTTTCATTTTGTGCGCATTACATCTTCCTCCTAGTCAATCTTTAAATAGATGCACACAAATTATTCAGACTTTTCACACCTGCCATGTCACTTCATGTGAATTCATTTTAGCAATTACACCATGAAACTGATTCATTTACGACTATGATTAATAATGAATTGCTAATTTAAAAATTTGCCATTAGTAGTACTAAATTTTACAGTGTGACCTCCAAAGTGGATCGTGCCCAAGTGTTCTAATTAAGGGTTTATCAGGAAAACATACCCCAGTCCAACAATACTTGGAATTGATCTGTTTCACTTAGATAATAAAAGGTACCAGAAATTTGGGGGACCATATTTAAAACAAGTACAGAAAAAAAAGCTGGTGTTTTATACGCTTGCTTATTATAAAATATTTAATACTTAACATTTTTGAAGCAATAAAAACTAACAAAAACTAACAAATCATGTTGAAAACTAATTTTAAAAAACAAAACTCAAAATATAAAAACTATAGCATAACTATAAACCCAAAACAAATATACTTGTGGTATGTAGCCCTTCGCAATAATCAGCACCCAAGAAGCAGCTCACAGCTTGGTCAGTGATCCCTGCTCTAAGTTGTGCATAGGTGTGTGAATATATATTTTTTTGTTTGAATGCGCGATTAATCGGTGACTAGACACTTCACCCTTTGCCATGACCATAATGAGGACAAGCGCTATAGGCGAAAAATGGAAGGATTGGACAGAGTGCCCATTGTCCTCATGTCCAGGTGTCAGTCAGATCTTTGAATCTTGCAGTATTGGGCACTTTCACAGACTAGAACGTCCAAATTGTTTCATTATCAAAGCTGCTGGGATTGTAGATCTTTTTTTTTTCTTTTAAAACGCACTCCATCTGTTGATCTGTCGCTATCACTTGTTTGCGCCTTAGTGGAAGGAACAAAGCAGAGAAGGGGTGAGGTGACAAGAGGATAGTCCTTCAAGATCAGCTGTGTGGAGGTGGGCATGACTAAGTGCAGCTGGCATGGCTCCCCTCTCCCCTTCTGCGCTGTCTGTCAACCCCAGCTTGTCGTTATCTGCGCACACTCTGGCCCGCCTGCTAATTGGACAATGTGTAATGTTAACGGAGGGCGCAAAAAGATGGGCCTTGTGTGTCTGCCAGATTTTAAATAACTACGACAATATACATCATACTCGTCAGAACTTCCCGTAATTGAATTTAAATATTACGGTTTATGTTCTAATTTTCTCATCATTAAATGCTAAGCTCACACACCAATAAAGAGATAAAACCCGCTTAACAAAACATCAACAAGAAATACATTGCATTACATCAACAACAAAACTGTGACTCGAACATCACCACCAGGTCTTGTTGCCATGGTAGCTTTAGTGAATTTAAGCTAAGCATGTTACAAGCAGCTTTGCAGTATGGTTTTTTTCATTTCTGATATGTGTGCAAGTATAAAGATTTGAGGAGAATTGAAATCCTGCTTTGGATGGTGGGACTCCATTTTAGAATTCAGGTGACGTCCGTACAGACACAGCTATTTTTATACATTTTGGGTCATTGAAAACTGATGTTTGGGTTGTAAAGAAGACTCGAATTACAAAACTGGTGTAAAATTGGCATTCCCCTTTCTTTGTATGATGTTTCAATGTATACTATCAATTCCATTTTTTGAATTCTAAAAATGTATTTGATAAATTTAATATTCACCTGGACAGCACCTCAAGCCCAAGAAATCTTGGTTTCAAGTATCGGCTTCATCCCACCACTGTGGAATTTGCACCATCTCCTTTTGCTCATTCCTAATTCAAGGTTATACATTTGTGTTTGTGCAGGAGCTAGAAAAAACATCACCCGTGTTTTGCGTCAGATTCAGCCATGAAAAGCATACGATAGAAATGTTCCTCTACGATGAAAACATTTTCAAAAGAAATATAGGCAGAGACTTTATTGCATCAGTCCAGAGGCCAGTGTCAAAATGCCTGAGTTGGCAAATGGCTTCATTGATCACAGCCACAATGATATACTGCCAGCTCCGACAGAGATTAATTACACTCTTGCATTTACTCTTGATTTCTATCTCTCTGTTGATATTCTCCACATCCATTACACATTGGACCGTGGAATTCAGATTCAGGAGTAAATTAAAATATCTTTCTTAACACATTTGCAGGACATTTTTTTCATGCACAGGATGGGTTTCCCACAAAGTGGTGCTGTAAAGAATTCCACTTAGCAATATTTGAACTCATTGGGGTGGAAAGCAGGTGAACATTCAAAGTTGTGTAGGTGCTCTGTTACTGTTGCTCCGGCAGGCCTTGTGTTCTTCAAGTGAATAATTTTAAAACAAAGAGACAATCCCTTGTGGAAGATACACACGGAAGTGGTCTTGTCTTTTTATTGTTTTAGCTACAAGTTATTTCGATGAGATTCATCATGTCTTCGTAATGCTATAAACAGATTCTTTTGTTCAGACAATTACACTTGTCTGAACAAAAGAATCTGTTTAAAATACAAATAAAGTTGCTTTCAGCCTATACTTGAAGTTAATGTATAAACTAGATCACTGACCTTTTTTCTTTTCCTGTCCTGTTTATTTCTTCAGGATCCCAGAACAAAACATAAATTTAAGATCCACACGTTTGGGAGTCCGACCTTTTGTGACCACTGTGGCTCTCTGCTGTACGGCCTCGTGCACCAGGGAATGAAGTGTGACAGTAAGTGCTTCATATATTCATATATTTTATCCTAAAATAAAACAAAACAAGACAGCTCTAATACAGAATGCACTTGCCGGCCACAATTAGGTACACCTGACTAATGTACTAAAAAGATTTTTTTAAATTTTTTTAATTGTTCTCCAGCGTGCGATATGAACGTCCACAAGCAGTGTGTCATGAACGTGCCCAGCCTGTGTGGGATGGACTACACGGAACAAAGGGGGCGACTTTTCCTCAAGTGTGAGGTCAGCGGGGAGAAGCTGCAGGTCACAGGTAGGTCGACTTGTCATTTGCTTGATGAGTACACTGCCGCTTGAATACACTTGTCTGTGCGAGAACATCCCGGCTATTGGCCTGTTTCCGCTGTGACTTCAGATCAGAATTAACACCAAGGCCATCTCATTTCGTACATAAAAGTCACCCTCAGTCTTTTGATACCATTAACCTGAATTAAACCTCTTTTACGCCGTTTATTCTGCCCGCTTATTATGCAGTCAATCTCACTGCTAACAACCCGGCTGACTCTTTTGCTATCAGTTATCAGCATGGCACAACGGCAATACCCCATTTAGAAAACGGATCAATAATCCTCTTTGCTAGACTCTCCTGTAAGAAAGAAAATACCAAAGTGAATAGTCCAGAAGCAGCCAGGCGCGTGGGTTACTATATTTTCAAACTGTCACGACTGTACTGGCAAGCGATGCTGCTCAAACTCTGAATCTCAATTACTAACGCAGTGTTCAATCAAATCATTAGAGACAAAATGGAGATTTTCCTTAGTGGCAATTTCCTACAGCTTAGATTTTATGTTGTGACATGGCTTGATTCTATTTATTCTAAGTGCAACGTGGTGGAAGTCTCTTAAAGGGGACGTCTTATGGAAATGTGGATTGCTCGTATACACAAATTTGGGTCTCCGGAGTGCATGGCCACTCATCATGTATGAAATTACACAACCAAATAATTTTTGTGTTAGCCATGTCAGAAAATATGTCTTACTTACTGCAGAATCATTATGTCAAAGACAAAAGCTGAGTTGTGCTGCAGTGTACTTGGATGAACACACATGGTTCACAGAAAAATGCTTACTGTCTGAATTTTTCCTACCTGCCATTATACAAACAGAACATTAAAAACCGCACTTTTTAACATCCTGAATCGTCATACTCTGGTTCAATCATATATGGCTGCATGTTTTTCTCATTAATTGTCCGGGTTACACAACAAAATATGTTCTCATTTTGGCACGCCACACAAAAGAGGGGCATGGGGTAAACCTGGCGCTGTTGCAGGACACAGAACAGCCCACTAAAAGCTTTTTGTTCCAGGAAAAAAAAGCAACAGTAGTTGCCTCAATTCATCGTGCCCGTTTGTGTGAACAAAACATGTGTTGGAATAATAAACAGCAGTTCATACCGTCTCTTGACAATACACTTGACATGTATTTTTCGGCATCAGTAATGGTGTAACACCTCATTCAACTGATTTTGATGTAGCAAAATATGTATGCGCTGTATGTGTAGGTTCTCACATAAGCGATGAAACCCGAATTTGGGAGAAAATTGTAATGTGACGCATTAACACATTAGTTAAGTCATAAAAACAATGTAAAAAAACATTTGTAGGACATGCCTTCAAAACAATCACATGAAAAGTAGCAGGTATGGTGGTACCTGAGAGCCATTCACCAAGGCTTGGCTCAAAATGAACCGACAAATCAAATTTAATCACTTGCCGTCACGATCCGCCCGTTCATCCATCCGTTCATCCATTTTCTTCAGTATGCTCTGTTTCTTGTTCTTTTTCAATCCGACTTCTAATTGCAATTGGTAGTTTTAATCTATTTACGGGGTCAATCGTGGGTTCAATTGTCCTGACTTTATGACGTCAAGAAAGGATGCATATACTTACTTCTAATTAAACTGGTAACAATTAATTGAACAAAACAATGAATCAACAATATTTTCCACTAAAAACTAGATCTGTTTTGTGTTTGAGACCTAGTCATAGGTACTGAAAAGTACAGTAGTAATCCCATTCTGTACTTAAGTAGAAGTACAGATAGGTTTAAAAAAAGACTGATGAAACCACTAGTACTGCTTGATTTCCTAAGTAAAAGAAAAAGTACAGGCTCTGAAATGTAGTACAAAAATGAATGTTGGTCCATTTGTCGCTCACCATTGTGGTGGCAGAGAATATATTTAATCTAGGGCTGTTACACGTTGTTTGGTTGCTATTCAGACAGGATTGTACAATACAGTTCACAATGAGGGGTGCTTGCGGTCACTTGGCAATCATAGAAGAACATGTCCTAATGTGATGAATGAATTCTGAGGTAACATTTCCGAGGCCTTCTTAATCTGTCCTAATCCTCTTGCTGCAATTTGTTAATTTTGAGCTCCGCAGCCAAAAGAAATATCCTGATTGTGCCTGCTATGTTTAAACTGTCATTAAATAAATAGCTGTCAGAGTAACACTAAAAGCTTTTAGATAACTCAATAAAGGTAGCCTGATGGGCAAAACAAATAATCAAATTCAAATTGACGTTATAATGTAGGGGGTTAGCAGGCACCAACAGCACCACTCCAGTGGAGGTAGTAAAACTGTTTATATCTAATATTCTTGAAGTAGACATTGTGCGATCATTTTGCAGCAAAGCTTGTAAAGATACACGAGCCTAATCAGTGAATATTATTGACTGTTTAATGAGGAAGTCAACTTCCCAAATGTCTTTACGATAATATGTTCGATGTGCTCCCACTAGTCTAAACACGGCATTCTGATTAATATTGTGTTTGTGGAATATGAGTTAAGCAGCAAAATGAAAATGACATTACAGTTGCAAGGTCCAGGTCACAACTAATCATGGCTCAGCTTCAGAAAATTGGTGAGCCATGATTGGTTGTGACTGACCAACTGTGATGTCATTTTCAGGTGACAGCAAGCTGCAAAATGTCTGCCTACAAAATGGATAAAAATAGGTCAATTTTGCTGCTTAAATCATATTCCTCAAACGAAACATTAATCAGAACTCTGCGTTTTGACTAGTTGGGCTGCACAAAAAATATTATTCCAATGAAAATTTGGGGGCTGGCTTCTTCTTTAACTAGGAGTGCCATCAGAATGATTTAGTATTTTCAAATTAGTCCTAATGTTTGCATCAACAGTTTTTACGTAGGTTTGTGGCTCAATTTGCACATGTAAGAAAGTAATTAGGCCTTGAATAATAAAAGATATACTCTATAAATTGATATACTATGCTAAGAATATCAAACTGACTGCAGCTTGTATGAATGATACAGTCTGAATTAAATAATGAAGCTGCTCCGTAAACAGCTCAAGTGTGTGTGTTTATTCGCAACAGCTTTTGCCTCTAATTTGAAGGCATGTTGTAAATCCTCGCTCCGTGATGACAGAGAATTAGCACATCGGCTAGAACAAAGATGACGGTGGGGCGCCGACAGCGGGCTCATGTAATCATTCAATTAGCTTGGCTCACTGAGGTCAGCGCGTCATGAGGCACTAACTTCGTGACTCGTTCATTCATCAAATGAACAGCAGGTGGAGAAACAGGATAAATTATGGCTGGCAGTTAGGAAAACAAAACAAATCAAAGCTGCTTCAATATTGACATATCGCGAATCGGTGAAAATAATAGATTTCGAAAAGAGTAAAACAATACAACCGTGTGACACGTAATACACACAAATTTAAAAGTCGAAACATGCTCCTCAAGGATAGAGAATTTTTATTCATAGCTTGATCCAAACGCATGATCTCAACAGGACCCGAGGACTTCTGAGTAATTGGTCAGAAATTTGACGTGCTGCAACATGGGAATGAGACTTTTTTTATTGAAGACATTTCACCTTGAATTCAAAAGGCTTCTTCAATTTTTGTAGGTCAATATTCATGCCTGGGTGGGTGTGTCCCATGGGGGTTGTCAACAACACAGCACTGTTGTTTTTGCCGGGCGAGGTTAGTGTAATGTCAGCCCTGCATACCAATCGGTTGTTCACTGGCAACTTGTTTGAGCCACTCTTCCTGGGAAATGAGATGTTTGCATGGACGGGCATCAGGTTCTTGTTTGAGGCAGATGAGAGGTGATGCCTCGACCCACTCCTGTTTAGAAACGTCTTTTCTTTTTTTCACGTAGATGGCTTCATTTACACCTCTTTCAAAATAGCAGCCCTCCTGATCCAGAATTTGTACGTGGCTGTCCCCGAAGCATTGCCGCCTTTCTTTACGAGATGCATATGGACAGCTGACTAGACTCGACGAAGCCATTCACCGATATTATGTCATGCGCCTGTGCAATGGCGGCTTAGTCTCTCGAGTGTCATTGCATTCCTCACGCTACTGCAGTGCATGACTTTTCTTTTAGGGATTTTGTCTTTTGGGTGAACCTGCTTTTTCTATGCATTTGAAATGCATTGGTATGCAGTTGGTATGAAGAAAGTATGTTCTTCCCACATTCCATAACATTCACGTTAGACAAATTGAAATTGCCCAATGGTGTGATGGTGAGTGTGAATGGTTGTTTGTCTGTTCCACGCGATTGACAGTGTACCCTGCCTCGTGATTAAAACTCATCTGGGATAGGTTCCGCCGTTCCAATTCACCTGCAACTGCAATGAGGACAAGTGCTGCAGAAAATGGATGGCTGGTGAGCCTGTCTGTGTGTGTATGTGTTCAGAACTGATGTACTAACCGCACAGCCCACTCATGCCATCTTGTATTACAGATTACATTAGCCGCTGTTGACGCCAAACGGGCAGCCTTCCAAACAGATTTGAGTTACACAGTTTAAATAGCATGCTGGATGGCGCGAAGCGAGAATCTTTACATTATTATCACATGTACAGCGCTGCTCTCAAAATAAACAGCATCCAGTTCTGCCTAACATGAATGTTTTTCGGATGTCAGTGGAAGCCCAAGTACATGGAGTAAACTCACAAAAGTTCTACTTCTTCTTCTTGGCATAAGTGAGCTCTACCGATATGTCCATCCATCATTCTCTCGTGTCCAGAGCCAAAACGTTGTGCAGGAAGTAGAAGTCTGATGTTCTGTCAAGCACGCGTTAGACGCCGGGAAATAAACAATCTTCTGTGCATAACGCTTGCAAAATGAACAAATTTGTCACTGTGGCAGTTTCAATACAGAGATGGTGAAATGGTGGTGTTGTGGGGAAAGAGCACTGGCAGGGAGGTGCTGAAGGAGACACAAGAGGTTTTGTTTGTGTGGTGGAGGACAACTGTGGTGCTTTAGTGCCGTCCTTCGCTTTGCCATAACTCAGGAACACAGTTCCTTTGTATTGGTCAGTGCTGAGCAAGCCACCCTCGCCTTGGTCTTTTGTTTCCTCGATGTGTGCTAGTATTCACTGTATTACTCAAGAGCATCTTTGTGCATGTACTGTAATTTACTTCCTTGTAGTTCACTATTTGTGGCCGTTACACAACTCTGCCACCTCTAGGTACTGTGGAGGAGTACATAGTAGCACTCAGTTGCACACCCAACCGCCTTCTGTATATGCAGTTTTATGATTAAAATTTCAAGAAATTCAAAACTCACACCTTGATTACGTACTTTGTAGCAGTTTCTTCTCGTTTCCCAGTTTCCATCCCTACTACTGACCAACTGCTCCATCTTTGTCTGTTAATTGTTAACCTATTTAACTTGTTAAACTGCTGATAGTTCTGTGTAGGTGTGCACAGGTCGCAGGAGTTAGTGTTCAAGGCACATTTCCTGTAGATGTGGGTGGATCAGAGAGATTCCATTTTGTCTTTAACCTTTTTTTCTTGGTTTGTTTTTCTTTTACTGTCAAAGCTCAAATCTGCCTTGGACTTTTGCTTGCAGTGTATGCTTGTGTACACACTTGCAACAAGCCAGAAGTAGAAAATATCACAGTCTGATGAACTGGAAGTAGTTCTTCAGTGTGGTTAGTGGTGAATATTGTTATCTTACTTAGTGTAGTCGTATTTGGTAAACATGTTACAAGAAATAATTGAATGCTAACTTGCCTGTAACAGTGATTGGATTGTTCCAGATATGTAAAAAAAGAATAAAAGGGTCACATAACTCAGGTTAACCAGGTTAAAAGCGAGCAAATAACATTAATTAATTAAAACAGTCTTAAATTCTTGAAGATCAGGATCATTGATTAATTTCCATGTTATAACTTGTCAGTATTGAAGGAAAAAAAATCCAAAGGTCTATCTAAATGTTGGCATGAACATTTTATCTTGTACATTTTGACTCCCTCTAGCCTGCTCTCTTTCTTTATTGTTTGCTTTTCACACTTTTTCAGGCTATTTTGAGATGCTGGCGGTAAGCAGAGGACAGGATCAGGTTTCTGCTCTCATTGCTTAATAGTGAGCATACATGGCAAACCAACAGTTGGTCTCGAGTTTCGGATTAGCGCGCTGCGATTTGGTTCACTTGGCAATAGGCATACAAATGTTTATATAGCCGTGGAAGGTCAAATAGGTATAACCAGTTTCACTGTATATATATCACACACACAACACACACACACACACACACACACACACACACGTATATGTGGTTTAACCATATATATATATATATATACAGTCATTATTTTCATAGAGCTACACAGCATCATGTGGAAATTGTATTATATGAAGATTCCATGCATGTACATGAATCACTTTCCATCAGTAATGTTTTGTTTTTCCTAAGTCTCTCATATAAGCCCTTAATTCTTCATCACTGCTATTTTCCATATGGTCAAAATGCATTAGGTCTCCACATGTGGCCTCTCGCTCTGCCAGCTAATCAGCCAGACAAAATAAATAAATAAATCACATTTTCCTCCCATTAGTGTCTCTGCTAGGAAAGAAGGCTTGCTGGAAGGTAGAGTTGAGTTTGCTTCAACAGTTTTTCTGGGCTTTGCATGCAGCCTGGCAGTGGACAGCAGCATGCATGTACAATGATTTAGGCCCCCGAGCTTCTTCCACTTTGAAGCCTTCGCTCTACAATTTCCTTCTTTGTAAAATACTCAATGGCACGGCACACACATGCCAAGAGATTTTTACCAGGAGGAAATCAACTTCAATATTGTTTTTGACTGCAGGAACTGAAGAGCCTTCATGTAACCATGCCAACTAGTTTTCAGCTATGAATATTTTAATCAGAAAAATACTTGGTCTGGGAAAAATATCTTGAAATGCTTTACAATCCATTCAAGGACACAGGCACACAATTTTCTATAAGAATGACACACTCCAAGGGGATGTATGATGATGTCATCTTCAAGCCTTTGTTAACTGTCAACCACCCAAGCAGCTCTAAAAGCTTACTACTCTCAAACTTACTTAATGTTCCCTTTTTCTCTTCTTTCATTGTGCTGTTGAAACTAAGCATTGGGAGCTCTCTTTTTTCTGCAGAGCAGGGTGTTTTCTACAGTGTACACAGTGGGATATTTAGGTAATGAGACTAAAAACTTTATTCAACTTGTTTGCCAAAGGATCCAGAGTGCAAACGCGGCTGACCTCATTGTTTTGTGGACGGGGTCAACTCGTGTCAGTTGAAGTGGAGTAGAGTTGTCATGAGTGCAGAGAAGGTAACCATTGGAGATTGAACATACAGCCCCTCTGTTTTCTTTTTTACATCAATAATGTACATGTCCATGTGCGTCTGTGCTGTTCATACATTTAATTTTTCAATTGAAAACCTTAATACTATTGATACCGTGATAGTATATTAAGGTTAGATTTGTATCCATTAATTCTACACATTTGTTTGACTAAAACTGCATTCCAATTTGTATGAGGACTGCATTTGGAAGGTTTCATACTGGTTTGTACTTTACATGAGCCTGCTGAACGACATTAGAATGGGCTTTTCGCCCTCTATCGTTTTAGTCTGGAAGTACATCTTAGAAAAATAACATTTGTTTTGAATTTTTTGGCAGTGCGAGATGCTAGGTTTAGAGGTGGAGTAAGTAATTAAAACTCTTGTTGGAAAAAAAAATTGTTTGCAGATGAGAAAGTTGGTTTACATGATTCCAAATCATCCGTTATTATTATAAAATCTGTAGTTGTGTAGCGCAAAGACTGGTTGCCAGCCAATGGTAGTGGATATTTACACATGCAACTATTCACACTCAAATTCACACCTTTGTACAATTTTTGAGTCTTCAATTAACCTAATATGCATCTTTTTGCAATGTGGGAAGAAGCCAGAGGACCCAGGGGGAAAAACAACAACTTTGCACAGGAACATAGATCTAGACACCGAACCTCAGGACTGTGAGCCAGATGTGGTAATCCTGAGTCCCCTGTGTTGACAGTTCTCTTTAAGTAATCGTTAAAATTGATTTTGTCTGCCTCTTGTTGTTGATCTAATAAGCTTTAAAACCACATAGAAAATTGAAAATCTGTATAGGCCACTTTTCTTCCCATTTCTTTTTTACTTTCCACTTGCTCTCAGTGAGATTAATTGTTTTCTCTGTCATTTAACACTAAAAGGTCTGTGAGTCTCTTCTTTAGTTCTCCTCACATCGTAATTCAGCTTTATTTTAATTTGAATAAAGCATGCACCAATAAAAAACAGAACGTTTTGTAAATGCATCTTAATATACGTCTATTCCTATGTGTGTGTTTTGTTTAGTTTAAGCCTGGTTAATGGAATTCTTGCCTTGTTGTTTACTGTCCATCTCACAACGGAAGGATAAAAGAGCCTTCCCCCACTTCCTGCTTTTGCTCCATCTAAAGCTCAGTGTCACCGCACGCACGGACGCACGGATGCACGCACGCACGCACGCATGCACGCACATTTGATCTTGAACACCTGCAGTGTGTTCCACTGATGTTCACCTGCAGTATCTGTTTTGCTTTTGTTTTTTTTTACCTGACCAAAAGGATTGATACAGATGAAATGAAGTTGAATATTCATTGAGACTTCAGTGCAGAACAAATGCTCTAGCGGTCCCTTTTGAACAATTAGAGACCCTATTAAAAAAAAGAAAAAGAAAATTCGTTCATGGTTCTCATTTGATTTTCAAATTTGAGGTTATTTGAAGTTCACGATCGACCACAATGTGTTTATCCCAATGGGCTCATCTTTAACTCTTTATGATACTACTAAAGTTGTTCATGATTTATTTAAATCATGTGGTTCTTGTATAAAAGTCTTCTTAAACTTCTAGATAATCATTAATCATTTTATCCAAATTCTACAACGAGACATTTCTGTCTCACATTAAAATCTCAACAGTTACAAAGTGAAGACATTTTCTAAACACAAAATGTGTATTGCCTGCAAAAAAGAAACAAATAATAATAATAATAATAATGATAATAATAGATTGGCTGCTGAATATGAATTCAATGAATGCAATAAACCTACACTTTTTTTCTTTCAGTTGGTGAAGGGCGGAATCTGATACCGATGGACCCCAATGGCCTGTCTGATCCATACGTAAAACTCAAGCTCATACCTGACCCCAAAAATGAGACCAAGCAGAAGACCAAAACCATCCGCTCTAATCTGAACCCCAAATGGGGTGAGACTTTTACCTTGTAAGTAACTGCCTCTTTGTATTCAGTTATTGGGATAGTTTGTAATTCTCTGGATCATTATGTAATTCTCTGCACGTTCCAGTAAACTGAGACCTACAGACAAGGACCGCAGGTTATCCGTGGAAGTGTGGGACTGGGATCGGACAACCAGGAATGACTTCATGGGCGCCCTTTCATTTGGGGTGTCGGAGCTCATAAAGTCTCCAGCGTGTGGCTGGTAAAGACCCATTGCTTGACCTTTTAAGACTGTGCCGATTGCACTCTCATTTACTCACGCTTTCTCATGGTTTGTCAGGTATAAATTGTTGTGCCAGGAGGAGGGAGAGTATTATAACGTTCCCATCTCAGAGGAGGATGATGGGAATGAAGAACTGAGACTGAAATTTGAGGTGAGGGTTGTCCTTTGCTGATTGTTTTTTCACAGTAATTGATCTTGCTCCCTGGCAGGGGAAGGAGGCGCAGGCAGAAGTTACAAAAGTACACATTAGAGAATATCCTGTCTTTTCAGTGACATAAAGTTGAGAAGTTGGCATTTTTTATTGATTTTAACTTGGTATAGCTGTTTCCCTATAAATAAATAGTTTGTCAGATTTTGTTTTTACCACACCAACCAGAATAAATAATTCAGTTGGATGGGAAGTTTGAAAAATTTTTGGTAAATGTAAGTCTACTTGAAAATTCAAAAGTATTGCAATACATGACAATAATTTTTAGTTGTGAGAGACTTATTTCTTTATCAGCATTGTATGTAAGCTACTAATTGTAGATTTTTTATTTATTTATATGAATTACCTTTAGGTACCTGTTAGGGTGAAATGCAGTGTGTTAGCATTTTTTTTGTGCATTCAATCCACAGAAAATAGTAGATATAAGAAAGATAAATGTTCGTCTTCTCTAATCTATTTTTACCATAACGTTGTGCTCTGCACTTAACCACTAGATGTCAGCAAATAACAAAATACCTAGTTTTATTATTGACCAGCGCTTTTAAAGTTATTCAGCCTCACCACATATCGTATTTTACATGAGAGAAATCGATTGGCACACCACCAAAGAGAAATGTCGACAATAATGATGCGATAGTAGAAGATCATTAGTTTGTTCTGGCTCTTATATGACAGGAAAAGATGAACAAAAATATTGTATTGTCATTTTACCAACAGCTCTCTCCATGTCTGAATGTGAATGGATCATGTTTATGAATTATTACAAAATATTGTTTCTGTGTGTGCCAGACTCTTCCTTGTCCCTCAACGTCTGAGCATAAAAGTGTCCCAGTGTAAAAGTATTGTTTGAGATGTTCAAAGTGAGTCAGGCCCTTTGGTTGCTTCTTCTTATGGTTCCAGGACCAAGCAATTTTGGAAGACTCTAAAAGGAAGAAAGTAAGGCTGCTCGCTCATTCGCTCGCTCGCTCAGCTCGGACAGGCTCTTGTCTTTGGCTAAAGCTTCAAGGTGTGCTGTGGTTTGGCGTAGTCTGCTGCCCTTTGCACATTAGCTAGACTCTAGTTCACGCAATTAACCAAACTAAGGCTGCTCCTACTTTGTCACAAGCTTGTTTGAAATCAATGTTTCTTGGACAGAGGGGAAGCACGTCATTGAAATACTTGAGGTCTGTCAGTGAGTTGACACGAAATTTGCCAACTTGTCAAAAGTCAAACCAATATTTGCTATAGTCTAGTGTTGATTATGGTTAAAGGTGTGAAAATGATGTTTGCTTGGCTTTTAATCCATTCGTGCTGGCTATAGTGAAAGTCAAAGTTCTCTGGATTGTGATTCTAGCCACAATATCAGGTTCAGCATGAGGTTTGGATCTATGTTTGTCCTGGCTGAGTGTGAACTGTGGACATGAAATGTGGTTGGGTTTTTAATGCATAGCCAATAGGATATTTGCCCATTTTGTTTGAATGACAAGAATAAAGATTGAAGAGTCACTTATAGAATGTTCTGAACTCCTGCTTCCATGCCAGTGTTGTATTTGAGAAGAACAAAACTACCGGGAAGGCTTGCGCCATAACTGAAGCTTGTGTGAAGCTTCTCATAGACCTCATAGATCTTCCTCCTTAGACCACAAACTAGTTGAGAATGAATCAACAGCTCCTTTGCTGGCGACACCACTATTAATCAGCAGTCTTGAGAATCTCTTTCGATCCATTGTCAGTGCGCAGCATTTATTTTTCACCATGAAACGCTTTTCATTTGTCGATAAAGATTAAGCATGAATTTGGCTTGAATGAGCTTCATGGGGAATTTGTCATGTTTTGGCTGTTGTTGACATGAGAGGCTTGTCTGGAGCAGGCATGAATGCACGTAGTAGTAGATTATGCCTCTCGACTTGAAATATTACCATGCCTGAGTGAAAGCTCCTCATGTTTTTTTTTTTTTTGGTCACTCAGAACAACATTGATGGGGATCTCTTGAATGAAGGTCAAGCGGTGACATGGTTGTTTGCATTTTTACATGGTCAAGTGTTTAAGGGCACAAATGGATCATCATGTGGAATTTATGTGTAATAATTTCAAGTTTGTGAAAAAAGTCCACCCAACACTGGCCCGTTCCTATCCCAACAAGGAAATATAACATCGGATTGTGGCTTGAGGTCCAACTCAGAAAGTATTGTTATATATTGGTCAAGGAAATGTCATTCAAAGCAGATTATTGTATTTGAAAGGGAGCATTTAGGTTTGGACATTATTCAAATGTTGTGCTCCTTGGAGTGCATGTTGACGCACCCTGTCCTGTCATGTGAGCACAGAAAGCCAAGCTGGGCCCAACCAAGAAGGCCGCCACAGAGACAGATGGCAGCCCATCCAGCCAGCTGCCATTCAACAGCTTGGACCAAGTCAAACTCAGTGACTTCAACTTCTTGGCTGTACTTGGGAAAGGCAGCTTTGGCAAGGTAAACTGGAATGTTGTTTTCTTTCCTTGTGGTACAACACATGTTAAAAGTCACCCTTTGCAAGAAAGTAAGCTCCTCTTTGGTGAAAATGACTTTTGTTATGACTGAAGGTGATGCTGGCAGAAATGAAGGCCACAGAAGAGCTGTATGCCATAAAGATCCTCAAAAAGGACGTGGTGATTCAGGACGACGACGTTGAATGTACCATGGTGGAGAAGAGGGTCCTTGCCCAGCAGGAGAAGCCGGCCTTCCTCACGCAGCTACACTCGTGCTTCCAGACTGTGGTGGGTACAGTGCTCTTAGGTCAAGGTCGCTTCAAAGTACGTTGCTCTGAGCAAAACGAGGACACGCATGACAAGTACAATGAAAGGGAGGGGGTTAAACAGGCAGTTTGTGTGGAAAACACGTAATTGCACATTTGAGTCCTTAGGGAAAAGAACAGACTGCGCAACCTGAGAGAACAAAGTGACGCTTGTACTATATAAAAAGAAAAAAAAATACAATAAACCCTTAGAGGCCAAACACAGACTGAGGCTTAATAATAAATTGAGCAGCTCTGTGGCATTACAAAACATAAAATACATTTGGCCACTTAACCACGTGTGCAATGAATGAACGGGGTGTACAACAATAAAGAACTGTCTACGTGATTCATTGTGAAACTGCAAGCACAATAATGATAATAAATCCAAAGTATGTATTATTCTGTTCAATTATGCCTGGTTTTATTCCCATAATTTAGAGCGTGTGAGGCTCAGTTGTATAGGATATATACAATATATTCCATTTCCATGTTAGAATGGCACTCAGAGGTCATGCTTTGTCAAGGCCAAACGATCCCGCTGCAATTTTAAATTGTGTCATAAAGATTTAGTATGCTTGTTCAATGGGATATTAAGAAAAACATAAACAAATACGAAAACCTTAAGAAAAAACATTTTTGGATGTAATGAGTTCTTCTGTTCTTCTGTGGTCCGTCGCCCACCCTATCCCTCAATTCAATAAAGTTTGCAGAAAATCAGCCAAATACTTTTAATTAATCCTTCTCACAATCAATAGAAAACAAGATCATTTTGCAAAATAATATTTCCACCTATTGGTGCAGAAACCAGCAATGGAATTAATGAGAGTTTTCAAAGAATGCAAAATAGATTTAATGAAGAAAAAAAGAGACGTTCTGATTTTTCTATGTGCACTTTTTTTTCCCCATTTCTTTTGCACACAGGATCGTCTGTACTTTGTCATGGAGTACGTGACTGGAGGAGACCTCATGTATCACATTCAACAAGTGGGCAAGTTCAAGGAACCGCAAGCAGTGTAAGGAATTTAAAGCCGCCTTTTCTACAAATACTCGTTCATGCATTTCTGTCTTATTTATTAAAGCACTCACACCGATGGCCGCTTTACAGTATGTTAAGTACGAAAATTGGCAACAAGTTGAGTGAGGTTAGTTTGCAAGACTCTTTTGCTAATTCGATTTTTGTCTGGGGCTCCGCAGTGGTATAGTGGTTAGGGCGCCTCACAGTTAAGAGGTCACGGGTTTGAATCCTGGCTCAGGCTCTCCTCTGTGGAGTTTGCATGTTCTCCCCTTGCGTTAGGGTCATTGACTCAAAATTATTCATGAGTGTGAATGATTGTTTGTCCATATGTGATTGGCTGTGTTGTTGTAATTGCAGGTTCTATGCTGCAGAGATCGCTGTTGGTCTCTTCTTCCTTCACCGTAAAGGAGTCATCTACAGGTAAGCATTTATTTCAGCTAATGACAATTATATTGCAGGCTACTTTTCAGATCGATTAACTTTGAAGAGAAATGCATTTTTGTAAGGGCAATAGTTTTAATGAAATCAGTTAGCCATGATTGACATTGCAAACCATGTTCTTGAAGGCCGTTCAAAAATGAATGTGAATGGCCTTCAGGGATTTTTAAAAAAATATCATTATTAACATGTATTTGTCTGCTTCTTCAGAGATCTCAAGTTGGACAACGTGATGCTCGATAGTGAGGGACACATTAAGATTGCTGACTTTGGCATGTGTAAAGAGAACATGTTAGATGGAGTGACCACTCGCACCTTCTGTGGTACTCCAGACTACATCGCCCCTGAGGTAAGGTTTGAACTTGGAAGATGTGTGCGTGTGTGTGTGTGTGCGTGCGCGCGTGCGTGCGTGCGTGTGTGTGTGTGTGTGTGTGTGTGTGTGTGTGAGAGTGAGCATGACCTGATGCAAGAGGTCACTTGTGTCATCCTCACGGACCACATTAAAGCCACAGCCTCAGGACACACATGCATACAGACACACACGCACGCATGCACGCTCTCGCTCGCTCGCACGCACGCACGCGCGCACACACACACACACGTGTGCTTTCTAATGATGTAAGCACTGTAGTCAAGCAGACTCCCAGTGCGTCTGCTATGAAGCACAGCGTGGGGTGTCTGCTAGTCCCCAGCAAAACGCTGATGCCAAAATGCTGTTTCGGTCCGCGCACAACCATCATCATCAAACACAGCGATAACAAATAACTTGTTTTTTGACCTTAAGTGGCCTACATTCAGAATGGTGGCTTGGGTAGAAGAAACATGAGTGGAAATACGGTTTTCGTCATCATCTGAAATAAAACATGAGACGTGATTTGCATGGCAGATTTTAAAATTATAGAAAAAGAGCTAGCACGAACAGCAGTTTTACTTATCCTGCAGTAAAACTGCACGTCGAGCTCGAGTTAATGTTGCTGCTGGTGCTGGGTTGTTGACTGACCCTCCACAGCGGATCAAACAAGCAACACTAATGGCATGCTGTGTGTACAAATCCTTTTGCATATTAGAGGTCTTTCCTCCCTTTGTTGAAATTTCAACATTGCAAGTATTGCACGTCGCTCTATTCTCGTCCTTCTTAGTGAAATGTAACCAAACTTTTGAACGCTTCTGCCTCACAGGTGCCATCATTGTTTATGTGCGAAGTGATGAAATTCATGCTGACTGGAATCACTAAGGGGATTGTTAGCAAACTAGCAAACGATTCCAAGGAATTAGTGACGTGGGAACTCAATTCCCATCCCTAGCCTTGACTCAGATATGAACTTAAGTGGCCATCCATTTTTGAGGCTTCAATAGGATGTCGATATAGGAAAGGCTGTCCACAAGGCTTAGGATTCTGTAATGGAAATTTCTGATCATTCTTTCAGAAGAGCATTTATGAGGTCACACACTGATGTTGAACGAGAAGTTCTGGCTTGTAATTCATCCCAAAGGTGTTCTGTCGTTTCATCCATACCAGACTCTGCCGTCCAAGTTTTTATGGACCTTGCTTTGTGCCCTCGTACCCAGTCATGTTGAAAATGAGATGAGCCTGTTGCAGTTATTTCACATATACATATACTGTAAGTTTGTCCAACTTTGTAGCCATTATCAGTCAGTTCCCTCCTGTCCACTGGGGACTTGTGTTATAGATTTTCTTCCCTGTCAGAATGAGATATTGTCTACATGGAGTCAAGGACAACATGCTGTGACTGCACACAGTCACACTGACACTAATGCTCCAGCCACTGAAGGCACAGCAGGGATGGCATTGGCCGCTGCCTCCACCATGCTGTGAGTGAGTGGACAAACGTACAATAGCGCACATACGCTGTAGTTTTTTTTACACAAGTTGGAAGTGTTACATACTTCTCAACGAATTATAATTTGGAGAGACGACTGACCTCGAATGTGTCACAACATATTTTCACTCTCTTTGACAGATTTGAACTTTGTGGTCATATGCAACTAAGTATATTACCATTATGATTTTTTTTTTATATAGGAGATGCCATGGTATATTTTAAGAAACTTCTAAGTCCATCTATTTATTCTTTACAGTAAACCGCCTATCCTCACAGCCATATTAGAAAGGGTCTATTTAAATATACATATATTGCGGTGGTAGGTTTCACTGAGCGACAAGTTGGGGTGGCTAACTCCCAAAGTAACCTCCTGCAAATATACCCCTTGCTTCTCTCAATATTTAATGAAATAATCCTATAAATAATCAATATCAGCAAGATTGAAATATTTACTTTTGATTTACATGTTATTAAGTGAGATTTATTTCATTCTGATTGCTGTATCACGGAGCCCTCGCAAAGATTTTCAACACCTCACACAGCTAAGGAGCTAAGGAATTGACTGGTTCTGATCTGTTTCTCATCTTAATTGTATTTATTTATTGTTGAGTTGCAATTTACATTACTTTTCCAGAGTCTCTGTGCTCCTACATTCCCTGCATGGAATAAGCAACTACTTAAAAATAACAAAAAAAACCAATGCAATTTATCTTAAAAAAAAAAAGAAAAGCAACTTCCGTGTTAGTCAAACTGCTGAGATTTGGTTAGATTTTACATTTGTGTCACAGGTAAGGTGGAAGTGAAAATGAAGGAGGAATCCATTTGAATTTAGTGCATCTCTGGATAAAGTCGTAGCTGATTTTTCTTCTTTCTGTGCAAATGATAATGCATGAGCGTAGCAAAAAGATCTTAAGATACACTTTTTGGTGCTGGAATTCCACGCTCTACCCATTGCCATTCAAATGGGAAAATTCATTTGCGTTAAAGGTGTAACCTGAGAAATATTCTCACTTTCGACTTTTTATCGGCAGCTGGAGAATCACAGTGTTTTCCCTTGCCTGTCAGTGCACATGTGAACACACACGTACACATGGAGTTATCGCTCTGTTTAGCCTGACCTATATAAGTAGTCTGTTATTGTGCCTGTCAGGGAGGAATGATCGCACTAATGTACATTTACACCTCAGTGACTTTGATACAACGAGAAAGCAATAGAGACAAAAAGCTGATTCTGTCAGGAAAACAAGGAGATGTAAAAGCTATTAAATGTGTGTAAAAGAGCAGAAGAAAAAGCAGGACAATGAAGGCAGAAAGGAAGGCGTAAAATCAGTCTAAGGATGACTCAGTGACATTTCACAGGGCATTTGAGACTATTGAGCTGTCTGATGCGGCACATTTCCCTTTGTGGTCTTGTTGACCCAAGCACACAGCTTCATCTCTGGTATTAAAAAAAAAAAAAAACTCAGCGTGCCATCAGTACAAATTTAGCTTCTTAACAAGCTCTCTTTTCCTTTATTCTATTTTTACTCTATTTGCTGGCCACTAGAAACACTTGCATTATCTTACAAGATCCAACATTGCAGCACTGTGCAAAGCACGTCCATCGCAGTTGTGATGCTCAGTTTTTGAATCCCTGTGACGATTCTCACTTTCCCTAAACATTCATTGTAGGTCTACTGAAGACTTTAAAAACAGTAGGTGTAAATGTTTGTCTATCAGTGCCATGTGCCCCAAAAGTCAGTCTCGCCCGCAGTCAGCTGGGATAGGCTCCAACTTACCTTCGACCCTAATGAGGAATTGTATATAAGCATCCTCAAATATCAGCAAGGCATTCACCACAATGTGGTGAATTCTAAATAGTTTTCATATGGAGCACAAAGGTGGTCTGGGCTGCTCTGGTGCACGTACATGTACGTATAAGCATGTGTGTCTGAGTGTTGCTGTAAAGAGACTAGCCTGAAATAGCTAGCAGTCTGATCCAAAACTGTCATGTAGTATTAGGCCTAATGGGAGAGCAATGTCTACAGCAAAACACACTCACACACATTCATACACACATGCACGCGCACACACATGCATGCACACAGAAACACCCCAACACTTGCGTAGAGCCAAAAACAAGTATGTATATATAAATAAATAAATTCATATAGATGTATAGATATACTGTAAAGCAGTAACTCTATGGTAGATGGACATAAACGATGATATAGGTCTGCTGGTATGTACACACACACACACACGCTCATATGCTGTGGTAAATCAGCAGAGTAGGCCAGAGGCTTTCATACAATAAAATAAAAAAAAAAAAAGAAGAAACAACTAGATAAAAGCATTGGATGTCAGACTGGTTTCACACGTCTCTTCCAATTGCTATTTCTTCTTCTCACAACCTGGCTGATAGAAAGAACACTTACGTGACTTATTCATCACTTTCCTCCAACTCAATGCGAAACACAAAACATCAACGCATTACATAAAGGTCAGCATGACCGAATTTCTTTTCTGCTGGTGGTGTTGCAGACAAGTTCAGGGTGACAACGGGCAGCAAGTCACAGTTACTTCACATTAGCACTTTCAACGGGGAGTACTTTTTTGTACACTCTAAAAGGATGAAATTAATATGTTTGGCCTAAAAGCATGTTGATTATACGAACAATATACTACACATTATGGCAAATATTTCTTTTTCATTTTCAGAGAACACTAAATATCGACGGTATTGAAGGGCAAATAAATATCGAGGGGAAATAGAATTTATACTGCAGGTGTTCACGTCGCAGTTCTATCATTTTTTTTCCTGTAGCTCCAGTGTAGCTCCACCCCTAGTTGTCATGGTAATGAAGTCCATATTTGCTGTTGGCCTAACAGGACGCAGGCAGGGAACTAGCCATTTTTCTTTTTTGGCGGGGTGGTCAGGATGACACAATGGAATACATGCATCATTTGCATTGTTGTAATTGAAAAAGAATGCACATTAGGTCTCCTATAAAATCGGCTGTATGTTTCATAAAGGTGTTACAATGGTGATGGCCTGGAACAAATTAATTTGCATATATTAAATTTCAGTCTGGTTTTATTACTTATCACTAGTCTTCCGTCTCTCTTTTTTTTTTTTTTTTTTGGGAAATCCTAAATAGCAATGTCATGCGCTGTTTTGTCTCTCCTGACCAAAAGCTTCTTGAGTCTGAATTCCTTAATGTGGACAGTTTTTGCAGGAGACCGCAGGGGTCAATTCACAGAGACAGAGTTGAACGCATGTGACATATTTCAGTGGGTCCTCAATGACACAATGTCTAGCGTTGGCTTTGTTCCGCTTGTCATACTGTCAGCTCGCAGCAGATCACCACAGGATTAAGTAAGCTTTCTCTCCTTATTAATCATCTGGCATGTAGCAGTACCATACGTACTGTTTTAGCATACCGCTATGTTTTTGGAGGGGCTATAAATTGTAACATACTTTTACCATTAAGAGCAGTTTCCTGTGTATGTTTTCTTATATTGTAATAGTGTGTGACAACAGGTGGTGGTTTTGTTTGTAGCTGCAAGGTCACACACAAACTCAGCACTAGTCTGGCGGGAAAAAGGATTAAACAGCCATGCTCAAGAATTTCATCATCAGGATTTCCCTCAGCTTGCAGTCTTTGACCTGCTCGCTAATTAAAAGCACGGAAGAAAGACAAAGAAAGTTTACCTCAGGTCTTCTTCCTTCTCATTGTTCACAAAAGAGAAAATCCAGGATTAAGTTACACTTTGATCCATGAATGAGCATGTGTGTGCCGGTCTCCAAGTCTTAAGGCTCTCTGAATGCAGGGTGTTCACGAGGACGTTTTCACCAAGACAACCAGTCAAGTTCATCTTACCAATCTATAGTTGAAGTAAAACTTCATTTGGGGAAGATAGATGATCACGTTTCTTTTGCAATATTTGCAGAGTCCAGACATAATCTTGTTTTCCCTTATTGGCATGTGGCTTCTCTACTATTTCCATCTTGATGCTTCATAGGAGTAATGACAATGCTGGGCTTGTTTTAGGTTCATCCTTATTTAATGATAATAATATTGTTGATTTATTTAGTGGCTTTCAAGAGATCCAAGAATGCAGTGGAATGGTGATTGCTACGCTAAAAAGAGGGTGCTGAAAAGTGCTGTCCTACGAATTGTTTGACAATGACAACAACAAATCTGGACACAATTTAATGATGATTTTTTTATGAATTCATACATTGACAAATTTTGACATTTTGTACTGTTGGTAATTTTATTTCTAAACATTTTCAGGATTTAACATTGGTATTATGAATTGAAGGCTGTTTGACCTTTGATTTGTTTGGTTCTTGAAATAATACATATGAGACATATAATCAAACAGAGTTCTCAAAAATCAGGTTCAGGTTCAGTACCGATCGATCCCTCTTGGTTGCCTCTGGATCTCATTTGTAGACTTTTCCCCACGACGCCAAGAGCAGGTATTATCTTTCCGATGACCTTTGAATACCAATGAGCACCCACCAACAGCAAACACTCCAGTCAACTTCTGCCTGCATTGTCAGCTTTCAGAAATGACACTCGCTTCTCTTTTTTGTGTTGCACTTAATTTCCACCTCCGCCTTACTGAGCACTGCGAAGCAGTCTTGTGAAGCGGGTTCATCCTGAGTAGGTTTGATAGCACGGAGTCTCTTTTCCACAACTTTTGCATTCCGACATGGTGCATTTAAGTGTGATGAGTTACAAAAACCTCATTTTCATGGTCTGCAGAGCGCAGACTGAGAGTTATGCAAGGTTATTTACTTGTGGAAGAAACTTGCTGTCCAAGCTCAACTGTGTTCTTATTAGTTTAGGAGAGGCAGTAAGAGAACTAATTAAATGTTGTATGCATGTGTTTTTCTCTACTCTTCTAGGGAATGATGACATTCAGAAATTGTGGCTTGTTTTCATGCATGAATGTGCACGTTCTTGCCCATGTGTGAAGGGGTTAACATATGGAAGTCATGCAACCTTCGGGTGTGCAGAGCTGGAAGTGCATTTGTCAATCTTTGTGTGTGTTTGTGTGCACACGACCTGAAGGAATGTCCTTTAACTGAAAAGGTCAGATGTTACTCAGCAAGGATATTTGAGATATCCTAAAAACATTTAGATGTATTCCTTTTTGGGGGGCAGGGAGGAGGGATGGGGGAAAGGTCATCATTCAGAATTATATGTCTGTCTATGTCTGTTTTGATGGATTCAAACAGATAAGCAGGATAAGTAGTAAAGAAAATTGATGGGTGAATGAATTAATCATTTTGCTTTATAGTGAATGGTTATTTGTCCTTATTGTCCAGTGATCGACTGGCAACCATTCCAGATTGTGCTGAGGACAAGGGCTGTAGAATTTGATCGAATATGGGATGAATTATTCATATATCTTTTAAAAATCTAATTTCATCAATCCATTCAATCGGGAATATAAGCAAACATGACATTGCTTCAGTCAGATTTCTCTTTTCTTTTGCTCCACAGATTATTGCATATCAGCCATATGCACGCTCTGTAGACTGGTGGGCATATGGAGTGCTTCTATATGAAATGTTAGCTGGACAGGTGAGTGTCTTACACACACACACAGACACATGCACACATACACACACTTGCTCAGTTGTTGATTTACGAGTTCAATTTGTTCCATGACCATGCTCTCATTATTATATTCAGTATTATGTTGTTTGTCTACATGTGTTGCTACACCATAGCTCACATTTTTCTCACAACTCAAGAACTCAAGTCAACAAAGTGGTTAGTTGGGTCTCTCACAAGTGGTAGTATAACTGTATTGTATTTTCAACACGTTCTTCTAAATCCATATGTTTTATTCAATGAATATAACATTTTACCCGAGATGTCCCTATATTTTCTGAGTGTGTGAAGAACTGGATCAAGAGGTCTTGAAGCAGACGGGCTATTTCTAGTAAGCCTAGTGGAGTGTTACCAACAAATAATTCATTTCCTCAACTGTTGAGACATCCACATTAGAGCTACTAATGATAACCACCCAGTGAAGAAGGCACAATGCTGCTCAGAGATATCTTCTTACATTGCTTAAAGATGCATTTAATTAACAATCGATTCCATCAATTGATAATCCACTAGTTATTGCTATTCATACTCCAGATATTTTAAATTTGGCCAATTTGAATTTGTTTGTCAGAAGAAAAAAAACACATTAAAAATCCCCAAGTCTGCCACTGTTGGATCCCTCTCATACTGTTTGGTACCACTTGACAAAAAATTGTTTGTGGTCTCAAAACTGCAACCATCTATTCATCCATCTTGTGATAATGGATGAAACACTCTCAACATCACGCTCTATCTGTCCGCAGCCTCCTTTTGATGGAGAGGATGAAGACGAATTGTTCCAGTCCATTATGGAGCACAATGTTTCCTACCCAAAGTCCTTGTCCAAAGAGGCTGTTTCCATCTGCAAAGGGGTGAGTAAAAGGTTTGATCAATCAATGGCATTTCAAACAAACACGCACACACACACGCGCGCACATGCACACAAACACACACACACACACGCGCGCACGCACACACACATGCAAAAAAATGCATTATTACTATCAGTCTGAGTAGAAACTCATGGAAATCAACAATCTAAATGCAGTGGAACTCACTTTCACCAAATCCAACATAATTTACATTAATATAAGAGGAAGTCTGCTCGTTCTACATTTGTCATCTTTAGTCCTGAAAGGAACAGCTCCCGAGTTCTATGTCAGTGTGAATTAGAATAGATGTTCATTAAATCTGCTTTGGCCATGTCTTACCTATTTTTTTTTTTTAACATGCACATATACATTATTAAAACACACTGCAGGAAAACCAACATTTTGTCCATTATAGTACCTCTAAGTTAAGATATTATGGAATCATGAATACATTATTTATCACAAGATTTATTTAGACAACAGCGTGTGCATTTGGGGCTTCTGGTTCTCTAAGGGGAAACATAACAGTAAAACAAGTCATGCTCACAACATAGTGTCTCGGTCAGTGTAAATAACATTGTGAGTTAAAGTAAATTGGCCACAATACAAATCTTGATTTCAGGATTTAAATTGGAGGAATTCAACCAAGCAAAACATTTTTGTTACAGTTAATCTACACAAGGAAGAGTAATTGGTTCGGTATGTTTATTTGTTGTGATGGTCCTCTTCATATTTAGTTAGGTACTTAAAACATAAAGATGTGACCTCATTTATTGCTATTATCTTTTTAGGGCCCAAGTTATGTTTTCCCAGAGCTCACTTTTAGAATCCCTGATTTGAACTAAAGTATTGTTTTATTTCGCTATCAAGCTGTACATGGGAAAGCACAAATATAAACAATGTTGTAATTTTAGGTCACATATTGCACCAATGTTAAAGGCTTCAACCTAAACTATTTATGAAAATGATATCATAAAAACTCTTGTTCAAAGAGACAAGTCATACTAATTTGTATTTTATTCTTGATGGTTCCATTTTGATACATATTTTATGTGCCATTTGGCCGTGCAGAATTAAACACGGAGCTGATTTTTGTTGTTGTAGCTGCTCATATTCCTCTGGGTACTTTTTAATTTGCTTTCTGGAAAAAAAAAAAAACAACAACAACATATTTTCTGTGATATGATTAAGAGTGGCAGCAGTTCTCTAAAAGAAAAACAGAGAGGATATATAAAAAATAAAAAAAATCACAATTATGTCACTTATTTTCGAGCGCTTCTGTGACCTAGAAATGCAGTGAAATCCCATTAAGGAACACTGAAGACTGGCGAGGGAGTAAAAAACACTTTGCTCCGTTTGAGTACAATTGTCATGTAAGATAGCCAGTGCGAGCTACTTGTTTTGACAACATATCCACTTTGTTGTTCTGTACATTAAACAGCTAATGACTAAGCATCCATCCAAGCGTCTGGGCTGCGGTCATGAAGGAGAGCGGGATGTCAAAGAACATGCCTTCTTCCGACGTATTGACTGGGAGCGTCTTGAGAATAAGGAGATACAGCCACCCTTCAAGCCAAAACTGGTAAGTCTTGTGCACATACACTTTCAAAAAAAAGAAAATTATCCACCGTCAGGGCCATATCTTATGCATCTGTGGATAGACCTTGGCATTCTGATCTCTTGATCCAAAAGCTGGCTAGCAATGTGCAATGTCACCTTTCGAGCAAGGATGAGGGTTCTACATCCAGTCGTCATGATGAAGAAGCTCGGTGAAAAGTGTAGCTTTTGAATTGTATATGGTCCCACCATCACCTAAGGTTCCAAGTCATGGAACATCATCACAGATACAAGTGGCACAAATGAGTTTCCGCCGCAGACTATCCGGCCTTTCCCTTAGAGATCAGGTGAGAATCTCAGTCGTCGTAGAGGTGAGCTGCTACTTTGACATCTGGTTAGGATGCCTCCCTGAACGCCTCAAGATGTTGCGGCCACGGCACAATGATTTAGCCTTTGTCATATTTCATCGAATATGCAAAGAAAACGATCTTATTCATTCACATTTCCGTTTTGAACTCAAGTAACACTTTCTGAACCAAACAATATGAGAGTGATTTAATCTTACATTACATTATTACATGAATATTTTTCGAAAACATTATTCTAACTTTTCCCACCTTTATGACAAATCTCCATTCATCTACGGTATCCGTCTGCTTTCCCTGTGCTCCGTTGTCAAGGGAATGCAGCCATTTAGGTAGCTCATGAATACTAAACACAACAAGTCATTAGAGTCCTTCAAGGGGCACAACACTAAATAGCTTCATTGCTACTGTATTGTATGGAACTTACTAGGCATGAGTGGCACTCCAGCATGAGGAACATTATTATCATTATGTTTGCAGTAATTACCTCATACTCAATCTATGGTCAATCCTGTGAGTCCTATCAATCCAATGGCAACGAAAAACGATGAATAAAAGAACAGTGATAAACATGACAGTCATCCATCATCATCATCATCCTCATGGTTACTGGTGATCATTGTTCCTGTCCATGCATGTTCTTCTTGTCCAGCTGACCTTTCAGGAGAACAAAATAGGCACAACGTTAACCCTACGATGTTGGCTGAAATAAAATTGAGTTAGGTGTTCTGACAATATGTAAGCTGACTTTGGAAATTGTGACACTAAAATTCTGGTCAGATTGTTTAACCTTCTGGGCATTCGAACTTCAAGTCAACACCAATTAAGATGTCAAGTGAAGAAAGGGCAATGTTCCTTCAACAATGTTGTGATGTGAGACAATGTCAAAACAGAGCTGCAGGCACAGGGCATACTGTAGATTGCATCTGGCATACATATATGGCCCATAAATAATTCCATATCTTCTTATCCCAATGTATAATTAATACATTGTCAATTACTTATGAAGGATACAACGAGGCAGGTATTGTCAACCCAGACATGAAACAAATATAAGCATGGAAGACAGGCAGAACTACTTGTATGTAGACGTGTGTGCGTGTTACATATTTGAATACAGTATTTATTTTCTTCTCTCAACCCTCAAGGGCTCCGGTTCATCTAAAAAGGTGAATACCGGCCGGTCTCACTGTCCGTACTTTGTGTGATGCGAATTTTGCGTGTGCGTGACTTTCAATTTCAACAATTATATGTAGGAAGAATGTGAGTGCCGTAGAAATAGAGACAAGCTAGGGATGCATGTCCTGTATTTAGTATTTACGCTTTGTGTTTGCTGCACAGAAGTCCAAGTTTCCACCTGTAGAAAAAGAATAGAATCTCCGTGGCCTTTGTGACAATCTTTTCATGTGCTGGTCTACTTCTACATTAAGGGGAAGCCAATGCACGCATGTCGGCATTGTCATAGCACAGCGGATGTTTGCATGGCTGTATTGTAGATGTGGAAAAAGACAAGCGATGGTCGTGCTAGGGTGAATGTTGTGGTCTGATACGTAATGCTCTATCATGTCCATCTCACCCAACTATGTAATACAGCACTGGGGACTTGTCCATTATCAGCAAATAGCTGTTGTTATACTCTTTTCACACTCGACTACATCCAAGCTTTCCTCTCCATCCCATTCTCTCATCTTCCCTCGTTTTATGCACAGCCATCCTTGCTCAATATCATTTCATCTGCCCGCATCAGCTGCACAATTGCAATCAATGCTTCACTGTATTTTAGATTCAAAGGTGGATAAAAAAAAAAATGTATGTCAGTATAAGCATCAAGGCATTTTTTTAATGTGTCCATCTATCATGGGATGTCGTTACCAAGGCAACACTGACAACATCCTTTGAGCAGTGTGTTTGCAAGAAACGCCCACATATGGATGGCCAACATGCTTTAAGCAGGAAGGAGGAAACTAGGTCGAGTGTAAAAGCTGTTGATTGATAGATGTGTGAGCTGGAGCTGGGAATGAACAGAGGATCAGAAAAGAAGAGTGGGAGGTCTGTGTCATTGCGCAGACATCCTGGAACATTGGCCATGGATGGCATACTTAATGGCCGCTCGCATGAATTATGACTCACTGCAGCTGGAAGACAATGAAGGGTACACACACTTACAAGATGACATTGACACATAGCCTATTTTGGCTTGCTTTTAAAGGACTAAAATCAGTTTTATTTACATTCTGCCGTGAACCTGGAGAAATACTAATAGTAGAAGTAGAAGCATCTTGTAGATTTTTAAACGATGCCTAACAAAAGTGCCCTCATTGAAGGTTTCTTGTTAGTGTGCTGCAAGGCAAAATTTCAAATCTTTCTGAAGCAAAAGGGAATATTTACATTTACAACGCGGCAAGATTTTTGTTTGCTTTTGAATGACATTTGGTAAAAGATGACTGATATCTCGTCACCTCTCTATGGGGCACAATTTGGCATTTGCAATTTGAGTCAAATAACACACTCACGCCTCTTTGGAAGGCAGTAGAACCATAAATCAAGCATACATCCAAGACTGTGAAAGCAACTAAAGTAAACCAAGAATTTTCTAGAGTTATTTAAAAAGTCCGAGTGCTTTGACTAGTGTCTCTAAAATGGACAACATTTTTAATCCTTTGAGACCTCATAGATCACCATGACTGAACTGATTGGTAAACAGATCCTATGAATGTTGTTCTTTCAGTCCAAACTGCTTCTTCTACCGTATTGTGTTTTCTTCTCTTGGAATTGTACACTGCAGTAATCTCTCATGCACGTTTTATTTTACACTAGGTTGGGTGCTGATTGGTCACAGCTTTCCGACAAGTAGTAAATATCAGCAAAGCAAGTGATTGGTATATGCAGCCGGTCAAAGGTCAAGCATGTCTTTCCTAAGCACTCAATGTGATTTAATTATTGATTTTTCTCACTGCTAATCTGTGAAGGCTTTGCAAGGATGCCTCATTTTTCATTGGTAATGGAAGACTTCAGTCTTCATTTTTAAGGGGATTTTAATGTTTTGATTTATGTATTCAGTGTTCCAATCTTCAAAGGTTGCCCAAAATATTTTAGCGCTACGTTAATCACACCCATAACCAAAAAAAAAAAATCTTGGACACAAGGAAGAACCTAAATCCAATCATTTCTTGCTCTCCTCATAAACTGCTTATCTCAGTGTAACATATGCTGAGTGCAAATGTCTTCACCGCTAATAAACAACTGAATTTTGCGGTGAGATGAGGTGAAAAGCAGAGGGCTTCTCACAGTTGTGGCTGTCGAGAGAGAGAGGTAGTTGTGGCGTGTGAGAGCAAGTGTAGGCACAACTCTTAATGGAGGCGAGCAAACAGTTATCATCCTAAGTAGCTGACTTATTTTAATATGCTTGAGTGCAGAGGCGTGCATGGCAGTGTAGATGCAGAGAGAGAGATATAAGGGCAAAGCGATTAAAGATGAGAAGGAAGTAGGTCAAAGTCCCATGTTGGACACTTTATCAATTTATTTAATATCAATTTATCAACAGCTTGGGTCATCAACCCGTAAGATTTGATTGAATCATTCAATGAGAATGAATAGTCTAAAGATTTCTAGTAAAAGTGGGCAATGATTTTTGTTCTGTTGTCAATTGTGGCATTCAGAAAAAAAAGCCAAGATGGCCATCAGAGGTCAAAGTGTGAAATGCACTGCCCCTCTTGAGTGAAGGGTAGTCAGTGATGGATGGAAGATGACAGTTGAAGGACGCGAGCGATACCCGTTAGGTATCTGCTGTGCATCAGTCACATACATAAACACAGGGAGTTGTTCTTTATGTCAAAGAGTGGCTTGGAGGGAAGTTCACCTGTCGGTAAAAATATCGTTTGAACAATTCTGACACACAAACACATGTTTGTGCTCCTTTATATGAACCTGTTTGTTTTTGTCCAATAAAAAAAAAGAATGACAGGAAAATAAAACAGTGCAAGGCCAGACAAAATTATTTTTGTGCATGTTTGTGCACATTCATACACAATTGACGCGAGCATAAACACAAGGAATGTAGGTCAATGGAGGCCCGTTAGTCCCTGGTTAGTCATGACTTTGAAAACTGCTCACAGCTGCCAGTAACCATTTGAAGCGACCATGACAAAGGAAGGAAGCCACAGGGGAACAAAATATCAATATGATGGTAAACATCGATGCACCAGCATCGATCGATTTTTTTTTTTTTTTTTTTTGGTGTGCTTGCTGTCTAATGATTTTTAGGGATTATATGAATAAGAAAAAAAATGTTCAGTTGTAGTTGGGATTTTGTTCCAGTCCAGTCCTATGGGTGATGAGACATGCTAAGACTCAAGTTTAATAATCCTATACCAAATAAAAATAACAGAAAAATTACCTTGAGGTTACCAAATTTCTGGAATTCAGGTGCTGCAGTTCTTGGGTCAATTTTATCCATTTCAATTGACTACAGTGTGATGGATGTTTTGTGGAAGCCTTTTTTCATTTGACTGATGCTTCATGTGAGGAGATGATGTTTGGGGTTGAAAGAGAAGTCATGAGCAGCCAAGAGGCTTCTGCTGCTCGCTGTGTGAGTTCAGGCCAAAATGTGGCAGAACAAAGTTAGAAGTTGCCCTACATGGCCAAGCACACGTGATGAATCTCTCTTGACCTAAATAAACAGCTCTGTCTGAACAAAACTCAGATCTTAATTAATCGGAAAAGGAAGGGAAAACCCCGTTAGACACATAAGGGCAGCCGGGGACATCCCACGAGCAAGTTGAACTTACTTAGAGGAAAATTTTGACCACCAATTAGGTCAGGAGACACACTCATCCTTGTCTATTGTTATCTACATGTCATTGTTATTGTTTAGTTCAAGTAGCTGTAGTTTTAGTCAGTTTTTCAAACCCTTTTTTAAAATTCATACATTGCAATCTTATGTTTGAAAACAATATAAAATAGCTATATATATATATATATATATATATATATATATATCCAATATCTGAATTTGAATATGTATCTACTACATGAATTTATTAACCATGTAAATGCAATGTTAAATTAGTTAATAACTCATGTAGAGTATATACTGTAATTTTTTTGCATGATGAATCGTAGCTGTAGATCACATGAGCGCATCATTAATACTACAAAGCTCACACTAAATGAACCTTGTTTGTTTGAAAGTGTTCTGCAGCTGCCCCAATGCTGATTTGGTCTTGTGAACGCTCCACTGCCATTGATAGTGAATGAGATCTGGAGCATGTAATGTGATGTTAATAGTCAGGTGTTTTTATTTTTCTTCTTCATTTTTACATGTCACTGCGCACAGAATATTCAGACGAAGAGATTGGTTCAACCATTTTCAGTTTGGTACGTTTTGTGATCCTTACCAACAGGTCGGCGTGGGAAATGCTTACCTTCGATATGCGCAACAGTTGTTTTTAACTATTTACAGGATGTTTATTTTTTTTATGTGCCTTCCTAAAGATGTCACCCATGTGATTTTATTTGTAAGGACAAAATAGATGCGCAGATCTATATATCTGCATGTCATGCATGCTCATAATATAAACAGCTTTTTTTTTCTCTCTCAGAAAAAGGTAAGAGACAGTTTTGACCTCACCCACATGGATTTTAAGTGACTCTGCAAAGGTTTTAATCGTATTGTCCACATGGAAGCCTGAATATGATCATCTTCGAAATAAAAAAGCAAGTGGAGTGAAAAAAAATTCTTTTTTGTCACTACAGTGTGGCAAAGGAGCCGAAAACTTCGACAAGTTCTTCACTCGCACGCAGCCTCAGCTCACACCTCCTGACGAGCTGGTGATCGCCAACATTGACCAGGCCGAGTTTGCGGGCTTCTCCTTCATAAACCCGCAGTTTGTACACCCGTCGCTCAACAACAGAGCATGAGAAGGATGGTCAAACCTCTCGTAGTCACCCTTCAAGGAGCTCCTCTACTCACTGCCATCCACTAAAACTAAGCAACAACCTAATGTACGACCACCACTTTACATTACAAAACTTGATGTATCATTTCTAATCACAAGCGGGAATTGTACGGCATGCTTATTTGTTTTCTATGGTATATTTTGCTATCTAGATTAGCTTTGATTTAGACTGTGCCGCCACAAGAAGTCATTTTGTTTAGTTTACTAATGAGCATGTATTGTGTTCAATGATGTCCTTTTTTTATTGAAAGTTTACTCCAGAACTGGACGCACTGAGACAAAACAGTGTTCATCGATGTAAGTAAAAGAATATATTCATTTGGGGCTGTCTATTGTAGAAGCAAGATCATTTCAAAAGAGCATTCAAAGCATGGATTTATTCTATAGATGCATGAACTGTATGACTTGAGAAGCATTGTTGTCCACACGCATCGAGTTGGTGGCTCAGTTTTGTTTTGAATGAAGAAATAAGAATAGCATGAAGGCACCTCCTGCCTTGGCTACCGTAGCCAAATATGAAGGAGAGGTGGTGCGGGCATTGAAAAAGCACCTCGTGAGAGAATGTTTCTGCATCATGTTTACAGCTTTCTGCCTGTTTAACTTATTTATGTCTGTAAGGTTTTAGTGTCAATTGTCTCAATTGCCAGTGATGGCGAAAATGAAGTCAGATTTGAATATACGGTACGATGCAATGGAGCTTGAAAAAGAAAGAGCTATTCATTTTTGCCAGGACTAGTTCCAAATTACAAGGCCCTACTAAACCTGCATTTCTCTGCAGATTGTCAAATCTTTTCTTTTTTTTTTTTGACCACATTTATGAAACGTTTGACTCACAGGACACACTTTGTGTATACCCTTAAAATAATTAACACTTAACAGGGGTCAACCCATTCTCTTTAACATGCTGTTTTTAGAAATTAACATCACTGTCATGTAGACATTTGGTTTCTTGAATACAGCAGTAATCATGCAATGTTTTTTTTTGGGGGGGTGCATTATGTTGTGTGTGTGAAAAAAAAACAATCTTTCATTAGATTTATGTTAAAAGTAGAACAATGTTTGTCTTTTTTGTTGCAAAATTATAAATACATCACCCTCATCATCTATGACATAAGAGCTTAGAACGCACCTAAATCTGTGTACAACGCCTTTGTAAATAATCATTATGGAGTATTTCAAAAGAGTCCAGCAAATTTTTATACCGACACCTAAATGTGCTTTTCTCAACATTGTTGAGACGATCTACAGTTTAGCGAGCGCGCTCAAAATATTGCCAGTTGCTCATTTTGGTAGGTTTAATGAACACTGTTTATCGTCGTTTCATTTGAAGTTATGTTGGACGAGCAAGCACGTGAACCAATCGCTCATGCATGTGAGTCATTAAATGCAGCATGCCACCTAAATGTAATCGTCAATTCAACTAGAAGGTGACACTCTCCTCAAAACTCAAACAATTTCAGTCATTTAGATTCTCACTCTACGTCTTCATGGTCAGTATTTACAATATGTGTGTAGGATTTGAATCATAAGAGTTTTCGGGTCCGTTTTAAGAAGGTAAATTGTGATTTTCAGCAAACTTCCTCATTGGCAAAGACTTCTTATCTTATACCAGCAGATGTTATCATGCAAATTGAAAAGGTTTTTTTTCTCCAAATAAAGTTCACTGAAATACTTCCAGTGGAAATATATATTTTTTGCCATTTTTGTGGAATTTAAAAAGGAAGGCGTTTATTGACATTTCATTGACGAGTACTGGTGGTTCCATTTTGTTAAATTAACATGGTTTATATTTGACGATATAAATATTTTTCTTTTATGCAACAAAATGATGAAATTGATCAGTTTTAGAGTAAAAAAACATCACATTTGCTTATCTTAAATATTGTGAGTACTAGGTTTGCATATTTGCAGAGCTTTGCAGGTATTCAGCGTTCATGCGTGCTCTCCATTTGCTAATAATTTTTAGGACATCCCCTTTTAGGTGATAAGTTCATGATTTTGTGGATTTATTATTTTTACCGAATCCATCATAGTGACAAACACATTCTTAGTGCTCCTTTAACACTGCTTGTTGTGTGGCTATAGACCAGCTATGTCTCATTAATGGGGTTTATAATCTTAAATGTTGTGTTTGTTATTTTCTTAGGTTTACTTCTGTGGTCATTGTCAGTTATCTTTCCAGCTTCCTCAGCCAATATGAAAATGTTATTTTAAAAAAAAAAAAAAAAAAAAAAAAAAAAAAGGCACACACACATTCGAACTTTCTTTCCTGCAATATGTGACATATTTGATACCTATACACCAGATACAAAATCATCTTTCCCGTGCCAAACAGATAAGCTAGTCCCCGTAGTTTTTATGTGTTCCTCATTTTTACGTGCACCTGCAATAAACTAGTGTAAAAATATGCCAGAACATATTATAAGCTTCTTTTCTGGACATATAAAATGAAGCTGCTCATGTGTGATTAATGAAACCAAAACACTGAGAAAAGATGCAGGGCCTAATTAATTGACAGCCTCCACACATCAGCTTTTATGAGTCTTTTGATATTGTTGATTCACGCGAGCATAAATACAAACACACATAATTTTCAACAACTCCAACTTCTCTATCATAAACCCCAGAAGGAAATTTTATGAGTCATGTTTATGTCTGTGTTTTACATGGTTTACACTTGAGTCATTTTTTTTATTTAAATAATTATGGCCCGATACTAATGAAGACATCTTAAATGTAAAGTATGAGTGAAGGGTTTGTTTTCTTTCTTACACTACTGCTCCTTTACTGTACTAGGTACGCACGTGATAAGGCTTTCGATGAATCCTGTTGTCTTTTCATAGAAGTTAGTCTGTTCCAGTTAAGAGAGGTGAAGGACGTGTCATCCCTTAGAACGAGGGCAGAAATGCCTTATTGCCAAACTCATCACACAATCTCTTATTGTCCTTGTACATAAACTACTACTTCCAGTAGATGCCTATGTAGACAATAAATAGATGACCTTGTATTTTGCAAATGTTGGTTCTCCTTCCTCGTCAGCCTGAAACCTTTAAAACGACTGAGCAACCTACCTTGTAACTGATTGTGTCATTTGTACCTAATGTATGATAATGCAAATAAAAAAGGAAACTTGAGTTTCATACTTTGAAATCTTTTTACTATGCAAGTACATTTAAAAAAAAAAACAAAGACCTTTAAAGTGGAGTGAACACACGAGTCGAACATGAACTTAACATGTATGTTTCTGGACTGAGGGAGGATGTCAGAGTACAAAAAGAAAACATGCAAACTCCAGCCTCCGAATTTCAGAACTGTGAGGCCGGCGTGTTCACTATTACTCCACCAGCGGGAAGGTCATTACTAGCAATTATTTAATTTTTGTATTTTGCGTTCCTCTTCATGACCTTTCCTCAAATATTCAGACAGAAATGTCCAATGATTTGGAGCAAAATAATATTTGTTGCACAATTTGTTACATTGACTGAATCCACTGCTATGAAATGAAACGACTATGAACCGTTAATTTTTATGACACCCCAGCATTTGTAGATAGTTATTATGGCATATTCACACTATTATGAAATCTCTATTTACAATATTTAATTGCATTACACATACCTTCAAAGGCAGGCCTCCAGAAGCACACGTTTCGGTCTGAGCCCTGAAAGCCCTCCAGTCCCCTGAGTCAAATTAGCCGCACTTCTAATAGCTAATAAACTGACATCTGTGTTTATGGTATGAACATTGTGGACATGCACCAGCAATTATATGGCTAATTTAATGCATTTTGCTCACACTTGTTGGAAGGTAGAACAAGTGCAATGGCGCATTTAATGTTTCACTGCAACACATCAGTGTTTTAGTATCTTAGTCTCACACCACTAGGACTGAAAATGTTAATGAGTTTTTAAGAATAATATCTGAGACCTTTAATTCATCCTGCCGCTGCACCCACGTGTACGTATATCCACATTTGAATGTGTCTGTCCAAAGACTGAATGACATTCTTTCCTGAAACCAAGCACTGAAGATGTTTCCATCAAAACCTTGCCTGTGCAGTTACTCATATTTTCTAATACAATGAGATAACATTCCACCAGATTATTTTGATTTCCATTGATATTAAAAACAGAGCTCACTGTTAAGATGGACAATTCTGTAACCACTGTGAACTACAACCACAATGATAAGACAAATGATTGTCATTTTTCGATAGGTCGAATATTTTACCTATTTTCCTTTACAGATGATTACATCGTTGGTCATGCTGGAAGAGTTCATATTTCATGTTAATTTCTGCCTGTGGTAATCCAGATGGTGTGACCGACTTTGATATTTGGCTTTCAGAAGAGAGGGTAAAATCAAAGATGAAATAAAAGGGAGTGCTACAAAATGGCAAGTATGTGAGTGGTGCCATTGCTGCGAGTGCAATGAGGGTTCATATGAGCGATGACGTGCTCTTCAAGCATCCATCTTTCATCGTATCACCGAAGAACACAATGTGTTAGTCATATTGCAAATGTCCAGATGCTCTTCAAAGACGGCCCATATGTTCTGAGACGCCTTGCTCTAAATCAGAGTGACATATGCACAGGGTATGTTTGATTCCACGTGACAACATGCTGCAATGTAATCTTGTTTGTGAATAATTAGCGTGGCTTGATACACATTAGATCCATATTGCATTATTTAATCACCCTTTACTAACATGGACATTAAGTAGGCTGCATTAACTCAGGCTAATCACATTATCTTCGGAATTATGTACTTACGTATCATGTGGATGTGTATCCCTCATATGAGAAAAGTAGTGATGCCAGTTTGTCCCATTACTTAAACCAAAGACCAGCTAATGACCTAGTTCAGAAAGACCAATATACCATCCATTTTTATTTGCTTTTTTCCCCTTATCTCTCCATTTTCTATTCCACTTATCCCCACCAGGGTTGTGGGTGAGCTGGAGCCCATCTCAGTTTAATTGGGACAAGATCCTGTCTGATTGCAGGGCACTTATAGACAATCAATCACGCTTACATTAAGACCTACAAACTATTTAGTCTTCACTTACCCTAAAAGTTATATCTGACTGTGCGGCAAATGCTAGTAATTGTTGCTGTCATGTTCTGGGTTTTTGTTGATTTTTTTTTTTTCATGTTTTGCTTCTGTCCTGTGTGTTTCAGTTACTGTGTTGCGTTCTTACAAATAATTGTGTATGGAGTGAATAATGGCTTCTGAAAAGGTTGCAAAAAGTTTCTAGTATGTTCACAGACAGTTTTGACTTGCCGCAAAATTTCCCTCTCACCAAATACAAGTCCACAAATATTTTTTTTTAGCTTGTAATCATGGAAAGTGATGTTTGCAACTTGATTGTTTTGTTACTATATTTCCTTTTATATATCAAATACAAAAAATACTGAGTGATGTGACATATGTTTTTGTTGTTGTTGGGGGGGGGGGGCGCTTCTTGCAGGGATGAATACACAAAGATGTAAATAAATGAGCGTCTGACTGATTGATCGATTGATGAACACACGCATCATCCATCAGCTCCTCAACATCATATAATTTTCATGCGCGCTTGACGTGCGCGAAGAGTCGGCTGGCACGTGCGACGCGCATTCCCTTTTGTGGAGCAAGTAGGCGTGCACGAGCCTGAGGTGTTCACAGCTGTGCTTGACTCCAAAGTGGAGACTACGCGCAAGACCAACAAGGACACAACAAACAAAACACACCACAGCAACAAAGCAGCCTTTTCCTCAACGACTTTCCTTCGTGAAGGTAACCAATTTTGGATTGATCTCATCTTTCCGTGGCTTTGTTTTACTTATGTCCTATGTCACGTGCGTTACAATAACATTGTTGTTGTTCGAGGTCTTCCTGCTCGCACCTAGAAGCATTCATATGTTTTAACAAGTAACACAGTTTTCAAACTCGGAGTTCTAAACCAAGAGTTTATTTTGCTCGCTAAATGCAATGATAGTGGCAGCTGTTATTATTCAGCCTGAAGCTTCACGTTTATTGCCATCGACGTAATTTAGCCACGAGAGAGTGAGTGGATGCAAATGTGCCTTTTGCAACATTTGGGGAATAATATGAGGTTAAATCGTCGACCCGTTTTATAATCTTAACATCTGTTGTTGTCTTACTGTTTACGCAGTTTTCATCTGAGACAAGTGGTGTATCAAAAATAACTGTTTTTACCAATATACGCTGTGTTCCGTTTTGATTGATATCCTCAGATATATATATTAATTTAGCAATAGTAGTTATGTTACAGCTGTACTAGTAAAGTTTGAGTTATTTGTTGAAGGTAGTGGTATACAATAAGTATAATTCAAATCCATGCATCGTGATACAGCTCTTCGACTGGATGTCGTTGAATTGTGCAGGACTGACGCACTGTGTTGATTCATGTCAGGATGATAAAAATAGAAATCAAGCATTATACATTTTGATTGGATAATAAATCTTCCAGGTAAAAAAAAAAGTGGCTAAAACTACTGAAGAATGGCTTCAAATACGTAGATTGATATTTCAGCACCACGGACAGCAACCCAAGAGCACATACGAGCTGCTTTTCAGTAAGCAAAAAGCACTTTGCTCATTTTAGTACCTGTGAACCAACTGATATATCATCCAATATTACATAATTGTGTGCACCGAGACATATTGTATATAAGTCTTGGTGTTTTTGTTATTCTGTAGCAGTGCACAGCCCACGGGTTTGCTTGGCTGCCAGCCATTTGTCAACATGCTGGCCAGACAAAAAGTGCTACAGCAGAAATACAGTCATGTGTGGGAGGCCATCGTAATGTCTGTTTGCAAATGCAACATAAACACTTTCGGGGAACTGTCAGGGCTTTTTGTGGCAGTTGCAACTGCTGTGATGGTGAATGACAGGCGACTTGTTGCAATGAGACAGGCATTGATGCATTTGCTCTGTGTAGTGTTGACATCACAGTGCGGTATTTCCGACTGCGACTCCAATGAGGATAAAACCAAGATTTTTGTTTTCTAGTTGTTGGTTTATTCTTTTGACGTTAGCTTGTGAGCATTTCTATTGCATTCAATGGAGAATTATAGTTCATTGTTCAAGAAAAAATATTCACAAGGCTGTTAGCAATGATCGCCCAAGCTACTAACTGCATCCATGCATTTTGGGACAGAGACTCCCCACGCTTCTCTCTCTCTCTTTTTTTTTTTTTTAACTGCAGGCACATATGAACTTATTATTAAAGTTAAGTAAACCCTGCAGGTTGGGGTTTGGCATTTACTAATAATGTATTGTCGTAGAAAGTAATGGAAAAATAATTATCACATTTACTTTTTTGTAAAATTGTTGTGAAAACTTAAACGACTACATGTCAAAGTGTTTAAGTTAACAACTCTAATTGAAGTCAAACCATCTTGAATGTAAAGTTCAATCGCATATATTGTGATAAGACCCAGATTTTGTGTGTAATAAAAAACAGATTAATTAATTAAAGCTTGTAAAAAACAATGGGAAGAGGACCCTGAAAAAAATAATTGCAAATTAACTGCAAATCACAATATTTAGGGGGGGTAATTAGATCACTTTTCAATTGTTCAGGCTTAGTAGATACACAGTAACACGTAAGCCTCACTTAATGTATGCATGCACAAGGGAATTTGGAGGGTGAGTGTATTTTTGGCAACACTGTAAGACAAAGTGTGCTGCTCCTCAGCATGCATTTTGAAGTCAAACAGAGGAAGGATCACAGGGGCCACATCCAGCTGTGCGCAGACCTTGTTCACTTACTAACTCTCTTTTCTTCTGTTGTGTATTCCCATGTGGCTCCTCATGCTCCTCTGTGCTGAGCTTGCTTTGTGTTTGTTGCCTGTCCACGCAGAGGTCACCCTGGGACTACATTTGTAAAAAGGCTCCTACAGATCTTCTAACTGGGTCAACATTCACCGCAAAAGCACATCCGTGTTTAGATTCTGACTGTAGTTGGCCAAAAATCTCAATCAGAAGGGCCAACATGTGTTCTCGTAGCCAAGTGATGGTTTGGGCCCAGGTCAGATTCCAGCAACTAAATTGTACATTAAGCAAGAATGGAAAGGAATTTCTTCTACAGAGCTTTGCAAAATCACAAATGCTTAAAGAAAAGGTGGCACAACGCAGTGAAATACATCCCCCTGGCCCAGCTTTTTTGGAACGTGTTGCAGGCTCCAAATTTAAAGTCAGTGAAGTCACAAAAAACAATTAAGTTTATCAATTTGACTCTTACATATTGTGTCTTTGTAATGTATTCATTTGAATATAAGTGTCAAAATTAATCTAATCAAAAACAGATCGATGATCAAATTAATAGCTTCGTATTTTATTAAGTATTTCAAAAGTACCAATTTTCTTTTTTCTCTAGTCCTGACCAGCAGACACATTTAGCTTTTGTGCTTGATAAAGAAAAGACATTATCAATCCTTCTCGATACTGCTTAACTGTTGTTTAGTTGGTTTGTAATCACCCAAAAATACAAGATAACAATGGTTGGGGAAAAAAATTAATACACCAACCAAAAGTGCATCCGATTATTTGATAAAGCAATAGAATAATCAATAGAATTCACAGAATAATCTATATAAAAGTGGTTTTAAAAGTATTCCATTATGACAGCCCTAATTGTACTCTGTTATTTAACTTTTACACAGCATCCCAACTTTATTGGAACACACCACCAAACTAAAAGCCACAAATGAGTAGCTATTGAAATAATGATTAATCTATTAATATCCTTAGTTCCAGGGGAGCGCAAAAAGAGAGGCGCCATGGGCATCCAATTGTGAAGATGGATTGACGAAAATGCTTAGATCGGCAGCAAAATTACTTTGTCACGACACAAGACATGGATGATGGATCCACAAGAAATAACTTCTGTCTGCCCCCCAAGTAAATGAATGGAAACAAGTGAATGCACAGGTTAATTATACTTTCTGCCATTTAATGAAAGAGCATTTAATTGGAATGCCTCAATCCACATGATAGCTTGCCCTTTACTCTAGCTGTCTGTCTGCCGCATCTATTTCAGGCCATGACGCTCTAACCAAATAGCTACTTAGCAGAAAATCAAGTGCTTGTAGAATAAAAACACACTATATGTACGTGGGTGTTTATTAGTAAGCAACATCTGTGAAACTATATTTAGAGTGGAGTCGCAGTGTTGTGTGTGATGTGGGTGGAAGCATAATCAGAATACTACTTAGAGAATGTGGGTGGACTGGGCAGCTATGTGCCAGATGTTTTTTTTTATACATATAAATAATCAATTTGAAATTTGCCTGAGGTGGAAATAGTTGAATCAGAATATTCTGCACCATATTAGTATGCAAAATGTAGGTATCCTTAATTATGAGTATCTCTTGGAACGTCTCTCCAGGGACTTTGTGTGTTCTTCTCCATCTACAGCTTCCCCCCATATCCCCAAAACAGATATGTTAGTTTCATGTTAGTTTGCTCCATGTGTGCCATGTGATTGACTGGCAACAAGTCCAAAGTGTACCCCTTGATCCCTCTTGCACAAAGCCTCACATTACCCGAATCCTAATGAGGACAATTAACTATAAATAAAACATGGTAGGTTCCTCAATAACATACTTCTCTGCATACATGAGTTGAATGGAAACTGATTGCACCATGCTATGAGAGAAGGCTGAATGATGGTACTTATTTCATCATTAATGCATGTCTCTGGAGGGAGGGAGGTGGGGGGTTGAAATGCTTCCACTCATCCTCCAATCAGATTTTCTCCACAACCTGCTGACCTGTGGCTTACAGGTAAAGGACACAACTAAAAATAGCTCAGACTGTGTTTAACTCCGCTTTTACTGTGGGAGTTTGCATTTCAACATTGTTAGTTACCCAATACATGTTGGAAGAAATCCAGATTTGTTTTAGAGCAGTACTGAGGTGTAACAAGTTCCCATGTGGAACAGTTGCTCTCCGTCTTTTCTTTTCAGCTGGGGCTTTAGATTCACAGTAGGGAAAAAAGGAAAAGGCCGAGTAGAATTAATGAGTTAAAAATCCTTCCACATAATTACTTTGCATCGCTCCAGTCTCACAGCGAGTGCTTAATACTGCAGCACGCTGAGAGCTCATTATGTAAAATCAATTCCTTTCAACATGAAATCCTGTGCCAAGCTCCCCAGCGTTCAAACTCCTGCCAAATGTGGGACCGGCTATCATATGAAAAACCCATTGTTTTGAAGTTTGTTCGCTGACACGTTATGTACACCATCTGCAATGCTGATTTTCATTGTTGTATTCAAAGGAAGCGGAATTGTCATTCTTGTTTTCAAGATGTTATCATCTTATGATCACACGGCCACTTTTCTTACTCTTGATTTACCTCCTCTTGTATGAAATATTTTTTTCCCCCTCTCTTCTCCCAGCTTCTCTTTCTGCTGGCGGCGCCCCTTTGCTCTTGAGCCTGTGGTATGAGCCTATGTGGCAGGAAGGCGCTGACGTTGCTGAGCAGCGTGTTCGCTGTTTGCGGCCTGGGCCTGTTGGGCATCGCCGTAAGCACCGACTACTGGCTTTACCTGGAGGAAGGCGTCATCCTTCCACTCAACCAGAGCACCGAGATACGCATGTCCCTGCACTCTGGCCTGTGGAGGGTTTGTTTCCTGGCAGGTATGTTCAACACAGGTGCAATTACACTACCTACTAAGTTACCAGTAGAATTTTATCACAGGCTTGTAGTCTGTGTGTCACAATATCTATTCTAGACCGTGGGTGCGTGACTGATGCGCCATATTTAAAGTGATTACAAGCAGCCAAGGCCATGATTAAAGTGAGCTCACTCTCATAGCGGCGCAGCCCACCCTTTCAATATCAGAACTTGCACAGTCACATTATTTTGTTTTTTACGTTTATGCTGACGTAAACGTGTGACTCTCAATTCTCTTATCTCCGTCACTCTCCGCCGTTCTTTTCAACCCTGTTAAATATTTTTCCATGGTGTCCCACCGCACTTTTTATCGCCTGCTCTGTGCTGTGTGTGCGTGTGTATGTTCCGTGCGCTCGACACTGTAGAGTAATGGTGGCTCGTGAGTGAACAATTCGTTCAAAAGAACGATTTTCTTTTTAGTGAACGAGAGTGAACGAATCACTTCCTAAAATGATTGGTTCTTTTTTCAGTTCATATGACTTCAACCAGTAGATGTCGGTAATGCACATTGAACCTGGTGCCACCTCGCCGTAAAGCAAAATGAAGAAGAAAATGACGTAACTTCCCGTTCACGAACGAGTCGTGAATTGCATTTCCGGTTCACCAACTGAACGGGTCTGTGAGTGAACGAGTCAGTGAGTGAGTGATTTACATTTCCAGTTCATCGCGAGAACGATTCAGTGAGGGAACGTATCCCGACTTTCCCATTCGCGAACGTGTCAAAGGGTGAACTGCCTTCCTTCCCGTGCATCAACGGATCAGTCAGTGAACGTGTTGCGTCTCCTGGCGTGAACTATGTAAGCCAGAATGTAGATTTACGATTTGCCAAGGAAAGAAAGAACCACACTGAATCACCACTTCTATTATGCGCGTTCTCTCCAAGCTAACGGCTAACTTTCTTGCATGAAGGGATGCGCCGTTATGCAACAACGGGGAGATGATGTTTCTCTTTGGGTAATCTTGATTTTATAACACTTATAGTAGTTGTTAAATAACGTGTATGCATATATACGCCTAAATATTGATATCCAATTTATCTACACATTAGATTGCTAGTTTGAAATTTACTTTTAATATTATTATTATTTTCAAATAAACATTTATGTTAAAACTTGTCTGGTGTTTTATTCCTTGTTTTTTTATTCGCCAATTAAAACATAAAAATCTGACATTTGGTTAACTGCTTTATATGACAATATGTGTAGGTACACCTCATGGACACTTCAGTAGGTACACTACACGAGGTAAAACAAAAAAAAGAATAAATAATTAAAGGGTTAATTGCACAATAAAAGCACATCCCTGTATATTCTCACACCTGGGCTCGAACCAAGTTCTTAATGAGCAAGAGCCCATGTCATTATCCAGTCAGCTATCTCAACCTGGAAGCCCATGGTCATCTTCACTGTTTTGTACTAGTGATGTGCATTCCAGTTCTTAAGTGAACTGAATCTTTAGAATCGGTTCACTCAAATTATTTGTTCAAAAGAATCGTTCACCAAATCGTTCACTACACTTTCTTATTTATTTATCTTATTTCTGACACGTAACCGGTCCGCGGTGCAAAAAAGGTTGGGGACCACTGATCTATTTGCTTGTGAACTGCTCCATAAAACCATATATATTTCATGTAAAGTCAGTGAGGGTTCCATAGTGTAGTAGTTAGTACTTTGGACTCTCTCCCTAGCGACCTGGGTTCAAATCCCAGTGAGACCTACAATATTTTATCATAGAAAATTTGCAACCATGCTTGCTTGTGAGCTGCTTCATAAAACTATATATATTCCATGCAATGTAGGCGAGGGTTCCATAGTGTAGTGGTTAGGGCTCTGGACTGTCACCCCAGCAACCCGGGTTCAAATCCCATTGGGACCTAAAATATTTTATCATAGAAGATTTGCAACATAGTTGCTCGTGTGCTGCCCCATATAACCATACACCGCCCTCCCAGCTAGGGCTGGAGTTAAGGGTTTGAGCTAGGTTTAGAGCTAGTGTTAGGGTTAGGGATAGAGCGAGGGTTAGGGTTAGAGCGAGGGTTAGTGTTAGGGTTGGGGTTAGAGCTAGGGTTAGGGTTTGAGCTAGCGTCAGGGTTAGAGCTAGGGTCAGGGTTAGAGCTAGGGTTAGGCTTAGAGCTAGGATTAGGGTTAGGGTTAGGGTTAGAGCTAGGGTTAGGGTTAGAGCTAGGCTTAGGGCTAGGATTAGGGTTAGGGTTAGAGCTAGGGTTAGTGTCAGGGTTAGCGCTAGGGTTAGGCTTAGAGCTAGGATTAGGGTTAGAGCGAGGGTTAGGGTTAGTGCAAGGTTAGGGTTAGGGGTAGGGTTCGTGTTAGAGCTAGGGTTAGGGTTAGGGTTTTAGCTAGGGTCAGGGTTAGTGCTAGGGTTAGGCTTAGAGCTAGGATTAGGGTTAGGGTTAGGGTTTGAGCTAGCGCTAGGGTTAGGCTTAGAGCTAGGCTTAGGGTTAGAGTGAGGGTTAGGGTTAGAGTTAGTGCTAGGTTAGGGTTAGAGCTAGGATTAGGGTTAGTGCAAGGTTAGGGTTAGAGCTAAGGTTAGGGTTAGGGTTAGAGGTAGGGTTCGTGTTAGAGCTAGGGTTAGGGTTAGGGTTTGAGCTAGGGTCAGGGTTAGTGCTAGGGTTAGGCTTAGAGCTAGGATTAGGGTTAGGGTTTGAGCTAGCGCTAGGGTTAGGCTTAGAGCTAGGTTTAGGGTTAGAGTGAGGGTTAGGGTTAGAGTTAGTGCTAGGTTAGGGTTAGAGCTAGGGTTAGGGTTAGTGCAAGGTTAGGGTTAGAGCTAAGGTTAGGGTTAGGGTTAGAGGTAGGGTTCGTGTTAGAGCTAGGGTTAGGGTTAAGGTTTGCGCTAGGGTCAGGGTTAGTGCTAGGGTTAGGCTTAGAGCTAGGATTAGGGTTAGGGTTAGGGTTTGAGCTAGGGCTAGGGTTAGGCTTAGAGCTAGGCTTAGGGTTAGGGTTAGAGTGAGGGTTAGGGTTAGAGTTAGTGCTAGGTTAGGGTTAGGGTTAGGGTTAGGGTTTGAGCTAGCGCTAGGGTTAGGCTTAGACCTAGGCTTAGGGTTAGGGTTAGAGTGAGGGTTAGGGTTAGTTAGTGCTAGGTTAGGGTTAGAGCTAGGGTTAGGGTTAGTGCAAGGTTAGGGTTAGAGCTAAGGTTAGGGTTAGGGTTAGAGGTAGGGTTCGTGTTAGAGCTAGGGTTAGGGTTAGGGTTTGCGCTAGGGTCAGGGTTAGTGCTAGGGTTAGGCTTAGAGCTAGGATTAGGGTTAGGGTTAGGGTTTGAGCTAGGGCTAGGGTTAGGCTTAGAGCTAGGCTTAGGGTTAGGGTTAGAGTGAGGGTTAGGGTTAGGGTTAGAGTTAGTGCTAGGTTAGGGTTAGGGTTAGGGTTAGGGTTTGAGCTAGCGCTAGGGTTAGGCTTAGACCTAGGCTTAGGGTTAGGGTTAGAGTGAGGGTTAGGGTTAGTTAGTGCTAGGTTAGGGTTAGGGCTAGGGTTAGGGTTAGTGCAAGGTTAGGGTTAGAGCTAAGGTTAGGGTTAGGGTTAGAGGTAGGGTTCGTGTTAGAGCTAGGGTTAGGGTTAGGGTTTGCGCTAGGGTCAGGGTTAGTGCTAGGGTTAGGCTTAGAGCTAGGATTAGGGTTAGGGTTTGAGCTAGGGCTAGGGTTAGGCTAACCCTAGCGCTAGCTCAAACCCTAACCCTAACCCTAACCCTAACCTAGCACTAACTCTAACCCTAACCCTAACCCTCACTCTTACCCTAACCCTAAGCCTAGCTCTAAGCCTAACCCTAGCGCTAGCCCAAACCCTAACCCTAACCCTAACCCTAACCTAGCACTAACTCTAACCCTAACCCTCACTCTAACCCTAACCCTAACCCTAACCCTAAGCCTAGCTCTAAGCCTAACCCTAGCCCTAGCTCAAACCCTAACCCTAACCCTAATCCTAGCTCTAAACCTAACCCTAGCACTAACCCTGACCCTAGCGCAAACCCTAACCCTAACCCTAGCTCTAACACGAACCCTACCTCTAACCCTAACCCTAACCTTAGCTCTAACCCTAACCTTGCACTAACCCTAACCCTAGCTCTAACCCTAACCTAGCACTAACTAACCCTAACCCTCACTCTAACCCTAACCCTAAGCCTAGGTCTAAGCCTAACCCTAGCGCTAGCTCAAACCCTAACCCTAGCTCTAACCCTAACCTAGCACTAACTCTAACCCTAACCCTCACTCTAACCCTAACCCTAAGCCTAGCTCTAAGCCTAACCCTAGCCCTAGCTCAAACCCTAACCCTAACCCTAATCCTAGCTCTAAGCCTAACCCTAGCACTAACCCTGACCCTAGCCCAAACCCTAACCCTAACCCTAGCTCTAACACGAACCCTACCTCTAACCCTAACCCTAACCTTAGCTCTAACCCTAACCTTGCACTAACCCTAACCCTAGCTCTAACCCTAACCTAGCACTAACTAACCCTAACCCTCACTCTAACCCTAACCCTAAGCCTAGGTCTAAGCCTAACCCTAGCGCTAGCTCAAACCCTAACCCTAACCCTAACCCTAACCTAGCACTAACTCTAACCCTAACCCTCACTCTAACCCTAACCCTAAGCCTAGCTCTAAGCCTAACCCTAGCCCTAGCTCAAACCCTAACCCTAACCCTAATCCTAGCTCTAAGTCTAACCCTAGCACTAACCCTGACCCTAGCGCAAACCTTAACCCTAACCCTAGCTCTAACACGAACCCTACCTCTAACCCTAACCCTAACCTTAGCTCTAACCCTAACCTTGCACTAACCCTAACCCTAGCTCTAACCCTAACCTAGCACTAACTCTAACCCTAACCCTCACTCTAACCCTAAACCTAGCTCTAAGCCTAACCCTAGCGCTAGCTCAAACCCTAACCCTAATCCTAGCTCTAAGCCTAACCCTAGCACTAACCCTGACCCTAGCTCAAACCCTAACCCTAACCCTAGCTCTAACACGAACCCTACCTCTAACCCTAACCCTAACCTTAGCTCTAACCCTAACCTTGCACTAACCCTAATCCTAGCTCTAACCCTAACCTAGCACTAACTCTAACCCTAACCCTCACTCTAACCCTAAGCCTAGCTCTAAGCCTAACCCTAGCGCTAGCTCAAACCCTAACCCTAACCCTAATCCTAGCTCTAAGCCTAACCCTAGCACTAACCCTGACCCTAGCTCAAACCCTAACCCTAACCCTAGCTCTAACACGAACCCTACCCCTAACCCTAACCTTGCACTAACCCTAACCCTCGCTCTAACCCTAATCCTAGCTCTAAGCCTAACCCTAGCTCTAACCCTGACACTAACCCTAGCTCTAACCCTAACCCTAATCCTAGCCCTAAGCCTAGCTCTAACCCTAACCCTAGCTCTAACCCTAACCCTAACCCTAATCCTAGCTCTAAGCCTAACCCTAGCTCTAACCCTGACCCTAGCTCTAACCCTGACGCTAGCTCAAACCCTAACCCTAGCTCTAACCCCAACCCTAACACTAACCCTCGCTCTAACCCTAACCCTCGCTCTATCCCTAACCCTGACCCTAGCTCTAAGTCTAGCTCTAAGTCTAGCTCTAGCACTAACCCTCGCTCTAACCCTAACACTAGCTCTAAACCTAGCTCAAACCCTTAACTCCAGCCCTAGCTGGGAGGGCGGTGTATGGTTATATGGGGCAGCACACGAGCAACTATGTTGCAAATCTACTATGATAAAATATTTTAGGTCCCAATGGGATTTGAACCCGGGTTGCTGGGGTGACAGTCCAGAGCACTAACCACTACACTATGGAACCCTCGCCTACATTGCATGGAATATATATAGTTTTATGAAGCAGCTCACAAGCAAGCATGGTTGCAAATTTTCTATGATAAAATATTGTAGGTCTCACTGGGATTTGAACCCAGGTTGCTAGGGTGAGAGTCCAAAGTACTAACTACTACACTATGGAACCCTCGCTGACTTTACATGAAATATATATGGTTTTATTGATCAGCTCACAAGCAAATAGATCAGTGGTCCCCAACCTTTTTTTGCACCGCGGACCGGTTACGTGTCAGAAATAAGATAAATAAATAAGAAAGTGTAGTGAACGATTTGGTGAACGATTCTTTTGAACAAATAATTTGAGTGAACCGATTCTAAAGATTCAGTTCACCTAAGAACTGGAATGCACATCACTAGTACAAAACAGTGAAGACGACCATGGGCTTCCAGGTCGAGATAGGTGACTGGATAATGACATGGGCTCTTGCTCATTAAGAACTTGGTTCGATCCCAGGTGTGGGAATATGCAAGGATGTGCTTTTATTGTGCAATTAACCCTTTATTTATTTATTCTTTTTTTTTTTTGTTTTACCTCGTGTAGTGTACCTACTGAAGTGTCCATGGTGTGTACCTACACATATTGTCATATAAAGCAGTTAACCAATTGTCCGATTTTTATGTTTTAATTGGCGAATAAAAAAACAAGGAATAAAACACCAGACAAGTTTTAACCCTAAAACACCAGCTCGTATGCTTGATACATATTAGATGAGGTAAAAAAAATCCCGTCATTTACTTCATATGGTGTACCAGCACAAAAGTTTGCAGTGCTGCGGGGGGCGCGCCCCACTATTTGAGAAGCACTGTAAGTGAATAGCAGCATGCATTTAAAGAAATAATCTGATTTCATTCTATTTAAAGCTCTTTCTCTCCACATCTAGTAGGTACTCAGAGAAATGGAGCAAGTGTGAAAAACACACAAGAGCTGTAACTACCAATCTTGAGGTGTTGCTGAAACTTTTTCATTGTGTGTCCAAAAAATGATTTTATCAGGTTTAAGAAGTGTCTTCTGCTCAGCTTAGCTGTCGACACAATCTTGCGATGCTCTGCAGCCAACTGTATTAACTGTGGTCACATGACGCCTTCAATTGATGCTGTTGAAAGCTGCTGCAAAGAGCGACAGTGTGCGCTGTTACTTTCACACCTAAGGTGGAAAAAAGAGACAGCAGTTATGTCTTTGTGAGTGTTGAAAATACTTTCCACTCACTCAGCATTTTTTAAAGAAGTTTTGCCTCACACACAAGTAAAGTGGCTTCCAATGTTTACTTTGTTATGCTGTCCATCTTGCGCAACTTTCTTTGGAGCAGAAATATTTGAGCTCTTCTTCTTTCGGCTGCACTAGTCCTCATATGACCGCCCAGGCTGTATGTAGGCAGGTCATGACGATGTGATGAGGTAACAGATGTTTTCCTGACACAGAGGCAGCCCATTTCATTTAACAGGGATGGGCTATTTAATGGGACACAGTGTTTTAAGGCCAGTTGAGTGGCCTTATTGCCCACTTAACTGCCACATTGTTTGACCTACAAATAATCACCGGCCATTATCACATGGCACAGTTTCAATGGGGACCTTGAATGATGTTGCATGGATCTTTTGGCTTACATTGATGTCACTTTGTTGCTTTCGTTGCACTTTTGGGAGGTTGTTTACTCAAAAACATAATTTTGGAGTCATGTTCAATGTGTTACTTCATTGATACTTTTTGGGAGACGTAGAGACAAGATGATCACTGAGCCTATGTCCACAACAACGGTAGTAAATGTAAAAGCATTGGCAAAAAAAAAAAAAAAAAAAAAATCTCAGTCCACAATAAAGTCGACATGGAAATGGTTCTGCCCCCACATATATATATTCCACATTTAAAAACATTATTGACATTTTAGCTCTGTTGGGGGCATATGCTTTATATACTTTCTTATGTCATACGTGACAGAAATTTGTTCAATTAAAGCTGATTGCCTGCCGATTGTTCTTTCTAGGGGAGGAGAAAGGTCGCTGTTTTACCATTGAATATGTGATGCCCACTAAAGTCCAGTTGACTTCGGAGTCCACTGTTAGTGTGTTGAGTAAGTAAATCCACATACAACACGAGATCGAGTCTTCACGTAAATAAAACAACATATTTGCTTGACTGTTTAAAATGAGTTGGCATACGCTCTTGACTGAGACCCAACTATTGGTATACAAGCACTTGAAAAGTAAAGTTCTCAACTATGACCCCTTTCAGATTGTGCTCAATATTGCACATTTAACTTAACACAGTAGGAGGCTTCAAAGAATAAAGAGCCTTTTGCTTTTAAGAGTTTGTGTGCCTCTCAGTAGGAAGGTCAGACGCCATCTTGATGTGTAACCTTAAACTATGGGATGCTAAGGAACACTCCTAATGGATAGCCACAGGTTGCTGCTCTTTCTTTGTAAGTAATGTTGTAAGCAAAATTCTTCATATCTCTTTCATTACAGAGATGATCCGTTCTGCCACACCTTTCCCACTAGTCAGCCTCTTCTTCATGTTCATCGGTTTTGTCCTAAGCAACATTGGTCACATTCGACCACATCGCACCATCCTAGCCTTTGTTTCAGGAATCTTCTTCATTTTATCAGGTACGTATTTGGGATTCTGTTCACTGAGAGACATCATGGGCCCTAATTTTAAGTCTAGTACAAGGTGCAGTTAACTGTTCGAATTGATGGAGTTAGTAGACAGGAAGGTGTGTTTGCGCCATTGTGGGAGTGAACACAGTCGTCTCTTTTCACGGCCAATGGATGCGACTTCTTCATTCCCTTTAAATTCAGCAAAGGACTCGATGGAGTCATTCCACTGTCCCTGTGAATGTTGTCTGCCTTTTGCTGCATATCAATTGGTAGAGGCTTCAGCTCCCCATAGGCCTAATCCAGACAATTAAGTGCTACAGAAATGGATGGATCACTTGTGGCATTTTAAGCACAGTAGCATCGTGCTGTCTTTTTCATATTGAGTTTGCTGCTGTTTTTGATGAATGATGCTTTCTCCTGTAGATTCAAAATGGGTGGCAGTGGCACACTAATGTGTTCTTTCTGTGCTTACAGGTCTGTCTCTGGTTGTTGGTCTGGTGTTGTACATCTCAAATATCAATGATGAAATGTTGAATAGGACCAAAAGCAATGAGGCCTACTTCAGCTACAAGTATGGATGGTCGTTTGCTTTTGCCGCGATCTCCTTCCTCCTCACTGAGGTAATGCCAGCATCTCCCCTTGCAGCAAAGCTTCAAAATGATTAATGCAATCACAGTGCACCCTAGCGGCGAAACTATACAATAACACAAAGGCAAAATAATAATCTGGATTGAAATCATTTAAGCATGGTAGAGCCGCATGCTGCAGCCTTTCACACATATGGTACGGATTCCCAGATGTTCGTGAAATGGTTTGCGTCAGGAAGGCCAGCCTGTGTGAAAGCCTACTGTTGACAGCTAATATGCCAAAATGATTATCTTCTCACTTGAATGTATTATGCTCCTTTTTCCAATACAACGATTTGCCATTGTAGACAGCCGGCGTGATGTCAGTGTACCTGTTCATGAAGCGCTACACGGCGGAGGACATGTACCGACCCCACCAGGGCTTCTACCGGCCTCGCCTCAGCAACTGCTCAGACTACTCGGGCCAGTTCCTCCATCCGGACGCATGGGCCGGACGCGGCCGCAGCCCCTCGTCCATCTCCTCCGAGGCTTCCCTGCAGATGAACTCCTCCAACTACCCTGCCCTCCTCAAGTGTCCTGAATATGAACAGATGTCCTCGTCGCCTTGCTGAAGCAAAGAACCACCAAAGGTTATTGCAACAGCGGCCAAATTGTAATACTGTGCTCTGTACAGTCATAGAATGTCATGACATTCAATACGAGAGCTGTGTATGGGAATTCATGACAGAATACCAGATGGTGTCTAGAGGGATGCCTTGCGGTTGCCTGGCACCATGGTTTTGTCTAGAACTGTACTTTGGAGAGGTTAGAATTTGCTCCCCCCTGTTATCCATTTCTTAATCCATAGTGTCTGTCATCATCAAGGTCACAGATGATCATTTCATACACTAAGGTGACTCAATGTACCTCACATAAAATCCAAAGTACAGCATTTAAATCAGAGAATTAAATACATTTAAAAGTATGGAAATAAAAGTATGTTGACTGAAATTACAACAAATCACAGTAACAAATGTTGCAGTAAAATACTGCTTCAAAAAAGCTATTCGAAACAAACAAGGGAATCTTGCCATATGTAAGACATACAAAAAGGAAAATATGCATCAATTCAATTCAAATTGTAGATATGATATTTTTGTAACTGATACCCTTCTGATGACAAAATAGTCCTGTTCCGAATATTCCTAAAAGACCTGTGCCAAGGAAGACATTTGGAGCAGTTAAAAACTCTTGAATACAAACATTTCATGCAGCTTTAAGTGAGTAAACATATTATTGCGAAACATTTTGTCTTGTGCAATCATTTTTACTTTAGTTCACTGCGATAATGGTAGCTGCTCATATTTACTGTTGTATAGTGTCAACTCTTATTATTAAAAGTATCCAGCATTTTCTGCAGTACATGTAAACTTGTTTATTCAGTATTTGTCTAACAGGATACAAGATCTAAATGAACACAAGAGCATCCGTCTCAAGCATCTTTGTATATAGATCATTGTGATTATGACAAACGTGTGTAAATATGAAGTCATTGATGTATATAGACTAAGATTTGTATAAAGGAGAGTTTAAATATACATTTATGGATGTTCTGTTCTTTGATCGATAGCTAACGTGAACATTAATTGTTACAATATGACGTTAATTGTGACTCTATACTCAGTGAAATAAAGGGATTTGCAAAACAATTTGTGTTCTGTTTTGTTGCTCGTCTTTTAAAAGATACATGTATTAAATAACAGCTGTTCAGACAAAGATCTGAAGAAAAGGATTTGAACAAGACATCACCCATCTTTTTGTCAGTCATGACTGCCAACAAAATGATACAACTGGCATTAATCAACTTGTTTAATAACTGCCAAACTGCAGCTTATCATTAAGTGAGCTATGTACAGTATCTAAAAAAACTCAAGAAGTCGAGGTACTCAAGGCACAACTCTAACGTTCTTGACTTTGTTTATCAATCTATGCCAATGACAGAGTGACACGCAAAACAATTAAATACTCTTCAGAGGGCAGAAAGTATGATTAACCTGTCATCCAACAGAATATTAGTGTTGTCTTCAACCACACAGGCCCAGATATCCCAATAAGTACATTTGTAAGTTAATTGATCTTTTTTTTTCTATTCAATTTTTGTGTCAAGTGCTTTCTATGTATGCCTTGGCTCAGTAAAGGCAGGCAAACTTGAACTGGAATGGAGGCTGCGAGCCATTCAGTCTCTCTTCTAGGTCATGAATGGCACACGTCCAGCATGAACTGATTGTTTGATGGCCGCCCAACTGAGCAGTTTCAGCTTTTGATGTGATGAACTGGCACATTCATGCAGTGATTGCACCCATCAATAGACTGTAAGCCTGAAAGGGGGTCTTCCTAAAGGCTGATTGGCTTTCGTGTGAGCTCTCTAGTCTCACAATCTTACTGGACTACAATCACTACATTGGCATAGACAAGAAAAATCACTCCAGTCCAGGTGTCATTTTTCTTGGTGTCAAGTCAGTTGTTTTCATAGCCATTAACTCACATTAAAAATGAAATTAAAAGAACAAGGGAACCATTTGCTTCTCTTGATTTCTTTGGACATTTTTCATTTTTTATAAATATGCAACCAACACGATTTGACATGTAGTATTTACATTTTAAGGAATTCTTATTATTTAAGGTGAAATAATGAATGTACTGCATGAGAAGGGCATGTAACCTCTACTTTTGTCCATAAGAGGGAGCTAAGAAGTCAAGAAAGCAATGGTTGCCTCATATTGAGTTAGTGCTGGTTAGTTACTGTCAGCTCAACATAATGTAATTGTAAGGAAAGGAAATATTTGTTGAATTCAACACTTCATGCTAACTTATGACATTTCTGTGCTTGAGGCAAAAAACATTCACACTAAAATTGCGCTTCACAATGAACTTTACAAGCCAAATGATGTTTATGAATACACAAGTTGTCTCTGATAGTTAAAGAGTTGCTCTAGTTGCTACTACAATAAACAAACCATGACAAATATTTAGAACATAAAAAGATACAGTCATGGGGGGATTATGCCCAATACGGTGTACCTAGAAGTTAATTTGTTTGGACCAATATATCAATGACAATAAAAATAACTCAAGAGCTGAATTTAAGAGCTGATCGAGACATCCAAAGGTTTTCTTAATAACTAAAATCACAATAATAATAATATCAACAACACCAACATCAACAATAATAATAATAATGATAATAATAATAATAAATAAGGGAGTCCTCAAGCACAGGAGTTTGGAATACTGATCCCAAACTTTGTGACTAATGTTACTAGTGTTACATAAGAGATGTGCAAAAATGCAAAACAAAATGGCTTTTTGAAGTCATTTTGCACATGTTATATTGCAATACATTTTGAGCTCCAAAATCTTCTGGGTCCACCCACTTGATAAAATAAAATATGGTCAGAAACACTCTAATTATTTTGGAAATAATCCTAGATAGAGAGATAAAAAAGAGAAAATGGCCAAAAGGTAAAATGTTTGCTCTCTCAAACACATGAATGAAAAACCAAGGCCAGACAAGCAGAAGCTTTCTTCAAAGGGTTGTTGCTAACAAGCAATAGAATTGAGGCCCAACATGTTCTTATTTAAATGGATTACCAATGCAAATTGTACTCTGGGGAGTTTGCTGCTTTGATTTGTATTTTCGAATGGAACTGCCTCATGTGTTCAGTTTACTGTTTCTAAGAAAACAACCTTACAGCGTTTTATGACAAATTGAAAACACACAAATGTGAGTGTTCTTCACAAAAGACATTGCTCATTAGGCCACGGGATCAATAAGTAGTAAGAAAATGGTTCCCTCTGTTTTTTACTGTAAATGAAACAGGAACTGAGGCATTGCCAATTCAATGATTCTAAAATCATCTGGAATACACAGTATTCATTCATTCATTCATTCATTCATTCATTCATTCATTCATTCGTTCATTCATTCATTTGTATTCCAAGTGGATTGAATTTAAGAACAGGCTTGAAATCTCCAGCCTTCCTAACTGGAATTTGCTTTTCCTCATGCTTGCGTGGGATTTGCAGGACACACCCACTTCCTCCCACATTCCAAAAACATGCACGCAAGGTTAATTTGAGACCCTAAAATGTCAATTATGAATGTCAGTATGAACGTCTATAAATGTCTTGTGATTGGCTGGCGAACAGTCCGAGGCTTTGGTCAGTCAGCTGACTAACTGCAGCTCACCAGCAACACTAATGAGGTGAAAAAAAAAATTATAGAAAATGAATGCACTGACATTTTGGTATGTGGATAAGTTCACCTATACTAGCATGCAGGTTTTACGCAATACATTGCTTCAACTACACATACAATATTATTTCACACATTATATGGGTATGATTTATGTTCAGAACATGGCAAAAGCATCCTTCAGGCTGTGATAGTCTACAACAGCTTGTCTGTGACAGCCGGCAGCTAGAGTCAGTGTTTGCTTTCATTCACTCCAATTCCTCTCAATTTCCCTCTAAATCTCTCGGTTCTGCTGCAGGCTTCGTCTACGTACTAGACGTCACAGACGCAGTTAATCCTCCACCCAGTGAACTGGGATATGATAGTAAACTACCGTATATGTATGCACATAAAAGCAAACGTCTAAGATACTGGTGCCCGCAATTGGCTGGCGACCAATTCATGGTGTATACATACTAAACCAACTACATGAGCGCGAGGCCTCCATCCTAGCTGTACCTTTCATAAAATCATGATAGCGATCAAGCAACGTGAGGTGCATATAAAAAAAAAGAATCAATTTCCTGTTTATTTTCTCATTTCTTTATACTCTACAACAACTAATGAGATGACCTTATCGTCTTATTGTGCACAACAGTATGATATTCACTGGTGCATCAGGGCCTTCTGCAAAATCTTTGAAAAGTGCTCTCTCTGATGAATTAATTAATTTGTAAGGTACAAAAAAAACACACACAATGGCAACAAACTATTCTTGAGAACACAGAGCGTTTAATTGTTCGTTTGATGAAACAAACAAAACAAAAGAAGATAATTTTTGGTATATTAAATTTGTTTTTTAGAAAAGAAGTTTGGCTTGTCTGGCAACTATATCACAATTGCAAAAACACTTATTGGAATGAATGATTTGGGAGACACAATATGCACACACTCATCACGGCCATTTGCTCCTTTGTGTGGCCATAGTGCAAGATTTAGGTTATATCGTTCAGTAACGATTTGCAACCAAAATGAATGAAATTAACATTTACAATTGTCGCCCTTACAATTTTCCCAGTATATCAGAGATGAGATTTTCTCTTAGCACATGCCACACCACAAGATATTCGCTCAGGATTTAATTTTTTAGTACAATCCAAATAACCTGGCTTTTGCTGACTTGGATCACAAGATTGATTCGGTCTGTTTATTGGTATATTTGTATCCCATGTAAATCTTGGAAATTTTAAGTAGCACAGGAAAAGCATTACCTTGTAAATGGATGTACTTTGGATGCTAGTAAGGATGGCCTCAAAGCACCCTGCAGCATCAGTGTCAATACTGTATGTACTTTTATAGTGCTTTTTCTTTCGTGTGGCGCACAGAGGGTGTCAGGAAGCACCCTACCAGGCGGATTGAATCATTAATTGCACTTTCTAGGAGCATGTCAAAGAAGGGGAAGACTTGCTACTGGTTCCTCCACACAATCCTAACACAAACCTTTATCTACTTCTTTAAAATCAACCTTACGTACCGTATTTGCTTATCCAAAGTTTTGATTTCCCTTCATCTAGTGTGGCATAAATTGCCCTCTTCCTCATCTGCTCTGCAATTTAGTTAAACGACCCTGAATTTTCAAGGAATCCTTTTAACTCAAATAACCAGTCACTTTATTGACAGGGTCTTTCATTTTTCGTTTGAACAGCCTGAGCCTCTTGGTCCATTCTGTACACCAGGAAGCCTTGGAGCAATTATTACACTGACTCAGCACAAAAGTGATTCTAAAGAAAGTACAGACACATTGGGCTGCAACGGGTCACACATGCTAACCTCTTTACTGTTGTCCCTTAGAAGTGGTGAGTTTGTATCAAACCCACCATAACTTCATTTCATTGTATGATGATATGGTTAATAGTGTGGTATTATTTCGGAAGAGTCACCATGGATCAAGCACAGTTAGTGGAGATGGCGAAAGGTGAGTGGTGCTTTTGACACAGTCAACCTTGTGAACATATGACAAAACTATTTCTAGAATGCTCTAAATATACAGTAGGCCTGATTAACCCTGGAATCTTGGGCCTTCCATATAAGTCTACTATTAAATCTCCAAACCTGCTCTCACTCGACAATGATTTAAGCATTGACGTCTTCATTCTCAAAATAATGTTTTACATTTTGGACTATGCAAATGGGAAAAATGTGCATATCCTGCCTCTCATACATCTCCATAGGCTTTACCGGAAACTATTTTTTTTCTGATCTTACCTTCCTTCTTGATTGAATATCCACCAGTCCTCTCAAAAGCATACTTTTTAACAAGGTGCAGGGAGGGAGGGGGTCACTGCCTGGAGAGACCAGATTGATCCTCCCTGTTGCGACAGTCGCCACTCAGACTGCAGGATATTTTTGACTACATTTTATCTGTAAGAAGAAAAAAAAATATATATATATATATATATATATATGAAAAAGAAAAAGGCACTCACCATGCAGCTAAAACTAGTCAGCCCAACTAAGCAGTGCATTAAAAAGATCAGGAATCAAATATGACAGTGAGTTTTATACTTTTTTTTAAAATATGGTTTTTCATTTTGCTTTGCCTTTGGTCTGCTTTGAAGCAACACAGCTTTACATATAAATGTCTCTAATTTTCTTTTTAGATGTCTTTTTTTCCCTTTCCTCTTCTTTTTATTTAAATCAGGCATGCAGTTGTTGTGATGACAGTCTTTCATATTGTAGTTGCACGCCAAACAGGTTGAAGCGTGACTTTTTCCGCCTCTTAATTCGGAGTCTCTTCTCCCATTGGCTCCATCTCATTGATGGTAGGTGTGGTCTGGATGTCGGTTCTTGCACTTTCAAAAAAGGCAGCTGTGGTCTTCAGGGTTCTTCTGACGGGTTCTTCCAGTGTTCCACCTGTAGGTCCTGCAATATACAAAATGAAAAGAAATGATGGACCTCCTGAGTCGACCTTCAACTTTTGCTGAACTTTGGATGGACGTGGAGCACAAAGCAGACACCTGAGAAGACAAAGTGGTGATTATGGTGGGGTACTTTTGTTGATTTATTTTACACGCATGATGCGCGGTCATGGCTTGGTGTGACCGTGGGCTCCAGACGCTCCTGGCCGTCGTGGGCGCCTTCGCCGCATTTAGTCTCATGAGCATCGCCATCGGCACCGACTACTGGCTCTACTCGCGGGCGTATATCTGCAACGCTACTAACGCGAGCATGGACGACAGCCACGCTCAGAGCAAGAAAGTCAAAGGCGACCTGACGCACTCTGGACTATGGAGGATCTGCTGCATAGAAGGTAGAAATAAAACTCACAAACTTTCGGTGTTTGTTTTAGCGCCGGTTTGGTCTTGTTCCGTTTAAGAACTGGGATTACGCATGCAAATCAGACTGTGTGCATGCAACATGGGCGTGATGTGATGCGCACTGGAGGCAACATCCTGCTGGTTACACTAAAAGCATCCTTGCGTAATCAAACGCGTGTCCAACTTGTCTCAAAGACGCGATGTGGTTACTTGCGAACTGCCTCCATGTAGTTCATGTTAAAACTGAGAAAGAAATTATCATCTATAAAAAAAAGGTAGAACATTTGCGAGAGTGATTTAATTGGATCGGTTATGATGTTGGTCTATGCACTCTACTGTATATAAATAATAATAACATAATGATCAAATATAATAGAATGAGCTATAATTCCAAATGAAATATAACAGTTATATAATTACTAAATCACAGAATGTTAACAATCGCCTTTAACAGTTTATTTTAAAAAAATAAAATAATAAAAAAAGGCAACCATGCATAATGCAAAAGGCATCTTTTTAGGATGCAAGTACTGTTGGCCAATAAACCCATGACCACAAAAATGCATGTGAGAAGGTTTACATTTTTTCCTCCTGAATATCAGATTGTTAAAGGAGCAGTATTGATACCAACGAACCCACACAAAACACAGAACAAGTGATGACTAAACCAATTATGGGAGTGATCGGAAGTACCCATGATAACATCATATAGTCATCTTCAAACCATAAAATAATGTGTTATATCACTGTAAAACAATGATATTAAATTCCTCATTACTGTGGTTATTGATAATATTTCATAATTAAAAAAAACAACACAAAAGGGGGCCAAAATTAGGTTATTGCATGCCATTCGTTGTATTTGCCCCCCACTCTTACTGGAATTAGATTAAATATGTAAAACCATCTTCAAACTCAAACTGGCATTTCCTCTCTCATGCTTCAAAGCACTGAGCCTAATATAAGCGGCATCACCGCCAAGTGCACGCTACACTTAAAGCATCAGTCGGACTTTTTTTTTAGAATATGTTTTCCAAGTCCCATCTGTGAAGAGGTGTCACATCTCTACACAAACACAAACACATTGATTACAGTTGCAGGGAAGTGAAAACAGCAGCTTCGATGCTACTGAGTGGAGGCCCTGTGCGTGATCGTCTTCACTTCAACTGAAACAGCGTAGCAGAAAATCTGCCTTGAACATTTGTGGTGTATTTGTTGTCTCTCAAAGGGATTTGCAGTCCGCATAGTTTGCACCATTTTTTTCAATCTATGACAGGAAGTAAAGGAAAGATGGCTTGCACAGCAACAGTTGTATTGAGTCGGGAGGAATGAAGAACATAAATAAAGCCGTAGTCTGATGGCACCCTGGCTAACCATGTAGAAGCAATAAGGCTTGTCCCCATGTGGCAAACACACCTTTATGAAGGGGGAGGATGTTCATCATGCTCATGTTGTGAGTGATGACAGTGTTGCACTGCAAATATTTACTCAGACTAGACTGAAACCAGAAGCCTCTTTTTGCCTCTCCAGGGATGATAACGACCCCATATGTTTAGGTCTCAATACTTAAGCATTAAGCTGATTTTCACAATTTCAGTATTGCTAATTTGTGGCCGTGGCTAAAACAGAACCTGGGAGTCCAGCATGAGTTGCTCCTCCCCGACGATGTAAAATAACATCGTGATGGCATTATCACTTACGCGGCACAAAGCTAGATAGCTACGATGACAACTCCCTGAAAATGTATCATTCCTTCAGATAGGCCACTTTAGTAGCTGCTTTAGAGCCTCTCACTGGCAGCAATAAGTGTGTGTCACTGCATGCATGTCACAAAGAGTAAGGCAGAAGTGTTGAGGGGGTGGGAGGGGGATTTTTAGAGTGCCCTGTTGATTGCCATGAGTGTGTGTGTGTGTGTGGGGGGGGGGGGGGGGGGTGTTCATCAATACAGTTTTCATTTTGAGTTTTGTTTTATTAAATTGAATTACTATGAATCATTTTTCAGAGTACATACGATGATTGATTAGTTGGTTGGTTAATCATTAGGAAATTCAGAGTACATATGACGATTGATTAGTTGGTTGGTTAATCATTAGGAAATTAAGAATTTATTTTTTACTCATCTTGAAGTGATTGAGGTACAAAGTACGAGGTGTTCTGTGTGACTGCAATTGGCAAACAGGCTCTTGAGTGTGTCTGTCTCTCTTGTCAAAAGAATTTAATTAAGCCATTTGCTTTTTAGAATTAATCATGGATTTTCATTTCTAAAAGCTTGTGCATTGGACAGTGCAAGTGTACCTAATAAGGTGTCCACACAGGTAGTATTAATTAATTGTGGATACTTGCCTTTCTTCCTGCAGGGCCAGTTGTGGCTGTGGCCATGGTGTGTCTGCAGGAAATGAATATAAGCTAGCATGATGTGTGTATGTGCGCGTGTGTGTGTGCGTGCGTGTGTGTGTAGAATACATTAGTTATGATGTCAAAGAAATCCTGTGAGAGGTCGAGCAAGAAATCTGATTGTGGTTTGCCGAGGGGAGGATGTTGCCACGGTGACGTTATGCTGACTAATAAAAGATGGGCTTGCTCTAGGGAGAGATAATTCTCCAGTTCCTCCCCCTTACCATATTCTTGCTTTCATCCCACCGTTATTATTAACTCTTATGTTTTTCTTTCTGTCTCGTCCATCTCCATTTCTTTCTTTCTCTACTTTATTGCGATTATCAGTGGACAGTGTTTGCTTCTTCCTGGACCTTTTCAGATGGCTCAGTTGGGAGAAAGATTAATTTATCTGAAACGCGATACGTTATAAATTTAGATGCACTCATAAATCAAAGTATATTTAAGATCTAACACAGACACCAATCCAACGGGGCTGTTTGGTACATGAAAGAACAAAAATTTGTTACAGCAAGACAAAAGTGTAGAGTCTGTGTGAATTATTAAGTTTTGAGTCATTTAGCAACTGTTTAACATAATGGTGAGATTGGTCATCTGGCATCCAGGGCAGATAACCTTTGGGCCGGCATCTTTTGGGGCCCATGCAATGTGGTGAGGTGCTCACAATGCTCCAAAACTTCTCAGTGTAGGTGAAATAAATGGAATATTCTTCAGTAGCCAAGCCATTCACATGATCTCAAACTCAAACTAACAAATTGTACAGTAATCATTCTGGCTAATTCTTCCAGGTATGATTTCTTTTGTGCATTGCATCATTTAATGCCACCTAAACAAGAACAACAGAATTATTTTGACTGTCATCTAACATATTAATAGCTGGTTGTTCCAAATTTGACTTGAGTTGAATGAGGACAAACGTGAAGTTGTTTGCTTTAGCCATCATATACGCTAAACTCCCAGAGGAGTCAAATTCAAACTGGAATTCCTTTGCGCTCTCTTTCCTTGGCTGTCTTTATTTCAGAGCCTACATCAAATTATTAAGGCAGCCTCTGAAAAACATCATAAGGATCAGAGACTTAATGTCAAGACATCATCAAGAGACACATGTGTGCTTTTATCTCATGCAAGCTGCTCACAGGTCTGTTTAAGAAGGCCTCAGATGTTCGTTCTACTGGTGAGATTAGCCCATTTTTCTTTCAACTAAAATATATATTAATGGATGATGTGTTGCAGAAAATTATGGCTATTAGTTAACATGGTAAATACATGATTTCAGTGAATTTAGTCAAAATACACGGTTGTGAGCTCCCTTCGATTGAATTCTACTATTGACAAAAAGAACAAATATACAACTACCCCGAAAGGAGCGTTATCCATATACTTCAGTTTCCACCACTGTTATGTAAGAATTATAGAAATCAATACTATCCAAAAATGCAATATCACAGCACCAAACTGTTGAGATTCCATTAGTTAATTACTCATATGACCTAAGTATGCAACAATGTAAATTCCACTCACTAAAGATTCTTCAAAAATATTTAATAGTCACAATCGGAATATCAAATGCTGTTAAAAATGTCTTATTTCTGGTCTCAAAATACTCTTTCGACCTTAAAGTCAACCTTGTGCCATCATTCGAGTGGTGCTGAAAGTGGGCGGAATCATCCGTTTGACATTTTATTTAAAGTTGAGAATTCGATATTCATAATTGACCCGTGTTTTATTCTGTTAAAAGTAAAAAATATACTTTGTGTGCCAAGTCTTGGAATAGAAAGTGCCTGGGGGCTCCGCATCATTTGAAACACACAAATCCTGGGTTGTCCTCAAAATGTAGCAAGAGAGACGTTATTTTATTTTAAGTGTTTGTCATTGTTTCGTGCAGGTATCAACAAAGGAAGCTGTTTTCGAATCAATCACTTCCCGGACGATAATGACTATGACACAGACAGCTCGGAGTACATTCTACGTGAGTGATTTTGGCGTTGTCATCCTCACACTCTTCAATTCTTAATCCTCTGGCCTTTGTCAAGTGCTGATGCCTTCATCACAAAGGGGGGCTTAATGAGTCATGACGTTGCCATCCCGCCGCCCCCATTAAATCCGGATGTCAGGACGCTAACTGGATCAAAAGCAATGACAAAGGGTGTGCCCATGACTAATTGGCCTTCCTCAAATCATGTCACCCAAGAGACACCCACTTAATGTTGTAGTTCAATCAATGTCAATGTAATTAATATAAATACAATAAAAAAAATGATACTAATATAACAATATAATACCAATAATAATACCAGGAATAGTCCATTTTCTTCAGTTTTTTTCCCTCCCCTCTATCAATAAAATTTGATTTTTACCTAATTAATTGAATCAGTTGAGGATAATGGTCATATTCATGGTGTAAAAAGTATTTGTAATATATATACGTATATATTTTTATATCACAAAAACCTAGCAATCAACCAAAGGCCCTGTACCCTATGCTACTCACTCACAATAAAACAAACTTTACTGATTAAATTCCTTGAGTCAACAATGACAATGGATGCAATGATCAGTTTAAAAGCACGGAAATGAAAAACAAATTCTCCAACTTTTTTTTCTCATGACTGGAAATAATATCAGCTATGACTCACTCACACGCCACTTTCAATGATAGTAACGCCCCCTTTTCTTTTTTTTCCCACCATGTCAGGTATCGTGCGAGCCTCCAGCCTTTTCCCCATTCTCAGCACCATCCTCCTGATGCTGGGTGGCCTGTGTGTTGGTGTCGGGCGCATCTACACCAGGAAGAACAACATCCTGCTCAGTGCTGGGATTCTCTTTGTGGCTGCAGGTAAGGCCATACTCACGAGAAGACATCCACAGTCATCTCTGATTCACTAATTTATTATTCTCTTCCAATGGCAATGTTAAAAATTACATAGATCCTACTTTGGGTTCATACATACATCTGAAATAACTTAAGGTACTGATTAATGATTTTTTCATTTTCCCTCCAGTCAATCAAGGTGATGTCATCATGTCTCCATCCAGATTGCAACTAAGCTTTCTAATCTGTTTTTCCTCCGTCTCCTCAGGTTTGAGCAACATCATCGGCATCATCGTCTACATCTCCAGTAACGCCGGCGATCCCAGTGACAAGAAAGATGAAGACAAGAAGAACCAATATAACTACGGCTGGTCTTTCTACTTTGGCGCCCTCTCCTTCATTGTGGCAGAGTCAGTGGGAGTACTCGCCGTCAACATATACATCGAGAAAAACAAAGAGACCCGCTGCCGAGCCAGGCGTGACTTTGTCAAAGCCATGACTTCCTCTTCGCCATACTCGCGCATCCCGAGCTACCACCGCAGACGGAGGCGCTCGCGCTCCAGCTCCAGGTCGTCGGAGCGCTCCCCGGGGGGGATGAAGCGGGGGGGAGGATTTGGCGGGGAGATGAGCATGCAGGTGGGAGACATATCCCTGTACACCTTCCGCACTGACCCTTTGAAGGCAGGCAGGCAATGCAGTCCTGAGAGTGACTCTGGCTTCTTGCAGGTGCACAACTGCTTCCAGGAAGATGTGAAAGATGGAGGCAACAGGAGGACCACACCCGTATGAGCGCTCTTGTCTGACTTTACAATACGAGAGATATTACTTGACTGTACGTGTCTGTGCAGTATTAGCCCTCTTCCCAAATTATTATTTTTTTCATTGTTTCCCCACTTGTCATCAAATAAATGTAAATATAAGACACGGTTAACCCAGATAAACAAAGGGCAGTTTTAAAATGGTGATTTTATTTATGAAGGGGGAAAAAAATAATATTCAAAGCTACCTGGCCTGGTGTGACAAATTGCAGTGAGTATTTGACGTCCCTATGGGATATTTTTGCTCAGTCCTCCAACCAGAACATCACAGGGCCAGGTAGCTGAAGTAAATGTTTTTTTTCTCTTGATGAATGAAATCATTTAAAATTTGCGTTTTGTATACTTAGGCTATCTTTGTTGAATAAACTAGTTTAGGGGATGTTCACACGTTTGATGATCTTAAACATTAATGTGGGGAAACTATGGGGGGAAAAAAGGAATTTGTGGAAAGGGAAAATAAACAAATATAATATTAATGGCAATATGGCAATCAGAATAGCCAAAGCCACAATCAGCTTTTGCACGGATGTATAGAAACTGCGCTGCTTTGTTGGCTGGAATGAGCCCATTTTAGTCCAAGAATGACAATAGACGGTGTCATCGAAAGCGAAAATTTGCAAACTGGCGCATGAGATCCCAAGACCATGTGATTAGTCCACTTCAAGCCTTAAACGTCAAGGTGGGCGAGACTTAAGTAGTCGACTAATTAGTTGAAGTTCGAGTATATATAGTATGTACAGTAAATGCAGAAGTATCCTCACCTATAGTTGGACATACCCAAAAAGCATTCAGCACCATTCACAGTAGCGCTTATCCTGATGAGGGCTGCAAGTAAGTAACTTTGAATGAAAGGAAAGATTTGCCCTGGACTGGTCACCAGCCAATTGCTAGGCACATAAAGACAGACAGTCATGCACACTAACACTTAGCGACAATGTCGAGTCTTCGAGTTTTGAGTTCACCTAACGTGCTTGATTTTTTGGAATGCGGGATGAAGTACCCGAACTTCAGAACTGTGAGGCAGTTGGGCTGCTTGTTCACCTGGCTGACCGCATACACAATTTAGACTGATGGTGACTTGCGATTTAAGTTGTCACTTATATTGCTGCTGTTCCACTTACGCCCTGTGGGTAGCAGTAAAATACATGTTTCAACCTGATTTTAACCAATAGAATCAAAGAAGAGGACTATGCATCATATCATGGCCTGACTGTGGACTAAAAGTAAAACACAGACATATGCTTCATTTATTATTTGTGCCTTACATTAAGATGAAAAATTATTGCGCAACCACAAAATCTTTTTGTTGTCTTGTGACAAATCTTATAAAAAACGAGATTTTACTGCCATTTTGCAAAATGTTATGTGATAAAAACGGATAGTTGCTCGATAGAACCACTTAACTGAAGCAAGTCTCATCTCCAAAAGTGTTTACGAAAAGTATGTGTTGCTTTCTTTAACAGCTGGTGCTATGCTCTCCTCTTACAAAAATTTGTACAAAAGCCTCCTAAAAATTTGTTAGCTCTAGTTTTTGTGTTCACAATATGTGAAATGTGCTAAACAGCTCTGAAACATTGCCACACGCTTTTAACGTGCTTTTTGTAAATACGGACGTGTCTTGCATATGATGAAGGACAAAACATATTCCAGGGTACATCCGAAGCATGCGTGTTAATTTAAATTGATATAAATGCGTGTCGTTTGCTCAGGGACGGTATCAAGGACAAATGATAATTTGTTGGAGTTCAGGAAAAAGCAAGCAGCTCCTACTTCTTTTGTTTACAAGAAAAGCAAATACTGTATTTCATTTGGTGTAAAAAATAACAAAAAACTCCATGTCCTAGCTAATTGGTGGTTGCATGGCCAACTTGAATAAGAAAGCGCCACACAAACATTACATTTCATAGGCTGTTGAATGATTCCAGCCACATTATGAGAAAATACAGTATGTAGTATGTTTGCTTTTCGTAACGAAACGGGACTGTTACAACAAGGTGTATGATATTTACATGTCTCTGTTATGAACTAGTTGCCTTTGCGCTCAGATAATTTGGGTGTTACAAAAAATGACGGATTTTCTGCCATCCTTAGAATTCTTTATTTGAATTGGCTATTTCATAGTAATGGTCTCACTGTTGCATGTTGGTTGTTTTGTTTGCATACTTGCAGAACCTATTGGCTTATTTCAGTACAGTTTACAATAAATTTTATAAAGTGATGTCATGGGATTTTTTTTTTTTTTTTTTTAAATGAGCAATGTTGTTATTTAGACTTGAATTGAGGTTCAATAAAAATGAGGGAGAGATGTGCTCGTTGACCGGAGAGGTTATATTTGTCCACTGATGCAGGCGTGCGGTGCCGTAACGCTGGAAGGCAGACAGTCAGCCAATGCGAGGTGTTAAAGTGAAAATGCTCGATCAAACATAATGCTCGACTGAGCTAACAAGCTGCTGAACACTTCCTCTCCAGTCTAGTAACATAAGATCAAGCAAAGCGGCTGTTGTCTGTGGCACGGCCATCTAGAATATCAACCACATTCTTGTTATTTTACACACTTGAGTTGCATCAAAGATTTTCTACATGTTGCCCAGTTTGGAATCGGTCAAACTCATCCTCATGTGCTTGGCGAGTGTCGTTGGAGAGTCTTCGCAAATTCTCAAGTCACAGAGCCTTGATTTAGAATGGACTTATTTTGAGTCCACTTGCGTGCGTGAATGTAGCTTGCTGATGCCAAACAGGTCGTATGACCTTTCTTCCTCTGCGGTCCTGAATTAGGGCGTCCGCTCAGCCAATACTGTTTACTTGACACCCGTGGATCTGCTCTGACATTTTTATCCACAATGAAGCTTGTGCCCTAATCCTTCTTGTTAAGTCCAGTGAAATATAGTGCCTCCTCCACTAATTGACAAGAGATTGGCATGGGTCACCTTTCTGTGCACTCACATAGTCGCCAGACTTGTTAGCATTAGGTCAAGGTGCAAGAATGACACATGCTGGGCTGATGTGACAAATAGAAGATGACACTACAGTTCATACGTCAGTCCTTGAGATTCCAAAAAACAATCAAATGACACATACTAAACAAAACATTTACATCCAATGGGTGTTTATTTTAGGAGTAGCGTCCTTGTTTATGTGAAACATTCCTACGCGTCAAGAAATTTGCTTCACATGCATTTAGACTTTCTTTTCCTTTTTTGGAGAAGCATATCACAAACAGGTGACTATTTTTTTTCCTGACCATGTCACATGTTTGTTCAGACAATGGTTGTGAGTGAGAGAGCGAGATTTGGGTCTTTGAGTTGAGACTTTATGGTGCATTTGCTCATGCATGAACAATCGTTTCAAGCCCAAGCACACCATAGTGTCTTCAAACTACGCAAACATTCCAAAATGTCCCATGTAGAAAATCAATCGTCAGTTCAAAAAGATGAGAACCTCATTCAGCTTTAACCCGTGAAGAAGTGTCTAAGTCAGATGGAGCTTCAGCCCCCTGGCGAGATTGCCTCTCCACAGGCACCCACTCTCTTCTTAAGTTCTTGAAAGTGTTAAATGGCTGACATTTCTCCCGGCAGGGGTCTTTATACCCTGCTTCCTGTGGATATTGGTGCCATGCAGTGGATCCAGCAACGACAGGGGAGACATCTGTCACTGTGATGAGGCTCGGTTTAGCCCTGAGCAATCCAAGTTGGAGTATATCCTTTCATTGGAATCGTGAAACACACCAGATATTGATGCTTGACCTCATTATCCGATATGTAACGAGCAAAAAACATCACTTGTTTCAGGGGCAACTTTCCCCAAGTCACATCCGGAACTACTGATTCTTTCTTTATTGAAAATACTCAGAGCTCCAAATGACTGTGGTTGTCTCTGATAAATAAACCAAAATCTTAGACAAATCCGACAGACCTTTTTTCAGAGATGCTGCAAATTAAAGGAAAATAATAATTCACAATTATATCTTTTATCTATCCCCCACTTGTCTAAACATGCTACCCTAATTATTATTGCATTTGTGGAATATGAATTGGGCAGAAAAATTCAGTCGTGTCAGGGGGCAGCCAGTTTGCAACTTGCTGGCGAGTGTAAATGACATCACAGTGGCTCAGGGCTCAGCTTGTGAACATCACATAACCAAACACAGAAAACAAGTGGCAGGCGTTACCACAATGCACCTGATAATTCGGTAAGAGAAAGCAGACTCTGCCCAGCCTAAAAATCCTTATTTATATAAGTGTCGGGGCAAGTCTAATTTTTAGCGTGTTTATGAACTGAATTTGGTATACACACTATTTAAAGGAGGGAGAAAAAAAAAAGAGTGGTTGCCAGTTAATGTTATGTTGGATCTTTATGGAATAGGTCTTGGTTTATTATTTCCCATAAAATTCTGAAGGGGTTCAGAGGTTTAATTTATTCGAACATGCTGAGAGCAACGGGATAGGCACACAACTTGACTCATCGGTCACATTTATAGAATTACAAACACACCCCCCGGCCGGCCCCATTTGAAAACACCAACCGCCACATGCAGCGTCCCACCACCACTATCCCGTTTGCTCGCAAAGGCAGACACAGTTGGTTTGGTCATCAGCTTTTCTGATCTACCTCAACAGCTGTGCCTCTAAACTTGCAGCCCCCTCGGTCACAGCGAGCAGGATAAGGATCATTAGTGGGACGGAGGAGTTTGACCCTCTTCATATCGAAGCACAGGCACACACTCAAAGTGCAGATAGAGCGACAGGAAGACAAAAACTTGCTGCTGACTCATTCAAGTGGAAAGAGTCATCGATTGTGTATTCGAGCAAAAGATATTTTTATTTCTTTGCTGGATTGAACACTGATCACCTGGGAGCATGGAAAAGCGCATCAAGATCAATATTGCCATTTTTGTGCTGCTGGTGGGCATGGCCTGTATGTTCACAGCCGTGGTGACGGACTACTGGGCCGTGCTGAGCCCCCAGGTGAAGAAGGTCAATGAGACGTGTGAGGCGGCCCACTTTGGCCTTTGGAGGCTGTGTAAGAAGCAAATCTACATCAGCGCTGACGTCTACGATGAGAAGCATGGCTGCGGACCCATCACCCTGCCTGGAGGTGAGGCGAGGTGTCATCTCATTGTATTCCACTAAAACAGAACATGTTTGGCTGGATGATCTCCAGATGATTCCTCATAAACTAGCAAGGGGAGAGATGCTGCAGCAGGTCAAGGTCATTCACGTTAATGAAAACTAATGAAAAAAACAAAAATCCCCAGAGCATCTTTTGTTCATGAAATGAAATAAAAATGATAGCTAACTGAAACTACATTTTACGTGCATATATATACCTATATAAACATAGATATGTATGTATATGTGTGTGTATTTATATATATGTATATATGCATATAAATATGTATACACACACATATATATATATGCATATAAATATGTATGTGAATATATATATGTGTATATATATATATATATATATATGTGTGTATATATATATATATATATATATATACACATATATATATATGTGTATATATATACACATATGTATATATATATATATGTATATATATGTATATGTGTATATATATATATATATATATATATATATATATATATATACACATATATATATATACATATATATACACACACGCACACACATACACATGTATTAGAACTAACTGAATCTAAAAAGAGTAGTCAAACTGAAATAAAATCAAACTACTGTAAAAAACATCCAAAACTATTCTCACAATAGTGCGGTTTACACAAGCTTTGTTTTACATTTTGCACCTGTGTCTTCTTAAAAGTTTAAAAATTAAGCTTATTTTTCATAAATGATGAGTGGAGAATTTTCAAGTTAAAGTATAGAAACTTTGAGTCCAAGAAGAGGCCACATGACAAGACAGAGGATGCAACCACAAAATTGTCCAGTCCAAAAGAAATTAAAATGATGACTTTAAAATAGTAAGAGGAGAGCAACTGTTTGCGACTCAAATATCACTGACGCAAATATGACTTATGATTAGAGTACACAGCCAAACTTTAGTCTGATCACTCTCAAGAGTTTGAAAACAAGAGCCAAAGTTAAAAACAACCCGAGTTAAACAGTGGAAACTGAAATTCATTGTTCATAACGTACATGTGTATATTGAAGATGAACAAGCAAGCTCTGGCTTTCTGCACTTAAGAAACACAGTTCAAGAAGATGTAGATGAATTTCACCACTGCGTTCCAAGTCTTAGATTTTAAAACATTATTGTGCTTTGCAAATATGCTGCGGAGCATCAAAGTGACAAATGATGCCGTCAGTGCTCCTTTTTGGGACAAATAGGAGGATGAGACATCTGAGCCTCCTGAGAAGGCCTTTGCAGCAGATACGTAGGAACCCACAAACAGAAAAAAAGGATAATCACCATTTCTTGATGTATCTAATATAAAAATATGCATGGTGACGTCTTGATTTAAAGAGGGTTTTTTTTTGGGGGGGGGGACAGGTATATTTCTATTAGGGGAGGATGATTTATTTTTGCAGTGTAAGTGTGGTCATGTGACGAATTGAACTCAAGGCAGCACTTTATTTATTGTTTATTACGGTAACCGTAAAATTAATTTGGCAGAGACGGGGTTGTAGCCTGCGTTTGTCCAAGTACAGTATACACAAATAGCAAAGAAGAAGAGTGTTTTAACAAAACAAACGAGGGAGAGGCAAACTGACTAGGCCTTCATCCAAAGTTTGTAGCCTAGGTTACACATAACACACTACAGTCAGTAAATATACAAAGCATAGACTTACAGTACAAGCAGCACTTCAGTCCAGATGATCATGCACGAGAGGTTATATTGCACTTAAAAGCAGGTTTTGAAACACTACACTGAACTTACTTCCTAGTTCCAGTTTAACCAGCACTTCCTGTCTAGGCAGGAAGTGTACAATCCTAATATTATCACAAATGCATCCCAGAATGCAGATTGTAGTTTTCTTTTCTTTTTTGTGAGTCAAAATAATTTCTATTTTTTAAAAGAAGCACTTGCAGAACTACAATGTTTAACAAAGTCACATTTTACAAAATTAAAACAAGCTTTTTTTTTTTTGGTTGGAAAGATGATCTCCCAGTGAATCTCATTTAAGGAGCTCAAAAACACCATTCTTGTTCATCAACCAAAAAGTGGCCTTGATTGTTTCTGGCTGCATTTAGTTCAGTGCTGAGTGGTTTTTAATGCCGGTAAAAAGTCTTTTGCTGTATGGTGTAGAACATCATGTGAACAAGTTTATTATCTTGCTTGAGGGTCATTCAGACGAATTCAGCAACTAATGAAGCTGAGTCATTTTGAGGTCCACATAAATAAGTCTGATTAGCGGCCATCGCCGTGCTGCATGCCGTTGTTTACGAACTGAGTAAACCTGCTTGAGGAAAGCCGCGAACCTCGCGGGGCATCTCCGACTCTGCTTGCTGTATTTGGAGAGGAACGTTATTGTTTATCACAGCCACAAGTCTTTAAGGGTGGTGTCAAAAGCCAGTGATAAAAAGCAGGACTAATACCATTAGTAATGCATTGAGATGAGGTCATGGCGAGACACTCATGGGGAAAACTTGGTGAGGTCTTATAGTAGATTGCAGGATTACAGTGTCGCCTCTGGGGTCCAACATTATCTATTTGGGGGAACTACTTTTCATCGTGGAAATAATGAAAATAGTATTCTCCAGCTTCAAACTATTACACCCTAAAAAGTAACAACAGGGAACTTTTAAATACGATTTAACTGTAAAAATAATGAACCACTCTTAGAGACCTGTCTTGGCTTTTTGTATGTGAGTCAGCTTACTTTGCATACTGTAACTTCCTGTGTAAATTCTTCTTAACGTTTCATCTTCTTCTGCTAACCGCCCATCTTAGTTTAGAGGTTCCACTTGATCTAAAGACATTTCAACCAAGGCCAGTTGTTGAAGGAAAAGAGGAAGGATTGAGTGAAACGGTTGCTGTCCATCACAGCAGAGATAAAATGAGAACAGTGAACTCAGCATGGCTCCAGACAAAACAAATATATTTATATAATGTATTTTCAATATCTTTTAATGATGCCATGTAAAGTCTGTGGCAGGGAGTTATTAGAGATACAAATATAGGCCGCGTGAATACTCAGCTGTCTAGTCCGGCAGCCGCGGCGGTCAAGTGTTCACAACCAGTCCGAGTCTCCTTTTGAGTGACGGCGGCACATGTGGGGACCCCACTGATCTCCAAAGTTTGTTGCCCCACTAAAGCAAGAACTCTCCCCCGCTGCCTTCACATTTCCAGACGTTCAAATTACCCCACACTCAACAAAAGTTCTAATGCAGTGAGGTAAAACGGCTGCTACCATTTGGCCTTCCTGAGTCCTCACAGGACATGCTCTTCTCAGGAGAGAGCACACAGGGCCATGTGCCAGCCTTCTCTGTGGAGGCTGATGGATTTCCCATTTGGGTGTCAGCGCTACATAAGCACTGTACACTCAGGAGAAATTGTATTAGGTTCATTGAATGAGTTCCAATATGAAATCTGCCTTTGCAAATACAGCAAAAAAAATTGTTGTCTACGCCTTCATCCAGATTCTTATCAAAATTGAAGTAGTTCCTCTTTGGTAGACCACACCTCGACAAAGTTTTATGTAAATTGGATTCTTATTAAGCGCCCCAAAATACTGCTAATTACTAACTAACGAATATGCAAAGCAACATCCATCAAAGCATTGTCTTTTCATTTGGGAATAATTATTATTAATCAAAAGCCAAGCAAGAGTCACAAAAACCTGCTTGAAATACATGTCGAGCACAAAGCCTGCACACAGTAATTTCTCTGCCCCCGCCTCCCTCCCTTTTTCTCTGTGTTCATCTTCCTTCCGAGTGTAGTGAGACAGAAAATGTCCTGACATTATGTACTAACAAGCTTGTTAGAAGAGAATGACGAGAAAGGATTTTAATTTCCTTAAACATGCTAATATGTAATCACATTAAGTACAAACACTCAAAGCTATTTATAATCCACAAGATTTGACAAGGTTTGAAGTTAAACTACAGTCAAGTCAAGTGTGTCCTCCAAATTGGATCTTGTTGCTAAGTAACAATGTTTTTCCCCCTACTTGATAAGTCCACCTTTCAGTGGAAGCATTTTTAGTACAGAAGTGCTTCTGGTTTCTTTATTTGTTTTTTTGGCAGGATGCCTACGAATACACTTAGTGGAACTGGTGACGTTTTGTTGCACATTCACACAAAGGTGTGATAGACTTATCATATTAGATTTCTTCTAGATTTGTGAAGATATATAATTTTCTACCTAGTCTATTCTTGTAAATGGTTTTCTTGGTATGATTTGTAAAAACAGTGCTGAGTATGAGTGGTGAAACATTATTCACACAAAATATATCAGTGGTTTATATCATGAGCACTATTGCATATATATTTACTTGCATGACCCAATGTGACATTCTTTCGACTCATTTTAATGGATCCATTTGAGGAAAATTCCCTCAGGATTAGTTGATAAAACTTAAAAAGGGAAATGAAAGTATTTCCACATGAAAGCATTGCACTGATGTATCACAGTAAGAGTGCATGAAGAGGGATTAAGAACCCACATGCATGTTGAACCTCATCGCACGATGCACATTTCTGACATGAGCTAATGCAATAGCATCTTGTCATAGCAGTTTTTCTGTTACACGCGTCAACGTTCTCCATCTCACAAATGGCTTGGCCTGAAATGAAACTTCTTCATGTATAAGCTTACAGAAACATGCTGCCTTCCAAATAAAAAGCTCAATTGTGTAACATGACAGAGCTTTATTGAGCTCTTCTTCACATATCCGGTGGAATGTGCACATATCTGTAAGGACGGCACGAAGGGCAAGTTCATACCTTGTCGGTTTGAATCTTGGCTCTATCCATTCTATGTGGAGTTTGCATGTTCTTTCTCTCACATTAAAAAAAACATGCATGTTAAATTTATTGAAGACTCTAAACCATGCGGCTGGTCACCAACCCTGAAGCTGACAGTGACTCCTTTTAATGCCAAGGGACACTAGTTTGATATACACTTCTGATATAACAAATTCATTTTAATAAAATTATGTTTTTTAAAAAGTGATCTCCATTAATCAGAAGACACTAGTTATGTTAACGACTTCTCACAATAATTCGGACACCGATAATTATCAACAGGCAACAGTATAGTTATAAAGCTATGCCACATTTTTCAAATGAGCACAACAAGATCACAATTTCACATCACTTGAATGCTACTTTATATATTTTCTATATATATTTTTGTTTTGTCATATGATGTATGTAGACCTTCTTAGATATCAAACGAGGAAAATAACATGTGCGAGACATGAGTTAGTGTGAAGTTACTGATAGACTTACATATTCACACCGTACAGTGACAACAGGTGGAGTATAATGTACGTATATGAATTCAAAGTTAAAGTATGCGGGGCAAAACTTGACGAGGACTTTGGAAAAGATTTGGAGCAATAAATAACACGGCACATAGCTTTCATTCACAGTTCACTCGACAGCTCTTCATATTGCTTGTGTAGTGCAAAGTGTTTCACACTGGCTCTGAGTTTAAAGTTCTGAAATGAAATGACAGCTGTCAGCTCGTAACGTACACATTGAGGTGTTAATATGCCAAAGCTCTTCGAATAACTTGCATTGTTCCACTCAGCAAGAATTTACAGCGCCACCTCTGAATTCGAACAATATGTTCAAGGACTTTTGTCCTACTCTCATTTGTTGGGTTTTATCTATTTTATTGTAGAAAATAAATGCAATGCAAATTTATAATGAAATATTAAACAGCGGAAAACTGAAATGTTAATACAAAAGGGTCAAGAAAAGGTGATTCACGTTGCCATCAATTGTCATATACTGTTTCTCTTTTTGTAACTTTCTTACTTGTTACAAGAAACGCTTAACCACGTAATCATAAAAGCTTCATGTCTACTTGCAGTCTTATGGGGACAAGTTTCACGGAAAATGGGTGGATGGACTTTGACAACAAAGAATGTTCAGTTCCATCCATCCATCCATCCATCCATCCATCCATCCATCCATCCATCCATCCATCCATCCATCCATCCATCCATCCATCCATCCATCCATCCATCCATCCATCCATCCATCCATCCATCCATCCATCCATCCATCCATCCATCCATCCATCCATCCATCCATCCATCCATCCATCCATCCAAATAATATCCGGAAAATTACAGCATGAAAAGTGACAATTTATATTGTAGTCTTGTTGAACTTGCTATTCTTCTTACTGTAATTGACATGAATGAACTAATATCTGTTGTTTTATCCCCTTAGATGAAAACTGCACTTACTTTGGCCACTTTACACCAGGACAGGACTCTGAGATCTTTGAACACAAAACTCAAAAAGGTGAGTCTCTGTAGCTGCCCTCCACGCCACAATACTCCCCTCACCAACTCTCCGGAGACGGCTGCTTTCAATCTGTCATTGTGTGCTTGTGCTGTTTTATCACATTTGCATTCCCAGCTGTCCCCGCTGCAGCAGATGTATCGGATGGAGCATTAAGTTGCGTACGCTTCCACACCCGAAACTAAAGATGCTATTGCAGGCATTCCTAACATAAGAACCCTTCCCCCCCTCATCCACCACTCACAGTCTATCAGCCCCACCAGTGACACGCACACTGCAAGTTCTCAAATAGAAATAATCTGCTCCGGAGTCTAAATAACTCTCCGAGCCATGTTTTCTGAATCTCCTTCATTAATCATCTGTAATATTGATGGACTAGCCAGGACACCTCTCATGTTGTGCTAGCACAATTAAGGCACCAGTGCTTAGTCGAGATGTGTGTATCATGCTTGTATAAACAAATTATTAAATTTTCCATTGCACTGGAAGTCCTTGAGTTAAAAATCCCTGTTTTTTTTATTATTCTTCTTCAATAATGGGATAATTATTTCTCATTACAGAGTACAACATCTCTGCTGCGGCCATCTCCATCTTCAGTCTGGCCTTCATGATCTTAGGCTCCCTCTGTTTGATTGGCTCATGCACGGGTAAAGGAAAAGGAAGACTATACCTCCTCAAACCCGCTGGGATGTTTTTTGCCTTTTCGGGTAGGTTCACTGCGCTATAACTCCTCATCTGCACTGCCACCACGCAACTTAAAATTGTCCTTTATCTTTCCAGGTCTGTGTTCATTCATTTCACTGGAGGTGATGCGTCAGTCGGTTAAACGCATGATTGAGAGCGAGGACACCATCTGGATCCAGCATAACTACAGCTGGTCCTTCGGATGCGCTTGCGCCGGCTTCGTTCTTCTCTTTCTCACTGGTATTGCCCTCCTCATCCTCTCCATGCCACAAATGCCCAGGAACCCATGGGAGACTTGCATGGACGCCGAGCCCGAGCAAGTGGAGTGAGAGGCCGATAGATGTTAGTGATTGAGAAGAACAAGCGTTGCAAGGACCGTAGCCATGATGGAAAGTTTACCTCTCAACCTTTAAACAACTTGAATGTCGGTCAGTTGTACAGTTTCTAAAATACATACCAGAAAATAAAATAAACACGTCATCTCCTAAACCTGTTGATGATGAAGATGGAGAACACAGAGCCCCGTTATTCACATGCAGGGAAACAGACTGGGTTACATGATATTTTGCGATTTAACTTAGGTAAACCTGCACAATGATTTGTTTTCCTATATTCTACTCCTGGTTCTTTTTAGGGTGCACCCGTGTACCTTAAACGGGGGTCCAGCATCTGGTTGCGGTCACCTTCATGTATTTCTCCCCACATGATTCAAAATCAAATTGTTTTAAAATGTGACCATGGTGTGATTTGATAATTATGCTGTGCATGAAGTCTCTTGCCTTATGTATTATGTATTGTACATATTTCATGTTCCTCTTCTCATTTATTTTGGTGGTATCTCAAGTAATGGCACAATTGCAAAAACCAAACACAAATAAAAGAAAATGAGAATGGAGTCATGTATTGAGTTTTAGATGAGTTGCATTTGACTATTTCATTTGGACTTTTTGGAGTAAATACACCTACAGTACAGGCGATAAGCAGCTTTGTATTAGCAAATGTATGTTTAGAAAAAATCCTAATGACCAGATTACAAAATCTGTAAAATTGCTATTCACGCTGAAGCCCCCAATGATCTTCATGATGTGCTCTGCAGCACCTGTGGTTGTCCCCTGTACGGCATCTATCTACAAATTTGTTGAGGCTTTTCTTTCAATCTGAAAAACATAAAAGTAACACCTTTTTAGTGCTCCATGCTTTTTTGGGCAGTACCATCAATGAAGGGTTGTTCCGATTTAATTTTTTTTAATACGTACGCTTTATGGTGACTTTGTCTGGCTTTATTTATCAGTGTGTTTGAATTTTGAACTGTTGAATATTTTGCGTTTGTGTGTACCTTTTTAATGACAAATAAATATGCTTGCTTTTGTGTTAATTGTGTATGAATGAAGTAATGGGTACTGTCAGTATACTATCAAATCGCACTTCCGAAGATCTTAATTCTTCATTGATGGATAGATAAAAACAGGTAGTTTGCTCTAATTCATATTACACAGAATCTGAATCTTGATTTTGGACTAATGAGGGACAGAAAGTTTTTGACTTGACTTCTTTAATATTAATCAGTGTATTTCCTAGATGTGATAAAATAACATTTTAAAATGGGCCTGAATACTAAAAAGACATTCATAAACTCACACAAGCCATTAGTAGAAGATAATTCTGAGGGAAAAAACAAGCGTGTTTCAATAAAAACACTTTAATAGAGAAACAAAGTAAATAACCTTTAAAACACAGTCTAAATCCTTTATTATAACCACCATCAGTTGAAATGGAAAAGAGTAAAACGGATCTATTCAGTACTTTTGCACCCACATTAGGGATTAGCCATTTGGGGCTGGGGTGTGTGTGGTGGATGGACGTGCCAGTCACTACAGAGTCTCTGCAGGGAGTAACAGATGAGAGCAACATGATGACAGAAAGAGATGGGGCACACTGATCTATCTCTGATGGCTGGGCCAAAGTTGCTCCCCACGTGTTCCGCTCACAAATTGCTTGACTCGGGTTCTTCCAAAGACAAAAGCGGAGGCCAAAACATTTCAATCCAAGCAACACATATGAGGGGGGAGAGAGAAAAATGTAATAGTCTAATAGTCTTTGGCTCAATGCCGTCTGCCACAAAAACAAACAAAAAACAATCGGAGCTGGAGAGGCAGTGAAATATTAGTATTGCACAAGTTCAGCCAATGAGCTTCAGACACATCAGGGAGCAACCTCAGCTTGAGCCCCGCTTGAAACACAAAACATAGTACATGACTGATACATTGCTGAATGACATGTTACTAAAATAGAATAGCTGGTTTATGTCACATTGTACACACCAAATACACCAAAAAGTTTTGACTGTGAAGAGTTGAACAAAAGTTTTGTTTGCCACCCACAGTTGATACAAATAAAAATAGGGATTAAAAAATGACCATGCAAGAAAAAGAAAAATCATGATTGTAGTACAGAAACAGAAATCTAAAGTATTGTACAGTGTGGGGGGATAGTGTGAAACAACAAGTTGTCATTCTGAACATCAAAAACCAAACAAAAAACATGTCGACATTTGAGCCCACCAACTGGATTTTTTGACTTTTGTGAAATTGCATGATTAAAAAGGACATATCTCTTCGTTTGAATAGCATCTACAAAAATTCTCAAATTTAGGGTTCGTCAATACTTAGAAAATGCATATACACAAGTATACGTTTATCCGGTGTTAATAAGTGACAAGAACCTACACCTCGGCGATACAATGAAAATACCAGCACAAGAAGACGAGGAGGTCCCTTTTCAAATTTAAAAATTTTTAACTGCTGTATGAAAAATCATGGCACAGTGGGATGACGTCACTAGTTTGAGCCAGACGGGGCAGTGAACACAAATAGCTGCTGCTTCCAACTTTTTATCTTATTGGACAAAATAGCAGTTTTGTTTTTCATTCATTAAAAACTAGCAGTGCTCTCAGTACACCAGCTAGCAAATTGTTTTAATAGGAAGCAAAAGCCCCCCCACCTCTCCCACAGAAACAAAATAAAACTAGTCGTTTTTTTTTGACTGCGCTTTTGTACTTAGAAACCAATTAGGAGCAAACGAAAAGCAAATTGAAAGTCATTATGAGGTTGATTAAGGATGCCGTGTTCACATTATTGTCGGTAGATTGTCTTTTAGGGAAAACATGAGCAGTGTGTGCAACAGTCTGATCTCAGCCATATCAGTACATGTTTATCACAAACGTGTGATTAGATCCCAAAAACAAAACAAAACAAATCATTTTGACGCGAAGTCTTTCCAATTATCCCGAATGCCACTCCACTCTGGCTTCAAAGTCCCTCCAGTTCACATTCACAAACCATCACAGTACTGCAACATTCCAAATCGTTAGACCTTCTTGTCCTTCTACTAACAGCACATTTCATTTATGCTCTCTGTAACAATATCAGATTTTATTGGAGGTTTTGTCGAGCCCAAATACAACCACCACAACTCCTGTTCTTAGCGAGACTAAATTGAATAACAAGCAGCCACAATGAGAGCAGTGAGAGGGGATTGCTTCCACAGGAAAAACTTTATTAAAAATTCTAACTGATGCCTAAAACGTAAAGCATAAAAGCAATATTTGTTTCGTTTCTTCTCAATAGAATATGACGACACCACCGATTCCCTGTTTAAAGATTCAAAATGGGCTCGAATAATGGAGGGGAAAATGTCCATACATGACAACGCTTCAAGAAGCCAAATGTGGAATATTTGGATTAATTGGCTGTGCAGAATGTCCAACATATCTGAAAACATAACAAGGGTCTGTAATAATTTAAGGGCATGTCTGTGGCATACGATTCAGTCATTTATTGTCTTTAATGTACAGATTAGAGGAAACTGTCTACTTCTATACACATCTCCATGTAGATTCTGTCAGCTGACCACTTAGCTTTTGACCCTTGCCACAACTATAGTAGTACAAAAACAAATCAAGTGAAAACTCGACGAAACTGCCAACGTGTGTGTTTAGTGAACAGCAAAACTAACTTCAATATGGAAGTAAAAATACAAGAAAGCTAAGTGGCCAACCAAAATTTCTTAAATTTTTTTTAATACTTTTTTTTCCTTAGCATTACGTACATATACAATTGTAGATAATATAAGTATATATGTTCATATATACATAATGACTATGTATATATACTGGTAATGCATTCATTATATATACTTTTTTTTTTCACAGATATGTGAAACAGGATAAACGGTTACAAATAAAAGGTTTAAAATGCAACAAAATGCAGAAAACAAACCTACTGATCGAAACGATTTGTAAATAAACTGCACTATTTTTTTGTATTTTCAGGTAAGATTTTTCAATTTTTTTTGTTTTGTTTTTTTAAAATGTTTTAGGGGGTATACAAGTAGAGGGTGACACTCATTTGAAGTAGGAATAGTAGCCATTGCTACCATCTGAACTCCCTATAGTGAGCTCCTGCAGGAGAGAGAGTGGGTCGCTGTTCTTTTTGGCCTGCTCAGGTCGAATCGCTCGTGGTTTGGGCGGAGCGCGGAGAGCACTGGCATAGGACATAGTAGGTGGTTTGTTTAGATTTGGAGCTGCCTGAACGGGCTCTGCAGGAGCCTGTTGTGGCTGCTGCTTGTTGGACATGAGGGGCGGGAACTGTCCAGGGTGCTGAAGGGAGTTTAGCGTGTGGGGGTGTGTTTGCTGTGCTGCCGGTGGCTCTGCCTTTACCTGCTCCTCCATCTGACGGAGGGCCTTGGAAGCTGACAAACACAAAAAGAGAACATCATATATGCTGCATACAAATATGAGAAACGCATTGTTTACTCAGATACACATGTACAAAATTGTTGGTATCTGTAAATTAACTTAAAAATGTGAATTTGCAGTAATTAATTAGAAGTAATCAATACAAATGTATTGAAAATTAGACAATGGTAATCTGACAATGCTCTTGTGCCCTAGAACAGAATTAATTCAAAAAACAAACTCATGGCTGAACATAAATTTTGGTACCCTTTAACAAAACAAAATTAACCTTGTTAGCAGCCATATATTTTCTACTGTACACATACATGCAAACACCTCTTGTGAAATAGCCTACCTAGAAGTTCCCGATGATGAGTGAGGGTCCCGCCTCCATTACATGGAATGTTCTGGAATGGACCGGGACCGCCACCGTTACTGGGCCAGAGCTCATGTGAGGGGTAGCTGTAGGGAGGGGGTGGGTGCTGCTGCTGCTGCTGAATGTGCGGATGGAGGTGGTCCTGACTTCTGTCTCCTGCACAGGACTGGGACTGCTGGGACATGGCATTGTGGCTATTGGCAAGTGAGGGTTGATCTGGATAGCTGGAGGAAATGCGGCGCTGATACAGGGGCCGACCAGGACCTCTGGGTTCATACTGGATACAGGACAAAAGATGGAAAAGATAAGAAAAAGATCAATGTTCTCTCAATCGTACCCCAATGAGAACATGACATTTATAGCCCTAAACATCATTCTTCAACAGAGCTCTTCAGTCTCATCCAAACATAATCAGCATTAACAATAACACGAATAAGGTGCCATAAGTAGTAAAATACTAGTATGTAATGCAGGAGGATATTCATGGAAGAAAAATGTCTTTTGACCAATTTTAAAATTTATATGCAAACAGCTGATTGCAAAAAATATCTACAATTAGATATTAATTCCAAGAAGAAGAATTAACCTGACACCTCCATTTTTTGTACAACTGCATTTTGTTGTTTTGCTTTGCATCCAATACAGTATACAACAAGCATAAACCAACTAAATGTTTGACATCTACCTCATCTACACTGTGCAGGGCAGTGGTTGCAGATGTTCTGGGTGACAATGACTGGTAGGACTCCTGGTCTTGACTTTGCTGCTGCTGCTGCTGATGATGTTGCTGCTGCTGATGGTGAAGCTGCATCAGATGGACTTGCTCCTGCCTGCTGGGTGGTGCCATGATGGGCAGTCCGTATGGAAGGCCGTGGGCCTGGTTACCTAACAGGTGGCTCTGTTGTGGCGGGCTCACAGATGTGCCTCCACCATGGGACCACTGGGTCTCCTGTAAAAGGTATTTGACCTGTGATGCAGGGGGACTGGCAGGGTGCGCTGGTGTCTGATAGCAACTGCTATTATAAAGAGAATTTCCAACGGTATGCTGCTGCAGAGCTGAGTTGTTGAGAACGTTGTTGTTGTTAAGGTGATCGCGTCCGCTTTCGTGGTGGTAAGGTCCAGACGGAAATGGGCCGGCATGATTTGAAGAAGCAGCTAAAGAAGATGAAGGGTCAGCTGAGGCACGGGACTGGCGATACTGGAGAAGGCGAGACTGAGGAGGGGGTTGAATTTCACTTGCTTCCCTGGTTTCAGGTGACTCGTGCTGGGGGATTTCTCTCAGGAGGCCTGTGTACCTGTCGAGTGAAAATCCGTTGCATGAGATCTTGAAAAATCTGACATCAATATAACTAAAGGTGAGACTAAACTGCAAATTCAATCCATTCTTTTTAAAACAGTTCTATGTATGGTCTAACCTGTTGAAAGGTGGACCAGTGGAATTAGCATCATCCTCTATGTTGGCACCAAGGCCCCAACTTGCTGCACGGTGTAACGGATGAGAAAAGCGAGTCATGGGTGGCTGAGCAAGGTGGGGGTTTTGTTGGGGCAAGGGGAAGGCGACACCCCCTGGGAGGAAAGGGCCTGCTGCTTCATTCCACTGGCCAAGCCTGGCAGCCTGCTGCTGTTGGTTCAGGACCTCCAGAGCCAAGGGCCGTCGCAGATCTGAAAAGACATGACATTAGCTCTAAAATGACTGCCCTTGTGATTTTGCAAATGACTGAGCTAAAATTGAATGCATTGGAGACAACTCACCATGACCATCTGAATGCGGTGCATCTTGTCCTTCCTCCCCAAAGCTACTGACTCTGTTGTGGTGTTGTGATAGATTTGGGTGGTGACCCCCCAGGTGGGCCACAGAAGTCCTAATAGAGCCTCCCATCTCTTCAACGCTTCCTGATTCTGGCACATCTAAAGTGGGAGACTGGATTGCCCTATGTGGGGCAATATTGCCACTAAAGAAGGATGCGCTGTGACCCCCACCAGGGAAGGCAGGGCTGAGCTGACTCTGCTGGACCATCGGTGGATGTTGCGGCTGGTTGACCCGATAAGGGAGCCTTGAGACTGGACACTGCTGGGGGAGAGATCTTCCACTGACAGGATGTGTTGGGAAGGCAGGGTTGGGTGGTGCCAGATGATAATTGAGTGCTCTCTGACCAGCCGAGGGGTCTTTTCGGTGAAGCAGTGCATTTGGAAAACCAGCTATACCATCGGGCTGTGATTCCAGACTTCGACCTGTGTCAAAATCGCCCTGTTGAAAAACAGAGGAAAACAATGTTTTGCAATTAACTATGATTTTTATATATATACTACGTTGTGTTTTAACAACTGGAGACTGGAGTTGAGAAAAGACACAGTTGTATACAGCAAATGAGCTGCAAGCTTGTAACTACGTTTAACTGGATTGTCCCTGTAATCGTTTAAGACTGATAATATACACTACAGTGAGCACAGCTCTCCAGTCTACATGTGAAAACATTTCAGAGAATTTTGCATATTTGTTTGTCTATCTGCAGACAACTTCCTGATTTATGAAAGACTAACCTCAAAAAGAATTGGAATTGAGAATTGCTTGGAACCGGAATCAAAATGATGAATCAGAATTATCTAAGGCACAGCATCGTATATGGTCGGAAGACAAAATATTATGTACAGTGTACCTGTTTATCCTTAATTTCTGTGTTTTTTCTCTCAGGTGTCTGCTCCGACTTTGGACATCCTTCTAGTTTTCCTAAAAAGTAGTCAACAACAACAGTGTTAGCAGCATAAATCCTCCTTGAATTTAAAAACTGTTGTGAAACAAAAATCAAAGCATGCCATTTCTGACTGCATCCGACTGTAGATCTGTGTCAGGGCTCGGTTGTCCCACTCCAAGGGGAGAGGGATGTACCACTCCACTGCAAGGAATAGGAGAGCCTCGATTCTGGGCCTGCAAGAGGTTGAAGTTGTAGGCCATGGCTGCCTGGTGGCTCATGATTCGCGGGTCAACAGCAAAGCGGTTCTGATAACTTGGCCATGGCAACTAAAAAAGACAATACACAAATAAGAGCATCTTTCTTATCTAGTCTAAAGATTGAAAAAAATGTCAGCTCTTTGAAAGTACTAGATTACTTTATCCATATTTGGCTTGCACATATTTGTCAATTGGTTATTGAGCACAAACTTACAGGAAGCGGCACAGGCATGACCATGTTTCCACCATATACTGCTGGAACGTAAAGGATGCTGGCGCCTGTGTGAGGGTCTATCCTTTGAACAGGACTTGGTGACTTGCCCAAGCCAGCTGGGGCGGCACCCACGGGGGGTGTAAATGCCTGGATTGGGTTTCCCATTAGAACAGCTGGGTTGGGCTGGACTGCAATGAGAGAGGAGTAGAAAAGACGCTGTAGTTGCTATTTATAGGTACTCGGCTTCAAGCATTTTTTATTTTTTTTTTGTGACTTGGGTATGGCACTTTGGAGTGTTGTTTATTGTATTTTATTTATTTCCCTCCTCTTATGTTTTAAATGTGTGTGAAATGAAGACATATCAAGTCAGTGATTCGACGTATTACACGTTCGATGGGATTGCCAAAGGATCTTTTACTACTCTGAGTGACTGACACTTATTACTTTTTAATGAGAGCTGAGGTTCTAAGACATTGATGGTGATATGTCATTATTTCACCTCTAGCAATCGTGGCTGCCAGACGTGCATGAACATTCAACATGCACTCAGCATGACAATAATTCTGCTGTTGAGTTGGCAATGTGTACATGCACTCAGCATGACAATAATTCTGCTGTTGAGTTGGCAATGTGTTTCATGCACTTTACTCTTCAGAAATAGCATCAATTACACAGACTATCAGAAGATAACTCAAAACACTCACCATAACCTTCAGGTGGAAGGTGCTCTGTGTGGTTGGCATGTTTGCCCTGCAAGATAAAAGGATCATTAGAAAATCACAAAGGGGGACTTGACAAACGTCACATGAGTGGCTATGTGGAGCTCATCCAAAGTAAAGCCACGAGTGTCAGGGTGGTCCTGACTGGAACAGGTTGCACTTTCAGCACCTTTTCATTAGTTATGGGTAAGCAGGAATTAAGCTGAACAATAGACTATTGTCTTGCAAAACAAACAACAAATCCAATTTTGAGCTCAGACTCCATTGTATAACTATGTTCCGACGGATCTAATGCTGTAATATCCAAAGACAAATCGATCATAATTTCCATCTGTCTCGTGTCTACCTGCATTAATAAACTTGCATTGAGACATTGAACCTCTATGCCAACCATATTAGAAAGCTAATCCAAAAAGCATTGCGGAAAAAGCTAGAATGACACTTGTAACAATATGTGACTCGCGAATACCCAAACAATGGGATGACCTTTTCAACAAGCAACATGCTGCATATGCTGAAATGACATTTACGGGAAGCATCATAGGATCAAGTGTTTCATTGCTTAATTGCATGTCTGTGTTGCTAAATCCAGCTGATGCTGCGGCTCATTAGGCCCAGTAGGTGATGGCAGCATGTTGGCAGCAGTGGCGATTTCGTTAACCTTTACCTCAGGGCAGACAGCGGGTACATACACAGGCACATATTTATAAAAAACAACAACAACAACAAAAACAACCCAAAAAAACACACCCTTGTTCATTAAATGAATGGCCATAAAAGCAATTTCCTATTGGGGGTTGGGTACATGAAACAACAGGGCAGTTTAGTCACACAATTTAGAGCTTCCATAAATACGGACTTGCTTAAAACATTGCTACCGTGCACTGCATAGCAACTGACTAATCTATTTTTTTACCTACGGCCCTATCTTGTTTTGTGTACACAGTGAACAACAAAGACTGCAGCAATATCACTGGATATGAAAGTGAGTTTGATATATACAATCCGCAGGTGTTATTGCATGTTTTTCTAACAACACACACACACATATACACACACAGGCACACACAAATACACATCCACCCCTTACCTTAGGTGGTGACTGCTGCTGTTGTTGCTGTGCCTGTTTTGTGGAGGATGTCTGCACATGCTGAGGATGGGGATGGTGGTGGGGATGTAGGGCCTGTGAAGGCGGGTGCCCTTGCAGGGGCCTGAGGGCACGGGGGATGAATTCTGGAGCCAGAGGGTTGAGAACATAGGTCTTCTTTAGCTCCAGGGCCTCTAACTGGGTCTTTATTTGCTCAAAGGTGATGCCATGGAGGCTTGAGTTTTCATGGCAGATGGAAACAAAATGCTCCCAGAACTTTCTGAAAATGAATCAAGAGAAACGTCTTTTAAGTCTTCTTCAGTGGTTTCTAACCGAAGTATCACAACTCCAATACAGTGTTAGTCAAAGATAAATTCTTTCAAAACATCTGGTACAACCTGCTCTAAACTACTACTATTACTTCTCTAGCTGAAATTAAATCAATTGGGATTTTTAAAATGATATTGTAAAACTATAGAAGTACTATACTTTCACAAATCCGCCGATGGTATGAAAGACAGCTTGTATTTACCTGCAGCGTCCAACAGAGCACAGTGCAATTGGGTCTCCCACGACCGCAACCAGCGACTGAGCTCTGGTGATGGCTGTGTTGAGCAGCTTGTAGTTGGACAAAAATCCATAGTCCAGGTCCTCAGTGGAGTCCTCCACAAGCTGCTCCTTCCTCTTGATGGCTGTTTGTTTGCGCTTGCAGGTATGCCGCGTCCGCACCGTGCTTAGGAACAGGACCCGGAACTGTTTACCTACAAACATGTCTTGGTTGAGTGCTCATTCTAAACTGGCATCTCATTTAAAAAAATAAATAAATACACACAGCTACTTGTCGCTAAAGAATATTCACTTGAATTTAAATAGTTCAAATAACAGCAAATTATTTTAAATCACACCACAAACATTAGAACCCACTAAAATCCGTAATAATAATAATAATAATAATAATAATAATACGAATATGAATAATAAAAAAGCAAGGCCCTGTAATTATTCAATAAATGACTTTGGACATCGCTACTAGATCACAAAAACTAACATATGTGCCCTGTTCTAATTCACTTTCTGGCATTAACCAGAGTGCTGTTTGAGTGTATGTGTCTCCGTGCCTTTTATGTGCAATTAATGAGGGGCTTAATGACCTGAAGAAAGCATCTGGATAGGATGCAAGTGGAAGATGTATGATGCTTGATCAGGGGAGTGAACGCTCGAAGCTCTTATATACCCCTTATAATGAGAATTGATGATGTGGAGGTTAATATACACGCTTATAATTACAGTGGGACATACCAGGGTAGTGTAGTGTGCTCACATTCCCAATGAGAATACATATTATGAGTATCTCAAAAAAGGAAATTGTGGAGACAATATATGATGGATAAATATTACCAAGGCTTTTGGGATGCAGTTGCCCCTCAAAGGGTCATTAAATGGGACCTCAATTTTAAATGGGATTGACAATATTGACAATATCATATTTGTAAAAAGAAAAAAAATAATTGGCCCAATTTCATAATGATCATTGTCCGAACTTTTTGAAAATAGATTTTTTTTAAATTTATAGTGTGTGGTCTTGCTTAATTAAAGTGTATCTTGTGACACTAACATTTAAGTCCATAAAACATACTGCTTATAAAACATATGTAATAATTTCTACAAAAAAATAGGATAAATTACTAGTTATTTGAATGACAAGAATCCACATAGGATCTAAACTCGTATTTGCTTCCAATGTCACCAGAGGCACTGAGGCGTGTTAAAAGACACTTTTGTCACTTCCTTAGATCACTCCAGTCAGCCTTCAACAAATGGAAATTCACTTCAATGCTTCTGACCAAGGGACACCTAATTGTAGGTGTCATTACAAGAGTTCTGCACAAATACTAAATGGCATGCATAAAAAAAAGGTAACCTGGTAAGGGTGTTTTTCTCACCTTGGACATTGAGCACTCTTTCCACACTGACTTCATGCATTCTCTTCTTTCGGAGCTCAGCCCGAATGCGAAAGACCTGGTCCGAATACGGCGAAACCACTCCGATGCTGCCCTCATCCAGCTTTCCCCAAGCTACTGGCCACTTCTTGCGCAACTCCTCCACACGCTCCACAATCTCAAACACCTGTATAACAAAAAACGTTTTTTTAACTAAACATAGTACTCAGGTGTTTGTGGAAAATGAAGTAAAAATCAAATGTAGTCTTCAATACCTCAGCATTGTTATAGTAGGCAGTGCTGTTCTTCTCCTGGACATCTTCTCCTCGTGCAGTGAAGAAGGTTAGAGGATAGAAATCTTTGTGACAGGGCTGCTTTCCACTTGCCATCAGCTTTCCATCATAAAACAACTCTGACGTGTAGCTGTACGTGAAAACAATAGGCAGGAATAAGACAAAAAGAATCAACATTTTAATCTAAGTCAGTTTATACACATCGTAGTAGTAGCTTCCCTGGTTATCAGGTTCATAATGTCAAATTTGCATACATATATGGTTATACCAGAGCAAAAAGACCTTGCCTTAGAACTGAACATGTCAACTTGCAACTTTGTGTTCTTTTTTATTTGATGTTCTTTCACAGGTCAAACTGTAACTTTTTGAAGCATCTGAAATATCTGTGAGCATTGCCCTATTCATGAGACTAAGCATTCTGAATACCCAAGTCAGTCTATTTTCCTCTCTCTCGCTCTCTCTCTCCTCTATTAAGCATCTCATCACCCCACCGCCATTCCAAGGCCAGTGCACTGAGGGCTCACACCTACTTGATGATAGCTTCATGGGAGCGGTAGTTCTCACACAGAAGGATGCGGCACGGGAATTCTGAAGGGTAGTGTTCATATAGTCTGTCCAACAAGGACACGTGCAGGTTTCGCTCACGGGCGAACTCGCTGTACACAAATGGACTCAGCTGTAGATTGAAAAGGAAATTAGAGTAGCTTGGTTATTTTAATTATCTGCACAACAATACCTTTTAGAAGCAAATATTTGTATTATCAGGCTTGTCAAGACTGATTGGCAATGCCATAACATAATGGTGCCTACATGAAGAGCATTCTTTGCAGATAGCAGCCTTGGCAAAAGACGCTTCTAGCCATGTAGTTTTAGTTTTTTTAAATAGAACTTGAAAGATGGCAACTGTTTGACAGATTAACATACAGGCTTAAGTTAAAATTGGAACGCACAGCTAAAGTTGCGCTCATGAGTTTCCGAAATATTGGCAATCCCGGAAAAATTATGACTAAAGGGAGAGCAATTCATTACTTTCTTTAGTGATGTGTTTGGTGTAATTATAGGGCTATTCAGAAAGGCTTTTCAAATGTAATAAATAGAAATAAATAAAAAAAAATCCCTGATCACTACTATTTTCTTTAAATAATATAATATATAATATATAATAATAAACCTATGAGCACAACGTAGAAATGGTTACATTGGGGAAATGCAATAGAAAAATAATAATTTGAAAGGCAATGCAGTTATGGACAATTGGCACACAGGTGGTTGGTAACAGTTTAAACCCACTATTGAGTGCACCAAACAGACTAAGCAATTGAAATTAATTTGCCATGTGGAATTTTGTAAAGCTGTCATTCACTACACTGTTAATCCTCTGCAATTTATAGAAAGCAGGAGATAAGGAAATATAAAGCTATAAATCCATATGTGGACTTGTAAAGCTTCACTGACGCTGCAGTTCACACTCGCTGTGGCTGAGCTGCTTGGACAGCTCAAACAAGGCTGTTTTCTTATGATTGGGGCGGAAAAAAACAGGGCTAATATTTGCAGCAAGCTCTTCCGCTCACCCTCAAAAGTATTTTGATTTTATTAAGGTCTGACAGTGTGAAGACATCCCAGCATGTAAACAAAGGTCAAATGCCATAGAAATGTCCATCCATCCGCATGTCCCCATGGGGTTCGCGGGCGTGCTGGAGCCTATCCCAGCTGGCATCGGACAGTAGGCAGGGGGACACCCTGAACAGATTGCAAGCCAATCGCAGGGCACAGAGAGATGAACAACCATCCGCATTCGGGCCCACGGGCAATTTGGAGTGCTCAATCAGCCTACAATGTATGTTATTTGGAATGTGGGAGTAAACCAGAGAAAACCCATGCAGGCACGGGGAGAACATGCAAACCCCACAAAGGGAGGGCCAGAGGTGGATTGAACCCGCATCCTCTGAACTGTGAGGCGGACTTGCTAACCAGTGCGCTGCCGTGCCTCCTCCATCCAAATGTACAGCACAGAAATCAATATTCTGCTGTAGCCATTTTTGGGCACTTACCTGCATATGGTCTCCAGCCAACACAATGCGGGTGGTACTGCTAGCTAAGGCAAAAGGCATGATCGTCTCACACTCCATGGCCTGGGCAGCTTCATCCAACAAGATATGAGTGAACAGGCCTAAATGGAATGGACAAAGCATTTTTGATAAATGACTGCTATAACTTATACAAAAGTCAATGAAGTACAATTTCATTATGAAAATCTCATGTTAAACTCAATGTAATTTTGTAACTTTTTTTTTCTATGCAGTTCGAAAATGGAGCAGGTCCTACTTGGAGAAAAAGAGCTATTTTGTGATAGTAAGTTTCAAACTTGATTGGATGGCCATAACATGTGGGGTCCCGCAAAGGTCAATCCTTAGGCACCTTTTGTTATCTGTCATGGCTCTGCAGATAACAGCTATATTTATAAATGACAGTTCAAATGTCATGATGTGTCAAGCAAAAAAACTGCCACAATGATCAGCACTTACGACAACCATTTAATAATAAATGGCAAGTTCTTCACTTTATGTACGTAAACCCTGGCACATTTTCACTTCAGTCGCTTGCCTTTTACTGCAATACATCTGACCTGGAAAAAGCAACCATTTAAAACTAACATGAATGTTTTATGTGCTATTGTTGTTCAGTACATCTAAAAACAGTCAACAAAGTGCGTTTATCCGTTTTCTTAAAAGCAGAATTAACGAAACAATTAAATAATCAAAATGTAGGTAGTATCTGCTCCATTCTCTCAATAATACTTTATCCATATCCTAAATTCAACTTTGAGGCCATAAATCAAGCTGATTAGTAACATAAAGCAGCCTAGACATCTTTCCGAAGTACCCAAGCATAGCTTTGAGGATTTGTGATAGCATCTTGGTAGAGGTTTTCGACTGTTTACATCACCATCAAACACTAGGCGAGCCCAAGAGATGGAATGTGGGGAGTAGCCTAATGATGTAAAAATACATTAAAACTGGCAGATGGCATTCCCACGCAACAAAGTCCCCTCCCACTGACATTAAGAAGCAGTCATTTGCTTGCTCTGACAAAGTGGTTCGTTTAGCTTGTCTTTTAACGCTACATAAATGAGTTTCATCACTGACTGAACAGTAGCCCTGTGTCAGGACAAGATAACAGAGTCGAGAAACTGCAGCTAACCGGATAAACACGGCTTTTCTTCAGCTGTTTCACCATGCTCAAGAAACAATATTCTTAATTAAATGGCTGTACACATACTTGTAAAAGATTACCAGTTCAGCTTACATACAGCCAAGTTGGACACGGCAAATATTTTTCACTTTGCAACATCAGTGTATAATATCAGTTGTTACAAATTTCTGGATTTTTCACATTAAAATAAATAAATAAATAGATGTCCAAATGTCAAACCACAAATAAACAAGGGTACAGAGCAATGCCAATCCTAAGAGAATCTTAAGAACATTTGAGAATTTATCTTCGGTCAATGACACACAGAGTAACCATATTTATAAATTTTAAACTCTTGATGCAACAACTATTTAATTATTCAAACGAGTTTGAATTTCCACATCTGAAAAATGCTCCAATACATTATGCTGTGCAATTCACGGCATTTCATTTCTTCAGGTAGGTATGCATTTGTGCCACGCCTTGCAGAGAAATGGATTTTATTGAAGTACATGAGATGAATTCTGACTCACCAGGTTCCAAGTCAAGCTGGCAGAGGTACTGGGAAGTGCTGAGGGTGACCACAACCACACGATGCCTGAGGATGTCATCTCTGGTGGGCATTTTAAAAGTGACCTGTGTGTTGGCGATGAGACAGTACTGCTGGACCACTGGGTGGACCGTCTTCACCCAGCGGTTCCTAAAGTATACCCTGGAAAAAGAGGAAAAAAAAAGAATTAATGTTTCAATTTAATCAAATTTGGATACTTGTCAATCTCTCATTATATATTTTAAAATCAATTATAACTTGCACTTAAGAGTTCTTGAATTTTAAGTGTCACTTTCCTTTTATTTGAGACTTATTTTCATATATTTTTGGTTTTAATCAAAACGAACATAAACTGCTTTTGTTTAGTTTGTGAAGTTGTTTCCAAGTTTGACATTTAGCGGAATCGCATCAGCTGTGCTCCCATCCGTGTTAAAAAAATGCAATAGACTTGTAAATGGAAGTGAATGAGTTAAATATGCTTTATTCTGATGGCTATGATGGATATCTTTAGTGCGCTTCTCAATACCTGAGAGGTCTGGCATGTGGATTGCCTGCTTCAACGTAAGGATGAAGGTAGTCCTTAATGTAAAGGTCAGCTGCACTGTTGGAGTGGGTGCAGATCAGAACCCTGCTGAGACAAAAGACCAGCCACAGAGAAATCATACACTGAACTTGCTGCAAATATTGTGCCCCAAGCTGCTCATAATGTGCCTGAAATAAATACCAAAATTCTCCCCCCACCTGCTTTTTTTAACAAGTTCAATAACCAAAGATCAGCGATGTTACTGTTGTGTTTACACATGGGCATTTAAGAGTGAGCTGCGAAGCCAATTTGAATTATGTTGCTGGGCAAAACAGTAGAATAAATCAGCTCAAAGGCAAACCAAAGTGGGAGGTCTTACCTGAGCAATGTTAAGGTTGATCTAATGCTAGCATTCCAATTCACTAACCAGTAGTTACTCTGCAATGCAACCCGCATTTTACTTTTAATCAAAACACTAAACTTTTTTAATTCAAATATCATTCCAAAAATACTGTACAATTATTCAACACAATACATGTTTAAAACGCAACCTATAAAACTGTATAGGTACTTCAGCTACAAGGTTGCTAAATCATTCAAAACCAGCAACATGATGAGCTACTGACAGACGAACAAAAGAAGTTGAGTGTATGTCACGAAACTAAAATGGTAACCTCTGTCTTGGCTTTTAAAACATCTATAATTCATCCAAAACATTGAATATTACATGCATTCAGAGGCAAAAGATAAAAATATTACATTTGCTGCCTGTTTTCCCCCCTAAGATCTAAGAACAAAGTATTTCATTCATTTGAGACCTGGTATATGGCATTGTTTCCATAAAGAGGTATTACGTAATTACCTGTACAGAGTACTCACTAACAACAATCCAACAATGACCCAAATGTCTCCACATGACCCGAGAAATCAAATTAGAGAAAGCAAATTCACCACCGATACAGTCAGTGAGAGAAAAAAAATTAATACTATGATTTCAAAATGTTAGGTATAATGTAGTTATCCAAATACTGGGAGTAAAACGTACTCAGTGGAATAAAAATAAAGAAGTCCGAATTTGTTCTAATAATACTTGGTTTTACAAGCAATTGGTTCATTCAATATTTATATTCATTTATTTATCTTTTTATTCATTTATTCACTTTTTAAGAGCAGTGCTGTGGTGTTGACTTGTATTGCACAATGACCTGGGTCTCTTTTTTTGTCCACCAATAAAAATTAAAATAGAAAATACTTTAAAGTGGGATGAATGTCATGTTTCGGAAACAACTAACAAAATGAAACAAATAAAGTGATCAAGAATGACGCTTAGGAAAATTGGGGGTTTGGGACTAACAACGATTACAAATTCATTGGCCAAAACGTGGCACAAATAACATCCAATAAACAAGCATACCTGCTAGTTTCCTGGCGGAGGATGTGTTTGACAGCCTGTGCCAGAGTGAATGTCTTGCCAGTGCCATAGGGTCCAATAATGAGGACTGGGGGCAGGGGGATAGTGACAGGGGTCGTGATGGCTAAAATGGCCTCTTTCTGCTTGGCATTCAGACGTGGATCCAGCTGTTCATCCCACTGCCTGAGGGACAGAGAAGGATGGGTTCAGTAATGATTTGATAAAGGTTTTATTGAAATAGAGCCACTAAAACCTCGTGTATGCCAACGGTCTCTACTCGACTTGGCATTTAGCCCAGTCTCCACCGACAAAATCTACCTAGCCAGCTCTGCGGATGCACAAACAACCACACTGGGAAAAGAGCCGCCATGAATGACAAAGAAAGAAAAAAAGAATGGCTTCCAAACAGATAAGTACTAAGACTATTATCTTTCTATCAAAATTCATATCGAATACAACAATCAATATCTGGAGCATAGCTGAGCGAAAGCTTAGTAAATTGCAGGGCTTCATATTGTGTCTGCCCTTGACTTCAGTTATTAAATGACAATCTGAAAGGCGCTTTCATGATGCCTGACAGATCAGAGAGTCAAAGTGTAATTGGTCATTTCATAAATTGGCATCACGGGCTCTCTGTGAGGATAGCATGATGTTGCAGTTACAAGTTGCGTTTGACAAACTACGCTTCCGACAAAACTACTCGGTTGGAGGAATTGCAGCATTGATGTGTGTAATGCGAGAATTACCTGTTAGGGCTCCAGGGGATGGTCGGGACAAGGCTTACATCAGGGAAGAGAATGCTATTGTCTTTACTATCTTTGATGCGATCCAGGGCATAGTGCATCTCGCACAGTGGAAGCCTGTTCAGCTGGAACTGGAGCTCCACCTGATGCATACACAACATGATCCTTTGACTAAACAGACAATTTAAATCAACAGCTATACCCACAGTAACGAGATAGGAGGTTTCATCTTCAATCAAGAACTTTCTTAACCGGGAGACAGCTAGGAACCAGTGGGGGGGGTCATATATAAGGCATCATTAGGTTGCAAACCTGGAGTTTTCTGTCAGGCAGTAGTCCAAGTTCATCACAGCAGTCTTTGCAAATCCTGAGGAAGATGTATTCCTTGGTCTTCTCCTCAATCACAGCTTCGTAGACACGCTCTTTAACCCCCGGAGGAGGCTGGCTGCTGAAGCCCTCCAAGCCCAAAGGCAGGAAGAGAACTGAATTCACCTTGGTCATCACTAGTCGTCCAGCCAGTGTGTCCTGAGGGGTGATAGAAATGCTGCTGGATTTAACTAGCTAACAGAGAACGCAAAATGTTGATCTTTAGCGGTACTACAATGGGAAATCTATTCACACAATACCTCAGACAGTGTTTTTGTAAGTTTAAAACGTGCAAAAAGTTGTCCATTTTGGGCATACTTGGCTCCAACAGAAATGCCAGTTAGCATGAAGCTGGATACCAGCTGCAGGCTTACTTTGATGTTAAACCTTGGGAGACAAAAAAAAAAGTTAGAGGACCAACTAACATATTTACAAACCAGTGGACCATCATAATTCGAAAAATCAAGGTATCAAATAAAAAAAATAAATCTGATTTGGCCTGTAAACACAAATCACAGTAGATTGTAGTGATTGTGTAACACTAAGGGAACAAATTTGGTCTGCTCATTCAAAGTTTAAAAGGAAAAAAAAAAAAAGAAGCCCTGCTCTGAAATATCATCTCAGCCATGTTATTAGACCTCACTGGAAGTCTATTGTGTGTGAGAAGTCTGACACCTTGTGGTAGGCTGAAAACACACCATTTTAGGATTCATTCAAACATCCAATTTCAAAATTCACAAGGGCACTATTTGAGTAGGACTGTCAAACACAGCGGTGTAGCTTTGCTATTATCCCAACTGCCAGCATTTTTATAAGATAACTTGCACTTTTCATCCAGTTGTGCCTGAACAAGATTTATTTACTTTGTCTTAGATATCTGGTGGAATAAGAAAGCTCAAAGGGCATGAAAAGTAATTTGGTATTCAATATCATTCCAACACTGCCAATATTGTAAGCCGACAAAAATTATTCCCTCCTTTATTGTTGTAGATCTGACTGACTATTATCTATTTATGTGCACCTACCTGTTTATAGGAAAGCCATTGCACCATACAATAAGGGAAGAATAAAAAATTACTTACTTGCTAACTTCTTTAAATTGTGCAATCTCCTCTATGTAGAGAAGGTCATGGAGCCGGGCTTGGTAGTTTTCTCTGGTCAGAGTCTTGTCTAGAACTGACTGAGTAAAGAGCTGGTCCGCCGACAGTGGGATTTGATAGCGTGAAAGAAGGCTGCGCTCCAGATCACACATGGTCTCATTAGGTGTGAATCCAACCAAAGTCTTACAGGAAGAGTCCCAACGTTTGGCAGTCATCAAAAGCTGCTGTCTAGCTGCCATCAGATGTTCAATATCTAGAAAACAAAAGGAAACAGTTAAGTGTGGTGTTTTTTTTTTTTAATTTAAACTTTGTTGTGTATATGACAAGGCGGCAGTGGCGCATTGGTTAGCATGTCCGCCTCACAGTTCAGAGGGTACGGGTTTGATTCTACCTCCAGGCCTCCCTGTGTGGAATTTGCATGTTCTCCCTGTGCTTGTGTGGATTTTTTCCAAGCACTCCGGTTTCCTCCCAAATCCCCAAAACATGCACGGTAGGCCGATTAAGCACTCCAAATTGCCCCTAGGTGTAAGTGTGAGTGCGGATGGTTGTTTGTCTCTGTGTGCCCTGCGATTGGCTGGCAACCGGTTGAGGGTGTCCCCTGCCTACTGCCCGATGACTGCTGGGACAGGCTCCAGCACGCCAGCGACCCCCGCGGGGACAAGCGGTACAGATGGATGGATCTGACAATAAAGCTTCTTTTTGACATACCTTCAATAGAGGCAGCATCCACCATGATTCGTTGCATCAGCACTGGCTCCGAGCCAAAGTCAAAAACTATTGTCTGTCTGAAGGTGCCAAAGATCTCTGTTGTGAAGTCCACGGTGACCTTGTAGACACAGTGGTCTATGCCATTGTCTGCCGCCACTGTCCATACAGCAAAAATCACAAGGAATGAAAAGGCCTGAATTTATTTGTCAACCGTTTCAGATAAACTTGACACTCTGCATTGTATGGCATTTAATAAAACATACGAAGGGAGTACACTTGTTATATAAGAGCTCTGTCAAACATTTTAGCCAGGGAAAAGCAAGTACTGGTACCAGATGCGGATATCAGTTTAATTGCTAATTCAATTTGGGTGGTGGCTGGGGGAAAAAAGTAGCATGGGTCATCTGAATAGACAATTCAAGATGCGTACGAGGAAGGTGATGTGGTCCTGAATTCTGACGTTGTGCATCATATACTAAATGACATACCTGCAGTTTCTTTTTGAGGAGTCCACTCTTGAGAGCCAGCAGACACAGTTTGGATCTGCTCCCCAGCGGAAACTCCTGTGATGGAAAAATGTGGTCTGTGGGCATCGTAGAGCAGGGCTATGCGATATAGCTTTCTGGGAGGCTGACACAGATGACAGAAAAGAGAAAAACGGTGGTTTAGAACAGAAAACACATTGCATTTTGAAATACTGTTCCATTCACAATGGCAAAATTCAGATATAAGCATTGGGTGGTTATCAATATAGGTGTATCATAAGTGTAAGGAGTGAGAGTGACAAATTGACAAACTACATCAACGTGGAGATTAACATAATTTTAAAGGGATTCAAGATAATAATAATAATGAAAAACATTTGAAAATTCTCAATATTCAATCAAGGAAAATGAGTCAAATGCACATTCCTCATGAAGCACAGAATTTTTTCCCGTACCTTGCAGAGCAGTGAAAAGGTCCAAGAGTGGAAGGATTTTTTGGTGGTGACAGTTAGAGAGAGGCTTGAGCTGGTTTCAACAGCGACTCCTTCTAAACAATCACTGAGCTGGAAAGAGAAAAATAATTAGGTGAAATGCCTATACTTTTTTTTTTTACTTCTACAGGTTAATTATTGCAGACTTGGGGAAAATAATTCTCCATTGGGACTGAAGGGCAGGAGGGATTATAAATGCGTTATGGTATAAATAAATGGAAAAAAAGAACAAGTTATTTCTAAGGTATGAATTCTATTGCTATAGCCTGTGGTCAGTTTGCTGCAGATAAGCATCATAAGCAGTGCAACAAATTCAAATCTCAAGATAAAAGTGTCCATAGTATATAAAGTGTGTTTTCTATCTCATACCACTTTCTCTGGAGACAGAGAGTTCATCCACTTCTCAATTAGTGTCTCCATGTAATTTTCAGTGAAGTGTTTGCTCTCCTGCTGTTGTTTGAGACGGATGAGGCGCGATGCGTAGCGTTTCTGCCATTCCATTAGCTCCTCCTGCGAGTGGGCCGACGTACACTGGGCCCCATACCGACACAGACCCTGCTCCAAGTACCTGAAGGAAATGTGAGCAGTGTGGTTGGGTGCTAGTTCGACAACAAAAATTTTTTTCTTGTTTTTTTCTCAATTACGAATGCCTAATCGACATGATACTGCACAGTTAAATGCAGATGAAGATAACATTTGCCTTTCAACATCAGTCTGACAATGTAACACTCATCCAAACTCACAATACTTTCACAATTTGAGACCCACATTTGTGTTTGTTTCTAACCTTTTACAGAGTGTGTACTCTTCACTGCTGGTGACTCCTCGAGGAGGGGGCCTGAACTGCCAGCCATCTTGTACCTCTGTCAGCGTACACAAAGTTAAACAGTCAACGAGGCTGAATTAAAACCTTTTGCAGACCACAAAGTTGCGTGCAAATTTTGCCAAACTTTTGCCTACCCTCCTCCTGGTCATCTGTGTATTCAGGTGCCATCTCACTCTTTTTTATAGCCTGATAGAAAAAAAAGGATGGAGTAATGGTTAGGTGGAGACAGACAATTATTGTGGCATGGATATTAATTGACCACTGGAATTCCAAATGAGTATTAGATTCAAAACAGCTACAAATGAGCCTGAGTGATACAGTTACAAGTTTGCCAATATTACTTTCGCTTGTAGTATTCAGCCATTAAAACACAGCAAAAGAGCATAAACAAGAATAGAGCGTAAGCATGGCAATGAGGTGCATGACAGTTTGAAACTGACCTCGATTTCTGAAAACAGAATTTTTAATCTGGATATGTCCTTTGCAACGATGCCATTCTGCAAAAGAAGATGGAGAATTTTATTACAGCAATGATTTGTAAGATGTATTTAAAGGACATGCTTTGTTTTGGAGTGGAAGGAATGGTGAATTTTCTTACAGCAATAATCAAATATCTTAACACTAGAACGAGAACACTCAAAGATGGCTTTAAACATACATTTGTCAACCCATCAGTTATCTGAACCGTTTAGTACACAATGTATAGTACATGTTCATTCAACGTACCGTTGGCTCTCCAAACAAGGCTTTAGAAAGGATGCTGGCCACATCCCGCAGGCTGCCATCCAACTGCATAGAGTTCAAGCTGGCCTGGAGCAAACTGTCTCCCGCGGTCTGATCTTCTGCCAGAACTAGGTTAGACAGAAAAGCAAGAACATAATGCCTAAGACAATAATCCAATGTAGAATGTTCCTACTCAGTGCACTGTACATGCAAAGTCAAAGCCATCCATACTCATGATGCACGCCAACTTTCCTTGCACCTCCGTAGTTTGTCGTCACCCCAAAAGTGTTCATGGCATCGGTTACTGGTATGAGTAAGTACTCGAGAGTTGAAAAATGCTTACCATGTTTGCAGTCTTGATCTGCTTCATCATATTTTTTCTGTTGTGAAAGAAAAAAATAATTTGAACAACAGCCACGACAAATATACTTTAGACATACACGGAGTTGTGCCTTGAGTCGCCAGTTGAAATTGAAGCGGATCTATATGGGACAGGAGAAATGAACCATCCTGTCTTTGTCTGTCTGTCAGTCACTGGACACTACAGCTATTGTTTATGAGAGTTTGATATATTTCAAACTTAGCTGGAGCAAATGCCTTTAATCAACTACCGAAAGGAGACTTTGAATTTCTCCTATTTAATCTATAACCGCTTCAAACAACAAAGCATATGGAGGGATAGTTATTGCCAGTGTTTTATGTAATATTTCCTGTTGTATTGCTATTTTGTTTTTGCAACGCGCTTCATTACGGCGTAAACTGATGTGAAAATGCTGTACAAATGAAGATTGCGTTGTAAAAGGGACTATTTCAATTTTGACGATGTATAACAAGACATTTGATCAGCATTGTACTCACCAACTGAAGAAAGGCAGCGATGCGGTAAAGCAGGGCGCGATTGCGGAGGCTTCCGGAAGGCGGGTTCGGTGAGAGTGGGGCGCCTGTGGATTGGACTTGGGGAGCGAGGACCGCCAAGGTGTCCGTGCTATGGCTCACTACTGCCTCATAGTCCCGCCTGACTAAGGATCTGCTGGCTTCTTCACATGATTTCTCCGCTCTCCTGTCCGCCATGACTCAGGGACAAAACTTCTGTGAGGGGAAGATTTGGGGGGGGGGGGGGGGGCACATCAACAAAGATATAGATACAACAGATATAGAGGCATGTTGGGATGGGTACCCTTCGCATTTGAACTGGTGCGGTACAGATTTGTGGTGCATGGGATTCAATACCAGTCATACTTAAGGACACACGACATGACAGAGGAGGATCTTTAACTAGACCAGCACTCATCACCACTATTCCATCAAACATCTTAATATGATCAATAATGTAGGTGATATCATTTTATTTTGGATTAGTAAATTTCATGAAACAAAGTGAATGATTACAGATTTCTTTGGGAGACATTTTTTGTTGATTGCAGCTACAGGTGGCTCAGTAGCCCCTCAGAGATCAGTTTAGCAGTTTATTGATATGAAATTTCTTAAAACTTTCTATTCCTCATATTTCCAAACGCTACTTGTTCTTGCTTGTGATTTGAATGTGTTTTGCGTTTTCATTTCTTGAAACCATAACGATGGATCGTCCCACCAACAATGACTTCAAAGTCATGCTAAGGTTTTCCTTATGGTGTGAACAAAGAAATACATTCTCGAGAGAAACCTTATATATGTGCATGTTGAAAATTGGACACAGCCGTCCGTGGTGGTTGGTTTCAAGTTGTTAACCCAACCATTATCCATAATGCTTATTCTGACTGGGGTCATACAGTTATTATTGCATCTTGATTTGGTGAAACTACAATCAGACATAGCAATGACAAGTGAAGTTGAAGACTATCATCTCACAAAAGGCAGTTACATTCATGCAGTTCACGCTAAATATTCAGTATTTAATATTCACTTTTGCAGATTTACCATTTGTTGTGGCTGGTGCATGCAATATCAGCATGGGCATTGAAATTTTGTCTTGCTTCAGTTGCTACCTGTTGACAATGATTTTTTTTTTTAATAGCAAATGAGAAACATCACCAACCACAACTACAAAATCAGGGGTAAATTGGTTGCCATGGAGTTGCTATGAGAAGTTAAAGGGTATGAAAAATCAAACACTGAAAAGACAGCACCTTTTAAGTTTGGCAGAACACTGCTAATTTTTCTCTTTTTCACCCTTTTTGTCATTTATAGTTGATTGTACATCTTTTATGTCATATAGACCTTATGTGGACTGTTTTCAGAATTTCTGGCCATGGTAATCGTCGGAGAAGTGTATTTGTGCTTGTTTTTATAATAAAGTCGAGAGAGGGAGATGACAAAATGGGGCAGGAGAATTGGAAAAGTAGCTTGTTTACTTGCAAACTTAGCTTGAAGCAAAACTGAGAAACATTATGTACACTGTGATCGCAACATCTATAATTCAGGCACCTTTATGCCAGTCAATGGAGAATTCTATTTTTTATCTCCTCTTATCAACTAACATTTTAAAAATCTATTTGGATGAGACAAGATTATGCTTGGTCATTTATGATTGTAATATTATTACAATGTTACTATTTTATCTTTGGTGCACAGCACTTTATTACAACTGCGTGTTTTGTGAAAGTGTTACACAAAGTTGAAATGAGACAAGGATACCATTGAACTGGTACGGCAAAAAAATATTGAGGATTGCAATGTTTTGTGTGAGATTACACAAGGAAGAGAACAAAAGCCCATCACTGTACTGGCTGAAATAACGGACCAGCGAGCTTAGTAGTAAAATAATAATAACAACAATAATAACCAAATTGTTCTCGGTTTGACGAAATGGTGCAGCGCCGTTTCAAAACTAGCCGACACATTTGAAGATCAGAAGATCGTTATACTTAAAATCGATGGGATAGTGGTAGAGTAAGGGCTTACTTTTCTCTTTGAGAGGCAAACTTGTTTTGACTGTAACAAACGGTGACGTTTCAAAGCCTCGAAAATGTCTCCATCGCGCCGCGTTTCCACAGGCACAACGGCAATGCCGTTAACAAGGCGCGCAGCGATTGCAAGTTTGCTCGCTTGTTAAAACATGCATCTTCGCAACACAAACCTTGAAAGCTTAAATAAAGAGTAGCAGGCTGCTGGGTTAATGTTAGCTGGCTAGCTTGGCTAAACTGGGTTTGCCTAAACAAAACGGGTTCGGGCCTGTGATTCTGCTACGGTAAATTGGCGCATATATTTTATATGGCATCGCCCTGTTGTCTACGCATAAAATCCAAACATGCTTTATTTTCCTAATGCTGCGCATAAGCAATTATTTACATCAGCCTTCAAAAAAGAAAGAAAATGAAAGCTTTGAAAATGGGAAGTCAATACTTACCTAGCTTTACTTTCTACGCCATCTTGGATCCACTTGTCAGACTCGCGCAAAGGATCATGGGACGAAATGATCTGAAGGTTGAAAGGAGCTCGGGTGCGTGCGTGCTAGTTTTCTGTGACATTCATTTTGTTCAAAAAATCAAAGTCACACTGGGAACTAAAAAAAATTCTAAAGTGTCAACAGTGTGAATTTGAGATATTTGGTGAAATATTAATATTTAGTAAAAATAAGCCTGGGTTGGTAGGTTCACAGCAATCTTGCTGGTAGGGGAATAACATTTCTTTGCATAAAATGTCATTTATGTAAAATGTCCTACCTATCCCAGCTGACATTGAGCAAGAGACAGAGTAAGCAATGTTTCATGCTCAATAGCACCAATTTAGTCGATCTCAACCACCGTACGATGGCAGAGTTGTGTGAGAAATGATCAGGTGAGTTGCAAGAAATGTCCCATTCTCATTTTTGTTGGTATTACACACAACAAAATAAGCACATATTTGTTCATCCAAGCAGAACAATTCAATGCTCTTCCAATTGACAAAAAAAATCAGCTGCCACAAAATATCAATGTTTAAGATTTCACACTGAAAGCAAATTGGTGAGGAGTGAGATCACTTCAGCTGCTATTTCCTGATGTAAAATTTAAGACCAGGTGAGGTTGAGAAATGCAGCTGTCGACATGTCGTAGTCTGCAACTGAGATTACACGTGTTATTGGATGCATCTGGCAAATTCATGAAAGTTCAAATTATTCAGGTGGTAGCTCACTTATTAGTACTGTAATTATTAAATAGTATATTACACATTCATTACACAAACGGGAGTTTATTTTAAATGGTCAGGCGGTAACAATTCAAGATGAAGTTATAGCAAGATGTGACAGGAGTATACAACAGTCATGTGTCCGTTTTTAATGGAATAAACAACTCAGCACAGCCCTGCTGTCGTGCTTATACTGCAGATCTTACGTTATTGTATAGTCAAAAACAATTCCTCGGAAGGAGGGAAAACTACAACAATGAAAAAAAACTACAATGTTGTTTCACTGCAGGTTGTGGATCATTTCCTCCTTGGCAATGAGATGTGTGGTCTTGTTGACCAGCGACATGAGAGAATTGAGTTTTTGTGACCAGTCATTAAGGAGATCGTTGGGATCTTTGGGCCTCTGGAAGTTGATGATTCCGGCCAGACGGTCCACTTTGGCGTAGATGGTCTTGTTCACAACTAAGCTGGAGAGAAACTCCTCGGATTCCTGAAGAGTATAACATGCCAGATTTTTCCTCACAGCATTTTCAAAATTGGGAAGACTGTATCCTTAATGTACAATTTAAATGAAGGTAAATGTGGTGTTTGATGTTTTGGCAATACAATATGCATTTAAAAAATTCTTGCGTTTTCAAACAATAGTAATTGGACAACGGGGCTGACGGTTGCAGTCCATTAATCACTTCTTACGTCAATGGAGAGGTCAAGGAGCCCAGCCATCCTCTTCATGGTGATTCTGGTGTAATATTTGGCCATTATTCTTATGTTCTGAGGAAAAGAAGAGACATACATACAACACAATCAACATTTGATTTTCTGCTGCTGTAATTGTAACTGCTTATTTGGAGAGTGAGCCTGGGTGATATTTGCACATTATGCAAGCGGTGAATTATATATATATTTTTTTGAGTCTGAACATATCACTCTCAATAAACTAGCGTTCACCGTATTTAAAGATTAATGCTTCATGTGTGGATTGCTAAAACCAATGTTGTTAATGTCACTTGCTTCGACCAATGTCTGTCACTGAGTCCTGGACTTACATGCTCCACTACTCTGTTCTTCAGGTCCTTCCATCGCTTCTCTGACTCCTCGGAATACAAAAAGACATCTGTAGCGGGGCTCCCAGGTGAGCCCTCTCGCAGCTCCTTCCCATAATCCTCCACAAGGGCAGCCCAGCGCATAAGCTCCATGGTGGTGAATTGCTTCAGAAGCTCCCTGGAAATTGATCACGGTTACACCGAGACCACCGACATCGCATTGCACTATTGAGGGATACCGAGGACTTAATTTTGCAATAAATGTATCGCAAAATATTTTTTTCTGATTACAGTGATTATTAACCGATTATTAACCAATGAATGTTGTTTTTTGGTATTGTTTGATGATTAATCAAAACCAAATAAACGATTAAGCAATATCACGCGACGTTTTAGGTGCTGATTAATGCAAAAGGCAAAGTTCAACTTAAGTGACAGTGGTTTAGTTTCTTGTTCTTAATTAATTGTCAAAATGCTGTTCTTAAAAAAGAAAAAGAAACATTTTCATGTTGTTTATTAAATGGGTTCCATATGTAGAATTTTGAAGGGAAAAAATATTCCATTATAGAACATAGCTATAATTTAACAAAATATGTAAATTTGCTCTGAATACTTTCTGGAAGCAGCGTGTAAGTCGTGTCACTTACTTGTATTTGGGAATCTCTTCCAATTTCTTATCTGCACTGATTCTGTGTACGAGGTCAGACTGTTCATTGTCATATGGTGCAAGAATCACGTACAGCACGACACTCTTCAGGGCCTAAAACACACATTCATTTTGTGCACACATTCGTTCATGAAGACAACTAATCAGTTATCAGGAGCAGGTATGTTTAATGTAGCACGGATGTACCTGCTGCCACTTTCTGCTGTCTTCCAAGATGCATGGGGTGTCATAAATGGCCCGATAGTGTTTGCAGATAGACAAGTAAGACCCCTCGTGTTGGTCCACTTGAATCATTAGGTTGTAATACTTCAGCTTCAGTTCCTACATTGTTCATAGGGAAGAGAGTTTTCAGGTAAACCTTCATCTGTATATCTGGTTCGGCACTCAATGGGGTTGCAGTATAGCTGGACCCTTTCCCAGATGATTGGGCAATAAGTGAGGAGAACCCTCAAATAGTTGCCAGTTAATCACAGTTCATCAAACTCTTCTTAAAACACCCAACAAAAGAACACACCCTCACTCCTTTCTACTGAACACGATTTTTAAATTTGGTTTTATGCTAGTGTCTTACCTCACTGCCTTCCTCTTGGAAGAATTTGGTGTTTATCTTCTTGCTGATGATCTGTGTGCGAATGTAATCCTTGACAGCAACACAAAGCCTCATCTGTTCCAAGATGAACTCCACCTTTTCTTTTTTCTCCATTGAGCCATATGTCTCCACCTGAGGTTAAAAAAAGCATTGATCAGGCAGATATAAGGGTGATTACTTTGTTTGCAGCAGGATGAAATTGAACTTGGCAACTACCACCATATGAAACCAATCCCAGCGATAGTCTCTTACCTGTAGCTCCTGAAGAATGGATGCTGCCTCTTTTACATCTCCACTTTGTTCCTTGATATTAGCCAAGGTCTTTGTGAGCCTGGCACGCTCAATCTCGACATAGATCTGGGAAGAAGATATGTTTCAACATTTATCAAAAGAAGCAAAGTCAAGCTTTGCCAACACGACATAATGTTTAAGGAAGTAAGAATACCAGAATGAAATAGAAATTCTGTAGGAGAAGCTAAGTAAACATAAATCATGGTATTTGATGATTTGCTCTATTAAGGATAAAAAATAAATAAATAAATGCTAAGCGACAATACTCTGTGTGGGGAAAAACGTAGTTCATGAAATTGGCCAAAAGATGCAACAAAATGCCAAGATCCAAAGAAATTAAAAAACTGATTAGGGCTAATCCAAACCTTTCCAGCAGTCACAGTCCGAAGCGTGTCAATGAGCCGCAGCTTTATGGTCAAATCCGTCACAGAATCAACATATTTGTAACATTCTTGCACCATTTTTGCAACAGCCTAATAAGAGAAACAGTACAACACAAAATGGTTTGTAAAGCAGAAAATCATGAAAAAACTACTTATTGAATGACTTCACCGGTAAGGAGGGACATCGATGGAAATATTATGTCTGACCTGCTTCAGCTGACTCCTCCTTTTGGAAAGTAGCATGATGTTTTCGTTCAGAGCATCCCAGTCTTTTGCTGCATAACACATCTGGACCACAGCCACAAGGATTCTCGACGTGGACACCATGTCTGATGCCTTTGCAGAGTATAAATAAAAATAAAATAAAAAAACATGTTATCAGCATCAAAATCCCAATCAAATGAAGATATCAATGAGTAATTGTGTCCAGGAGCCCTCAATTTACACAATTACAAGTGCTATCCATGTAATTAATGCAATAAAAATAAAGTTAACCATCATTATTGTAACTTACCGTTCTAGTTTGCTTCTCTAATGATAACAGGCTTTCAACTGCTTCTTGCAGCTTGCCATCCTGATGGGATAAAAAAACAGATTTTATATCACACGTTGCCACACGTTTAGCATTCGCAACATTTTGCACATTTACATAGCACAAGCATTTATTCAAGCTAATTGTTGGGATGATGATGGTGATATTTAAACGGACGGCTAAACCTGCTAGCATATTATGCTTCAGTATACAAACAAGCACACTAAAAGTATTAAGATAGAAAATAATGGATGTGTGGAGGTTCTACATTTTATGAACTGCAAGCTTTTAGTTTCAACGTATTTATCTCAGAGAGTTAAATAGTTTCAGGCGTGCAACGTTAGCTTAAATGCTAGAAAACGAGTACATGACACCATGACTCAGCCAGCGGTGGCCTCTTTCGCGACATCTTACTTTAGCCATTTTTTCGCATTCCGGGAGACGTTGATCTACAGTTGAGCTGTAGTCGACCTCCATCTTTACAATCTTTCCATCAGATCTTTCGGATCTTTCTTCTGCCATGTTTGGAGATGTCCAGGGTACGATTAGTTACAACGGGTTTACTGCTGGTAACGCTACCGCAAGTATTTTGCCTGTCATATGAACGGGACTGGAAGTTGACCAATCAGTTACGAGGATGTTAAAGGTGTCCAGTACGCCTGAAAGACCCTGAAAGGACCCCCTTTGGTTCCTTTTTAGCATGCCTGGTTATATATTACTAAATGCATCATTTGCCCCATGTGTGCGTGCGTGCGTGCGTGCGTGCGTGCGTGATACTTAGGTAGAAAGGAAATTATTAAATATGAACTTGTACACACACCTGTACATATTTATTTCATCCTTTATTCCCTCTGTTATTACTGTATACATTTTTTTTTTTATTTGGCGTATTTAAACCAGGAGTGGGCTATTTGGGGGGTTTAAGGGCCACGTCAGGTATTTAAAATGGAAATTAGTAGATGACAATAACAAAAACAGTAAAAACGTGCTTACAAATCATATACAATCGTTTTAATTAATAATTTTCAGGTTTTATTACGTTATCTTGGTTTTTTTTATTTAAACTTGATCAAGAAAAGGCATTTAAGAACAGGTGATTTCCAATGTCGATCTGGCAGCAGACTGCAGAGTAAAACATAGCCAAATAAAAGCAAAAACAAATACACCTACAATTTATATTATTATAATTAATTATTTTATTATTCAACATTTGTTCAATTCAAGAGCGGCACAGTGAGCACGTCATCCTCACAGTTAGGAGGGTGGGGATTCGATTCCGCCTCCGGCCCTCCCTGTGTGGAGTTTGCATATTCTCCCCGTGCCTGCGTGGGTTTTCCACAGGCACTCCGGTTTCCTCCCACATCCGAAAAACATGCTTGGTAAACCGATTGAGAACTCCAAATTGTCCCTAGGTGAGATTGGGTGTGCGGATTGTTGTTCGTGTCTGTGTGCCTTGCGATTGGCTGGCAACCGGTTCAGGGTGTCCCCCGCCTACTGCCCGAAGACTGATTGGCTAAGATCCAGCACACCCGCGGTATAGAAAATGGATGGATGGATGGATGGATGGATGGATGGATGGATGGATGGATGGATGGATGGATGGATGGATGGATGGATGGATGGATGGATGGATGGATGGATGGATGGATGGATGGATGGATGGATGGATGGATGGATGGATATTTAATTCAAAATGTAATGTCTAACATTTCACGGGTTTTAAAATATTTTAATTTAATATATTTTATTTTTTAAATTTACAGTGATTCAATTGCCTTTGAAGATTGTGAATCAGTGTCACTTTACTTTAGTGACCTTGTAAAAATACACCATACTCAACAAGATTTTGCGACATAAACGACTCAAGCATGTAACGTCTCCTATACACCAGTAGAGGTCTTTCTTGTAGCTTTTGATTTGAATCTAAAAGAGCTTGAAAGGGTCAACCATTTCCCTCCTTGTAGCAGAAACAGCCCTGATTGCTTCACTGATATTTGAATCCCCAACATAAAGATTGAAGAGTTAAAAAAATAAACGTGGCGTGCATTACAAAGGCTAATATCAAAATAGGGCAATGACTGTCGTTGCATAATCTGACTTTGTTCTGAAAATACTTTACATGACATTATAAATATAATCTATCCTTTATAAAGGAGACTGGGTTGAGGGTAACAAATATTTTACCTATATTACTATTGTCAAGTGGTGTATTATTTTCTGATATAGCTTCTGATAATAGCATCTTACACTGAAAATACTCAAATCTAAATAGAAAATGTCATAGATGTTGGTGTGATTCTCTGCTGTAAAGAAGAACTAAGGTCTTTCACATCTATTTTTTACCACCTTTGGCATGAAACCACATCTGAGATTACATCATTCTCTAATCTGCATTTTAATCAACAAGACCTTATTGAAATTGTTACATCATCAACAGGCCTTCACTTTCTGATCCCCTGAAGCGTCAGTAAAAGCAATAGGAATACAGAAAAAAAATAATCCTTCTAAATACTTTCCGAGTAAATGTTTCTTGCACCATGCATCAGAGAAACATGATGAAATCTCTGTTTGATCAAATGTCCAGCTCATATCAAATCATACCTCTTTTCCACATGGCCAAAGGCACTCCACTAAAGATAATGTGAAAGCAAACAGCTCGGCTGTCTTGCTGGAGCATCCACAGTGGAACCTCCAAATTCAAACTCAATCCGTTTTTTGCCGCTGCCAGCTTTTCTTAGTTTCAAAACAAATGTAGAGTTAATTCATTTAATCCTGGCTCAAACTGTCACAACCATTAAAACATGTTTTAAGTTTACATTCTTAACAGCAAGTTTCAATTGAACAAAAATTACATTGAAGCAAAACTTCTCAAGTATGTGAAGACACGGAACGAGTGGCATCATCAGGCTTTTTAGCCCTCATAAAATAACCTTAAACCTTGCCTTAGAATGTCGTAGAAGTTATCATCTGAAAATATACACGCTGGTAGTTTGGTATGGAAATCAAGTATTGCAAATTGATATTTATCCATCCATTTATTTTTTGAACATCTTATCTTGATGAGTGTCATGGCCGTGCTGAAGTTTATTATTGTGAGAATTCATTAACATGATCAGTCTCTTCTCAAATGATTTGTTAATTATTAAAGGGACCAGTGATAGACCTTAACGTTAGCACTTAATCTAATAGGTCTGATGTAAAAATGATGTCAGCACCGAAATTCACCTTGCTGAAAATCTTGTCGGTGATTTAATGCGTTTTTTATGACTACATTCAGCGCATCTTAATGACGGACATTACTTGTGGGTTGTGTCTGGTTTTTCACACACCGGCCTGACTATGTCATATTGAGGAAAGGAGGCAATAATTCTCACATCAACAGAATACAGTACAAAGCCAAGATTTTTAATGTCAAAACGGATCAACTTGTTTATCTTTCAAATACTCTCATTTCGAAATTCATGCCAGTAACATGTTCAGAAAAAGCTGGGATCAAAGGGATGTTTACCACAATTATATCATCTTTCCTTTTAATAATGCTGAATAATTCCCTTCAATAATTGTGGTAGCGTGATCATTTCCCAAACCAGAAGTTGGGGGTTCAATCCCTGGCCATTGTGACCTTGTTGAAATATCCTTGAAAATATAATTGAACCCCCATGTTGCTCCTGATGCTGTGTCATCAGTAGGTGAATGTTAATTCAGTGTGAAGCGCATTGAGGGCCTGATCAGGTGGATGCCTCCCTTTTGAGTTTTTCTGGGAACGTTCCGTGGATAACCCAGGACGCGCTAGAGCATAGGTGTCAAACTCAAGGCCCGGGGGCCAGATACAGCCTGCCACATCATTTTATGTGGCCCGTGAAGACAAATTGTGCATCTCTGTTTCGTGTCAATATTAAAATGGAATATTGTCTTCATTCCACGAAAATTTGCAAGCAATTTTTATTACTGTTCATCCTTTTGAAATATTGAAGTAGTTTTTACTTGTTTCTTATTCCAAAACTTCTCATTCATCGGTTTATTGTGTATATTATATGGCGTTGTCGGTCATAATAACCCTCCAAAGCAAACTATGATGACAATGCGGCCCACGACAGAAATGAGTTTGACACCCCTGCGCGAGAGAAACAATGTTTCTTGGCTGGCCTGGGAACACTTTGGGTGGGATCCCTCAGAAAGAGTTGGAAGAGGTGGCTGGGGAGAGGGACGTCTGGGCTTGACTGGTGAAGCTGCTGCCTGACTCTGAATAAGTGGTCTATAATAGATGGATGGATCTGATTAGAAAGTGCACGGTCCATGGTAAGTATTTTATAGATTTGAAATGACAACATCGAGAACAACGTGCTGAATATGACCCTTAGTTTTTTTTTAATAAAGGTAAAACTCAGTATGCTTTTATTTTGAAGCTCAAATCTTTTATATTTCCGGTTATGCTTATTGCGAGCTTGTTGCTAACTCCTGACTCTTGAGCTTTAAAGGAGGGGACAAATCCTTCAAACTGAGCTGACTTGGCATTGCAACGTTCCGCTAGCGAATGCTGGCTTCGGATGAGCGAACTCCGTAAGTCGGGCCGTACTTGGAAAGCACCATCCTCCCGTATGCGCTAACACAAAGCAAAGGAGTTTTGCATTTCTTTTTTGGATCCTACATCCTAGTGAGGAGGGAGCGTTGTGAGACACATTGTCAGCAGCACGGGCAGCACAGGGAAGATGTTGCTGAAAGAGTACAGGATATGCATGCCGCTCACTGTGGAGGAGGTGAGTTCTTTGCCTTTGAGGCGTTTTTGTGCTCCTATGAATGCTCGGTTTTGTCCAGCAAACTCATCTAACTTGGCTCGTCTGTGTGCGCGCGTTTGCGCGTGAGTGATGAAGTTCATGCCAGACAGCCACATGTCAATAGCACGCACGCACAAGCGCTATTATTATATATATGTATTTATGTATACATTGTTGCCTCGATGATTTAATGTATTATTTTAATATATTAATAATCTAATTAATTGAATTAATTAATTTAACGTGTGTGCGCGTGCGCGCGCGCCAGTATAGGCTTGCGCTCCCGACACGCACAGACGCAATATATTATATTACAGGGCTCGAAATAAAAGCACTTATGCAAATCAATTACTTAATAGGAGGAGCAACTTTATGAGGTATTTTTTTCCCTGTAGGTTTTATCAAAGCTTAAAAATATGTATGTTAATACAGCATGGAATATTTAAATTTGTGAGTAATATTATTTGTTTGTTCTCTCAATAGACTTGACTTTTGACTTTGACTTTTGCACAATAAATGTTCCCAAATTACATTACAACAGAGCTTTTTTTTATTATTAATTTAGCTTGCTTCTAGACATAAAACAAGTTTGAGGCTATACACAATGTGTGTGTATAAAATAAGAGTTGATTCTATAAGAAAGAAAAACAAATTATTCATTCATTATGTTGTCATATTTTATTCATTTTTTAATGAATTGCTTCAGTTCCCTGGAATTAACCTACAAAAAAAATAAAAATAATAATAAGCTCCACTAAATTAGTAGAAAGTTGTTCCTGAGGCAGGCATACCTTAATTGAAAAATGTCTCTGTTTTGTTTAAATCGGCACATATACTGGTACTTTGGTCCTTTGCAAGGATACACCGGCAGCGGTCGGTGATCATTTTGTGTTCATTTTCCATATTTGTCATTCGAGCTGACCAATTCACCAAGCTGAGGCATCAGAACCTGAATTTTGGTTCCCTTGATAGCACTTTAGCAATAAACCTACTGTATGTCCTCAACACATGATGAATACACACACACACGCACACACACTTGAGTGACGGATGCCCTCCCCCATTGTGTGCATTCAGATTTGTCTATCGGGTCTCGAGTCAAGTCTAAAATTAGAAGTGGAGGATAATTGCTCTCCTGCACTGGCATGCACATTACAAACAAGACAACACCTTTTCTCTCTCTCAGTTGTCACCATCTGATAGCTAGTCTTTTATTGTTCAGCACTTTAGTGTTTTTGAGGCCTAGTTGCTCCCCTCTCACAGGCATCTGTTGACACTATCTGTAGAAAAAGAACCTCAATGTAGCATTCTGGAGGCAGTCATGCTTACTTTGATAGCACATGAAATATGACTTGATGGAGCACTGGCTTCTTCTGATGGATTTTTAATGACTTGTGCAAAGGATGTGTCTCACCAATGCCTGCATGTTGATGTTTTTGACGAACCATAAAATCACTGCTCTTGTGACCAACTTCAGGTTGTCATAAATTGCTGCAAGTTACACATTCATGATGCAAGTCAAACTTCATATGCTTAAAGACCTGATGATAAAATAATTGCAAAACTTGAATGTGACCTAAACAAGAGTCTGGTGTCATACAATGACTGACCTGCGAGAAGTGTTAAAGTGCTTTCACACTGCACTGAGTTTACGCTGTGCCCACCACGAGGTAGGACTCAGAATAATGCAGGCATGACAGTGGCACAGTACAAGTGTGCCAAAATCTGCCATTTGTTGCTAAGCTACCACACAAGCTATTTTTTGAGCCTAGTTCCTTTTTTTGCTGGTTTGGTTATAGTCGCAGCCTGGCCATATGCATTTGGTGGCGTTATTTCAATAGAGTCCATAAGCTCCTCAAGACCACTTAAAAATGTATATCAGGCTAGGCAGGGAGTAGTTTGACAGCATATGTGCTACAACAGTATGCTTGATTTTATTCGAAGCCAATAAAAATTCAAAATGACACATTTATCTCACTTTCATCAAACTTGGTACAGCCAAAGTATGCTATCCGGAAGAGTTGCTCAACTTCCCAAAGCTGATGTCATGTTATTCTTTTGACCACAAACTAGTTGAGACTGCTTCACCAGTACAGTACACGCCTTAATTATTTCAAGATGCCCTTTCCGTAAGTTCTGGATTTTCTATCATATGTATAATACATCCTCAGAATTCCTGGTATCCATGCACAAAAAAGTATTATCCATATAGTAATTTGATATATCAGGAACTCTTGTGCTCAGGCATGTTTTTTGATGTAAAGATAAGTTCTCTTACCTTGTCAAGAGTTTCTACTGACACTCTTGCCTTTGTTTGAGCTGTTTCCAGGTGTGACACACAAAGTCCTCTAACAGAAACAAAGAAGAGCAAAGTCTGGATATGTGTTGAGTATTGCTGAAGACGACAGAGCGTTTGGAAAATACTTCTTGTCGTCCTTAGGACCCACTTCTATTTAAAAATAAAATAAGATAGAAACAAACGTTTCTGACCCTTTTATCCCCCAAAAAATCCACTCTTACCACACCTCAGACCAGTGAAAATTATAAAATATAATTATATGAATTTGATACATTAGACATTGCAAATATAGGACTACCGTAAATTTCGGACTACAAGCCGCGACTATTTTTGCAAATTTTAAACCCTGTATTACGAGTTTTAGCTGGTGCGGTTTATAGTCCGGTGCATCTTATAATCCGAAAATTACGGTATATGTGCAACATTTTCCCAACCCATAGGCACCACTGTACGTCTATAGAATATGACAAAATGTTATTTTTTCCTTTTCTCCATACAGTATACACACCCTTGAGTTTTAATGCCATTTTCAATTCTCAGCTTAATTAACTATCACACTTGCCTCTTTTTGGGGTGTACTAATCCACATTGTAAGCAAAATATTATATACAAGCATATGTAGGTTGAGAATGTGAAAGGAGGCAGCTAAAGAGAGAGTAGAGGTTATGTTACTCGACTGTACTTGAAAGGAAAACCCAGCTAAAGCACGTTTTACATTCTCTTTAGTTAGTCAGGTCTAAATGAACCAGGATGGAGACAAAGAGGCAACTTCTTGTGTTTGTTCTTCTCAAGGCTGTACGACGTGTCATGCCATCAATGTGTTTTTAAAGTTTCCTGCCCCTCCAAACAGAAAGGAAGGAAGGAGGCTGGAGTGTCAAATGTGCCAATGTAAAGTGACTGTGTAGCTGACTGTTAAGAATTCAAGCTAAACAAATGAAGGAGTGGATGCTAGTAAATAAGGGAGGAGTTGTGCTAATTTGGAATTTCCTCAGAGTTTTGCACGAATGACGGTTTGTTTGTGTGTGCGTGCGTATGTGCGGGCCTGCATGTGTTTTTGTCAAACAAGGTCATGTCTCTGTCTGTATTTTCTCCGGAAACCGATGTCTCTGACAGCTTTATGACTGTTGCTTCATCACAATGGCAGATGTAGGACAGACTTGCTTCACGGTGTTTGTTCAAGTTGAACTGTAAACACCAACGAAATCATTGAGCAATGTCAGACAGCATGCGGTCTTCCATCAGCCACCTGTTTTAAGTCTCCAGACTTCCTTTTTGTGCATCTGTCTTTTTGAAGGCTCACCCTAAGCGTGCATTGTTTTAGGAAAGAAATTGTGCCGCCGCTATACTTGTGTCATGTGACTGAAAGGAGGAGGGGTCGGCAAGCTTGGTGGATTTACGTCACATCGTATGTTTGGTTTTGTTTGATATTTTTTGGGGCATGACGGTTCATGTTGTAAAGCAACCTTAATCAACTCAAGAAAATAAGACAGCTATTATCCTTATGGTTAACTGATTTATTTTTGAGAATCATGACTTGTTGCATATAAAAATAGGTGATTGCTTTGTTGTGATCAATTCATTCTCAAAGGTGTATTTTATTCACAAGCTCATTTTGATATGTTTTCCACAACAAAGAGACATTTCATTTTCTGTTGGAAGTAGGTACTAATTACTGATAAGTATAATTACAGCCATGGTTGTGATGTCACTCATGTCACATCAGAAATGTCTGGTCTGGAAAAACAGACAAAACCATTTTTGAAGGAATTTAGTCTCATTGGATCCTCTTTCTGCCACGCCCAGCTACTCTTGGCAAAGATGAAAAAGGTCATAGGTCACGGTAGATGAGGTACCATAGAGTTTTTCCTTGCTACAGCTGCTTTCACTGAAACCTCCCAGTCTTCAGCTGACAAGCTTATTTGCAAACTCGTGACCCAAAATGCTGACATCATGCAAAACTCTGATCGTTGCCCTTAGTCAGCATATGCTCCAGCTGCATTAATGACGTCATGTTCGCCTAAAATGAAGCCTTCACACAGGAATCGTAGGCAGGGCCTTACTGTTAGGCAAGCTCGGCAGCCGCCGAGGGTGACAAAGTCTAGGAGGCGGAAAACGTATCAGGTGAAAAAGTCCACCCCGGCATTTTTTGCTGCCGACTCCCAAGTGTGCAAAAATTTAGGGGCCGGCAAAGTCACTAGATGACTGGACACTCGCTAAACTAAAAGCTCGTTAAGTGATTAAGTGAAGCCCACTGACCATGTAAAATGATTTTAAAATGCTTTTTTGGTATGGATCAAAACATAAATGTGTATGCAATTGTATGTCAATCATAATAGTCTCAATAGAAATAGAAACAATAAAGTTTTGGTTGTGCTAGTAGTGTAAAGATAACTTGGAAATTGATGGTGATGGGGGCAGGGGTGCCGTTTTTAGAAGTTGCCTAGGGCGACAAATACCCTTGGGCCCTGATCGTAGGTTATGTTTATACAATAACAACATAGTTCAAACCTGGCACATCTTTGTTTTGGTTTTGGAAAGGTTTAGTGGACATAAAACAGTGCTGGTAAGTATAAAATACAGTAGGCTAATGTGTGGACTTTGATGCAAGAAAAACATTATTTTTAAAAGCATACTTATTTTCAAGTAGGCATTACCTTGAGGCAGCTGTTGCTACCATAAAGGTTAGATTGTAAAGACGTGCTTGACAAGTAGCCCTTTGCAACATCTTAACCACATTTCCACTGCTTGTAAGTCAGCTATTTTAGTTTTTGTTTCCTGGGTCACTCTTGCATTGAATGGGGGCGATTTCCCATTTCCCCATGTAGTATCAGGGATGTAACAGAGGTGCAACGAGCCTGTGCGTAGGGGAATGCTGTTATGCTGAGAAAAGGTGTGAAATTAAATTACCCACTAGACACTCACCGCTTGTGTTTCGCTTTTGCAATTGCATCAAAGCATGTATGTTTTCATTTCAAAAGAAATCACTAATTTGACCACCATAATTTTGCACTTATTTGAATCTAATATTAACTTCCGCATGTCCGAAGAGGTCTTTTAGGAAAAACACAACTTCTTCTTTAGATGGCAGGCAATAAAGATGGATTGGAGATATTTGGAGATGCATGACTCTTTGAATGAGAGGAGGCCGAACTTGGTGAGTCAGTGTCCAGATGGATAACTGGAACTGCAGGGACAACTGGGCTGAGTCTTTCTCACCGTGGGTCTCACTTACTGCGTATGCACAAAATGCGATCTAAAAGATTCATACACAACGTCCTGTGTGGTTAACCGTATTTGTAATGTTGTAAATTGACATACAGTAAGTTTCCTCTCTTTTCTTTGAAAATAATAAAACAGTGGGGTATCAGCTTTTTTTTTTTTTTATATCTCTTTCAATCCTGCCTGTTTGTTGTCTTATTTTTTTGGATTCTGCTGAAACAATATTTCTTATTCATGACTTGACAGGTCCGATTGTGTTTTTTTTTGTGTGTTTTGTAAGAAAACTACGCTTTTTTTTGAGTAAGACTGAATAAAATTCCATATCTATAAATTTAATACGACCCCTACTTGCCAAAGAATACATAGAGTTAACGTCTAAAGCCTCATTTAGGGTTAGCTGCGTAACTCTATCTGGCCACTTGCATGCGGACGGATCGCTGATGTTGTTGATATGAGAACACACACACCACGGAAAAGCGTTTGTCTTCACGCAGCTGGCACATCCACCTGATCCGGACACCTGGTTGTTGCACTGTAACAAGATTACAAGTGTCTTTTTTTTTTTCCCACTGCGGACGATTATCTGTCATTGATATCCATGGAAGCGCTTGTGTTTTTTTGTACATGTGCCAGCATCAAGAATGACATTGACCATTTGAACGCTTGACTGCAACATAAGCATGAGGCTTGAGGCACAAGATTAGGTTTAAAATGCTCACAGGCATGTTTTTTTTAAATCTAGGTTGTGGCAGCATGGAGTTGGAAATTCTGTTAAATTCATCATCTTCTGCCTGTAGTGCTCTGTCATGTGTGAGCAAGAGTCTTACCCAGCTGACTTTGGGCGAGAGGCAGACTATACTCTGTATTGCCAGTCAATCATAGGGCACAACTGAATCCTTTAATAGGGCCTTGGATCACCATTTCATTTCCTAAAGTGTTTGATGCACTTCTTTCATTCCAAATTCACCCAGCTGATCACATGGTTTGGAACGTATAACTGCTATGCATTAGGTTACTCCAGGTTTTTCCATTTGGTGCATTCCCTCCATCCCACACCCTTCATGGTCAGATTCCTTCCTTCCACGCATAGTTTTGTTTAGGAAACGGGCTGTTTGTTTCTTTGGTGTCATGGTGAGGTGCAATGCCTTTTACCATCTGGTATACAATGCAATGCTGTGATTCAATCAAAATCCCATTTACTTCCATTTAGTCCTTTGGAGGAAACCATCACGTGTTGTGATGGCCCATTATCCAACCATTCTCATTTCCTTATGTGCACGTACTTCTGTGTTTGTGCTCACGTGTGCTTTGCGATTGTTTCACAACGCAGGTTTTGCACATATCAAACACTGAAAGCAGAAGGCTTACTTAGCCTCATAATCAATTGTGTGTCCCTCTCGTGACTAAGCAGTGGCAGCTATACAGCATTCATGACATGCGGCAACAATATATGAGAGAATTTTGCCACCTTTGTTGTTATTGTTGTTTTTGTTTCACAGAGACCATCTTTTTCCTTTTAGCTTTGTTGGGTTGAAAATGTTTTTAAATATGGTCTAGCCTAGCCACGTCTAGTGCCAACATATGTAATGTTGTGTGTGTGTGTGGCTCTATGTCTACATTTATTTATTTATTTGTTTATTTTAAGATACTCCCTCCACCCCCCCACAAAAAATACACCATTGAATAATGTTGTAGTATTCCAGAAAGTTTGCCCATGTGACTCGTGTTTATTCATTCTGAGAAGATACTCTCTTCATCTTAAATATTTTACTGTGACTAAAATGTTTCATCTCTCAGAAATTGCATGTGAAATGAAAACGAGTCGCATTGGTTATCCTGTCACAGAAAACCTATTGAAAGACTTTAAAAGTTGCTATTTCACACCAAGACCACAACCAGAATAAAAGGACTTTATTTTCTGAAAGTGTGTGATGTATGTGTATTTTAACATACTGATATCATTTTATGTAACTATTTGTTGCTTTCTTGCCTTTTCATATTTTCACATATCTGTATTTTTTTCGGTTGATGACCTCATTCCGATTGCCTCATAGTGAGGCATGCAGGATCAATTTTCGATGAATTATAGCATAGCTATAGAGATTAAATTCCAAGCAATGATTGGATGCAGTTTACCAAGTTTCTTCCAAATGTTTCAAATTAAAATTCTGTCTTAATCTTTCTGAATTCACAGTACACAATTGCAGTTCCTTAAGGTGTAAACATGCTTTTGCTGTAGAAATCAGACATCTGGTAGTGTGCTAATAATTACATTTCTATAAAGTTGTCACATTTTCATTGTGATGAGATAATGATAAGAGTTCATGGAATGTGATGCGAGATGAAGGCTCTTTGTGGTGCTACAAGTACTTGACCTTACAGTACAATAATTCATTTGCTAGACTGAACTACTCAGTACCACGGGGCAGTTTAAGAAGAAGCATTTATGACGAGCTTATCTTAAAATGGGAAGAACATTCAATGGTCTTGGGAAATGAGTTTATGCAAACCATTCAGACCCTTTGCCCTGAAACACATTTAATAATGCAGTGAGGTTTGGAGCAGCGAGTGCTGAACGATGGAGCAAAGTGGCTATACTAGTATGTCGGACATTTTTATGTACACTGACACGGATGTTTTGATTAGTAAGAAGTCAAACTACTCAGCAATCTATTCTTAGTAAAGAAATAATTTCACAGAAGAATACAGGATTTCATCTAACCAGGTTCAATGTTGATAATGAATGGATGACTTACAATTTTATTAAGATACGTACCTTCCATAAGCATTATCTGCTGTGGAAATAATCTGAACACTACATCCCGTTCTCTCTCTCTGAATTATTGAACACATTCCTGACAAAAGCACAAGGGGCATTAACACAATAACAGGTTTAAAACATCAATGCTGCACTATAATACACACAGCTGGAAGAAAATAGTAAATAAAAAGGCAATTTAGGATTAATAAAGATTGTGCTTGTAATGTCATTATGACGAACATAACATGAAACATAATTTTGCTATGGCCTAGTCTGCATCATCTCTAGTTGGCTGATAGCACACTTTTGTTTTGTTGATTTTTTTAAATTTTTTAAAATCCACATTCCAACGTCATTATTCCATTACCGTCCTTTGCTTATGGTACCTTCAATTGTGGATTCTACCGCAGTGTTTGCAAGTTTCCCTCTCAGATACCACAAGTACTTAATGTGACCTCTGTGACCCATCTTTCTTCGAATGGCTTAACTCGGTAAACTCTTCTGGGCTCTTTGCGACGAATAGACTTTCATTTATATTGTATATTTAAGTTAATAACATACAAACAAACTTAATTAAGAAGTGCAGACAAAGTTTCTCCCAGCTACAGACATATAAAGCATGCTAAAGATAGCTGTATGCGTCCACGCTTCATTATGAGCTCTCGTTTCTGTGACAACCATCACTATCCATACTTGCCACTGCCCTATAGCAAGGTGGATTATGGCGCTGTGGTGATTATAGTGTAAGACCCTCCCCAGGATAACTGTCAAATAATGAGGCAGATGATGAAGTCTTACCTTCCCTTAAGCTTCACCACACCAATCAGGTCTTTGCAGTATGTTTTCTAAGCACCCCCTGCTTGGACACATTCATGTAAATAGCCTATGTTTACTTTCATTCAGCATTCCGGTTCATGCTTCTCATCATGTTTACACATCTGGTTTAAAAATACCATCTAAATCCGCTCTTTTTTTTTTCTTTCTAAAGAAGTGTGAGTGTGTTCATATGTTAATGTAAAAAACTCTTTAGGCTCCAGCATAGCACACCCAAAACCCTTGTGATACAATTCATTCCAACCCTCACACTGGCTTTCTGTTAGTTAAATCTTGGTGTTGGTCTGTAAATCTGCAAATGGTCTTGAACCAAAACATATGGAAAACGTAGCATCCAGACGTCGCAGGCCTCTAATGGATCCATTGTATGTCCGCAGAACCAGTACCGGACAGCATTTATTATGTGCCTCACCTGTGCAACAAACTCCCTGAATAGCCAAAGTCTGCTCAAATGGTTTGATTAAGTAAGAAAACTATTCACTATTCTCCTTTTTTAAATTCCTAATATTGTAATATTTCATTACCATATTTATCAGACTATAAGTCAGTTTTTTTTCCTAGTTTGGCTGGGGTGCGATTTATACTCAGGAGTGACTTCGGTGTGAAATTATTCACACATTATATAATTTCCAATGTAATTTTCACACTAAACCACAAGAGCGCGCTAGGCCTGTGGAATAATTGGAACTGCAACTGACGATGAGTCTGACGTAAGTGACATAGAAGAGGAAGCACCCCATCTTCTCCCTCCGAAGTTAGTGGAGTTGTTTAAAAGTGACACAGAGGATGAATATTTCATTAGATTTAGTGATTTGGAGTGACATGGATGGTTTGGTAAACTCAGGCATGTTCTCAGTTTGTTGTTTGTTTCATGTAATGTTACCATACCGTACAATTATTCAACCTGTTGTTGCCTCTATTCTATTTTTCATAAATTTTATAAATTTAATAAATTTCCCCCCAAAATGCAACTTGTACTCCAGTGCGACTTACGTATATATGTATTTTTCTTCTTTATTATGCATTTTATGGTTGGTGCGACTTGTACTCTGGAGCGACTTATAGTTCAGGAAATACGGTAATATTTTGTTTCTCTTTGTATAATGCTTAATGTGTTATGGTAAGCGTTTTGAATTGTTTTGTAATGTGCAATACCAATAAACTTGCTTTGCCTTACCAGTCATGTAGGTGCTAAATGACTTAAACAGGCGGCATACTGCTGTAGATCACATGATGCTAGCAATGTAAATCATGTGATGCCCCCATAAAAATAATGCCTCTACTTTTCCAGCGTTTACAGTAAATCTTGCAGTGTTTGGTGCGTTGAATCATGTAAATAAGGGGCCATTGACCAAGGCAAAGCGCTTCTTCTCAAGTATTTTGTTTGTGACACCAGTTTAATACACACTTCTGGATTAACTCATTTCGTTCAAATCTTTTTTATGTTATTATTGATAAACAGTTATCTATGTAAAGACTGTTGCTGAACCTAACCATCATTCATATATATTACTACATATATTGCTTTATTATATATGATTATTATTTTGAAAGCCCAATGTGTTAGACAAAAAAATGAGAGCAGATTTGGAATTAGCACATAAAATTAATCTAATTGAATCTGTAATTATAAAGATACAAACAATTATATTTGTGACATATATCACATTATCTCGTGGCACATCACAGTCAAGAATCAAACTTCTTGACTCAAGATATCCTGGCTTTGTTTTCAACAGCTTTCAGTATGAAGCAAAAAAACTCAGAGGTGTGAAAGTATTTTGGTTTTCTAATGTCGAACAGTTGGTATGTTGGTGTTCTAAATTCTAACATGCAAAGATTCAGTGCCTCCTGTGTGTGTTTTTGTTGTGGAGAGTTTCCATAACAACTGTGCATCTATCTTAGGTTGAACCGCTTTAGGAAAGAAACCAAATACTCTCATCTCAATCATGTTATGTTCATTTCAAAGCTGAGGTTGAACAATTGAAGAATGTATTTTATTTACACCATGTCCCTTCTTCTCATCACACTTAACCATGTTTTTACTCTTTTCAATATACATTTATGACTCTGCAAGCAAGTTTTATGACTGCAGCAACATATTCCTAATGAACTCATCAGAGTATTGGTTTATTTGTTGTCATTGTTCTTCTTTGGCATCCTTAGATATATCTCGAGTCGCTCATTTCCATCCATCAATCGTCGTGCACATATTTCCCCCCTTATTTGTTGCTTTCCAGCTCAAGCCGTTTGTTCAGCGGGAGCAGACATCTGATCACCTCCCACACATTTCTTTTTATATAGACATTCCTTAGTGTGCGTGCATGTTTCACGTTACCACCTCCCTCTCACTTGGACACAACTCTTTCACGTGCTTTGTGCCAAACTGACTCACATCACTGAGATGTGGATTATTTTTCTATTCATGCTGTCATTGCAAATAGATGAAGTTGACTGTTCTCTAAATGGAAAAAATGTGAAAAGCGCAAGACTTAGCCAATGCCAAAATTTGAAATTGAAAGGTGCAGTCTGTGATACCCAAGCTGTTAGCAAGATTAGAATTTTGCCGCACGTCCTATTCCAACCAATGAAAGAAAAAAACTAGACAGTTGTTGAAATCAGATGGACGAGCATAACTATCACTTTATTTCATTGAGAGTGTTAACGTTTTCATGCACTTCATTTTGGTTCAGTAGTTTGTCAGCAACATCTTTCTCACGCAAACAATGAAAAACACAAAAAACATTCTTGAAGGAAGTAATAATACTTCAATCTGTTGTCTCTACTTGACTCGAATGGACAGGCCTCCCCCCAACTCTTTCCTTCCGCTCCCTATATGTTCCTTTCATGTTTGTGTTTTTCCACTCAATATTTCCCTTCTGTATGCATTCAAAGCTCATGTTTGAACATCCCATCAAATGTTTGAGCATGGTGCAAAGTATCTTTAGCGGAAAACACAAAAAGATGAAAAAAGTGTGGTTTGTCTCTCTCCAGCATCTAACTTTCTCAGTTGTCATTGGCTGCGTCACTCTACCACCTATGTGTCATACTTTCCGAAGCCTCATATAAGCAACTTTTGTTTGCTCCGTGTGACTTGAGCTGTATGTGTTCACAATTGCTTATATCGCATAGTCTCACTTCTCTGTGAATTGTCAGTTTCTTGTTAAATCAGTGGTGAGTTGTGAGTTTAGACCCGAGCCTCCAGTGGATATTTACGTCACCTCAATCATCTCTTAATATCCCCGTCATGTCACATTATAATGTACCAAAAAAACAACAACACTGTATAACACAGAAGAAGAGGCAGAGGCATTTCAGGAATTTGAGCATGAATAGCATTTATTATTTAAGTATTATCAAAGCAAAAAACACAGTTGCTGTTATCTTTCAATATATCGCTCCTAACCTCCGCACTGCAGTAAAGTAATATTCATCTACATAAAAACTTGAAATAAATAACATCATACTCACCAGAGAACCTGATGCAGAGGCAGCAGACCTCCTTTCTCTGCTCCTTCCTGTTCTACTCGTACAAAAAGGCCACAGCACCAACCCCCCCCCCAATTCCATTGGTAAATGTATTAGTTACACATTTATCGGCTGATCAATGATAGCTAGCGTTACCCTGGAGAACTGCGCCAAATCAGTTGGTACTATTCTCTAAGTCTTAAATTTCATACAGTGAGGTCAGTGGGTCTGGAAAAAAAGAGCAGCAACCTCAGGTGCCCCTCTGAAAACCAGACTAAATGAATGTGTGTGTGTTTTATTAACTTAATCAATTGAAGGACTCAGACGCTCTCAAATGCATATTAATTACTGCATCCCTTCATTCACCTTTTTATGTACTGTATTTGTTTATTTTATCTTTTGATTAATTTTTACAATTGCCCAAGCTCATTTGTCATCATAAATTAGGCCTACATGTCTGGATTCCAGCCATGCGGTCAATTAGAAAGATTGGTATTCACTTTATGGTTTACATTGTACTGATCTTTTTCTAAGCTTGATCCAAGTCATGGGTTTGTGTGAAAAGCACTTTTGTAGCATCTTTAGAGATGAATGACGCAAGCAGGGGACTGGGAACTGGTCCAGAGGGCTGAAACACATGCTGCGGCCTCTCGTCACGTTCCCTCTGTTTGTTTACTGCCCCCCCTTATTTCATTGGATGCCTCCATTTGACTGAGGGAAGACTGTTGGAGTAGGATGGCCAACGAATTTGATTTACGGGTATGTTGCTGAGAAGAAAGTAGTTGCGAGCAACCTCTCTAGTGGGAATTTAGTATGAATTTAATACCCTCCTAAAATGCACAAATTATTAGCACACATTTTTCAGTGCGTTCTCTTGTTTTGTTTTCACTTGTGAAAATGCTTCCTCAAGACTGGTGACCGTTTCAAGCAGGTCGTTTCAGGTCTTTTTTTCCACAATAATTTTTAGGGTCAAATATGTTTTTATTTTACTTTACATTGAAGTCTACTACACATGTGCTGTGACAGTGTTTTTAGTGTATTGTGATAAAATGTAAAACTGAGACCCCTGTTGTTAATCCAACTAATTTATTGTGCATTAAGGCGTCACTGGTTACATTTAAAATTTTCAGGACCTCATGCTTGGCTCACTGTGTTAAAATGACATTTGAACAATATTTGTCACTATAATTTGGGGAATATCTTCACCAGCAGTAATTTATTTTTTTGTTATGCCACAATACATCATATAGGTAACTTAAGTGTATGCAGCAATGTCTCTGTTAGACTTGAAGGAAGTCGCTGGGATTCTTGTTTCCAGGACAGCTGCAGAAAATTGTGGACAATCCAACAACATACACACCCAACGCACACAAACACGCATACTGGTTTCCTCGCCTTGACAGACTGTTCCTCTCAGCAAGTCATTGAAATAGACACTCGGTGAAGGGAGTCCTATTGATCTACCAGCAGGCAGTGAGGTAAAAGAGCTCATTAGCGCTTTAGTCACACTCCTTTGGGCTGCCTTGCCCTGTAGCGTGACTGTGCTGCATTGTGAATGTCAGACATCACTGGCTTACTAAATTTACTGAATGACATCTTGTGTTTCTGAACGCTTGCAAGTTCTAGAAAAATTTCAATCGTGAAAAGGAAAATTTACTATTTTCTTCTGATTTTCCCAAAAATTCTAAGGTCCTAATGACTTCTATTGCTTATTTTCTATGAATCCAGATATAATGACGCATAACAGGACAGTATTATAATTATTTTTAAAACTGTTTTGATCTCATTAGTAACACTAAAAGGGGGTAAAAAGAGGTGGTAATATTTTTACTCTTGTTTTAAATGAGGAGCTTTTCAAGTTACCATATGCTGCATAAACTTTGGAAGTTGAGGAGAATTTGGTTGTTTATATTAGGATGTCATGTAAAATAGTATAGCATTGGTGTCTTGGATGTTCTGTTAAATATTGATAGTAACAAAAATAATTGAATTCCTGTTGAGAAATATTCCACACATTACACTACCCACTGTCTCCCTGTGGTGTGCTTTCCCCCTTCCACGACGTGGGGGCGATTGCAATTCCATAGGCAATTCCGGCCTTGGAGAAACGTCGTCCTTGCGCCTCCTGACTATGGTTAGCTACCAAGCAAGAACGGACAACAGTACTGTACGTTTTTTTACTGTGCAGCTGTTGGTGCAATTAAAGACATCTGAGCCAAAGCCTGTATGCAATGCTAAACATGCCATGTATCGTTTGCTTTTCTATTCCCAAAACACGGAGCAAATTGTGTGAACACAGCCTAATGCTTATTGGAAACTTACTGAGAGACCCATTGAATGTCTGCTAGATAATCTTGTCAGTGAGCATACTTGGCATACTGCAACTTTGTCACTTGGGCCATGGTGTCTTTATGTCCTTGATTTTTCCTTCACAATTGTGTGGTAGCTCTCCACCTTTTAGCCTTTGTCCACTAGCATTTAGAATTCATTTAATGAGTTCCCGGAAATCACATCTATTATTTGCTTCTCAGGAAGCTCTGCAATGAGTGAAAGGAAAGCAAGAGCTAAATTGGATTGCATCCCGTTTTGGTCAAATGCCAAATGAACGCATTTGTATGCTTCAACTGTGGTTTTCTGTCTTTGTGTTTCTGTTCCTGCTGCTGATTCATTTGTGGAGTTGGATGTTTTAGACACAAAGTGAAGGGATTCCAAAGGGAACACTTTAGTTAGACCATTTTTGGCTTCTACTCTGGGAGTGAGAGCACCCACACTGAGAGGAAAGGGGCCTCTTGCTGGCATGGTCATTTTCATGTTGCTAGGCATTAGCGTACTGGACAGTTTGCTTAAGAAAAAAAAGTAGCCAAGGAAAATTCAGTACCATCCTGTTTTTTTCTCCATTATTACTTAGTTTAATGACATTCCCCTGTTAAACTGTACAGGGAGACACAAAGCATGTAATTGGCGGCCCTCAAGTACCGAACCTGGACATCCCTGGGTTAGTATATCTGCCTCACAGTTCTGAAGTTCTAGATCCTGGTCTTCCTGTATGGAATTTGCATGTTCCCTACATGTCAGCGTGTGCTTTCTTCTCTTTGTTTTTCTCCCACATTCCAAAAACATACTGGCAGATTAAATCAAGACTTTAAATTGTCCGCTAGTGTGAAATGTTGTCTATTTGTGGCCTGCATTTGGCCGGCGACCAGTTCAGCATGTACCCTGTCTCTCGACCAATGTCAGCTGGGATATGTTCTAGCACACCCGGGACACTAGTGAGGAGAAGCGGTACAGGGAATGGATGGTTGGATGTTCATCCATGTGAAGGAGTTTTACGTCCTGAACGTTACAGCGATAACTATAATTAACTCTTTTTATTTTGGTTGCCTTGGTAGCGCCACTAATTCCTTGTGACTAACAATTTGTGTTTGCGCTTGAGTGAAGACTTGAAGACGTGTGCATTAGTTTCCCTTATCTCTACACTCGTTAGCTTTACAAACCGCAGGGCCAATTTGGGACAAAGTCACAAAAGCCTAAATTGCACAGATGGCTGCTCACAGATCAACGCGTGCTCCCAAGGATAACAGTGAGCAACAGTACAGTTTAGAGCGAATTGACTAATTTTGTTTGCAGATTTCAATCAGCAGCAGAAACCAGATGAATACTTTCTCATTATTCTGATGTTTGAGCGCAAACATTTAGTGTTTCATACACACGAGCCTCATAAAATGCCTAATCTACATCATTATTTTTTTGCTCCTTCATATCAAATCAGCACCAATATGTACTATGGATCTGTTCACATTTTAAAACATGTACTCCGAAGTGGCAAAAAAAGGAAGCAAGCGGTAGGCCTAACAGATTTTGTGGAGGCTGTAAAAGTCACAGAGCTCTGTGTAGGCGATTTGAATTGACACACAAAGCTATTTTGGACTTTGATGAGTACAAAACAATTCAAAATAGATCTTTCCGATGGTGGGGGTTAGAAAGTCACCATCAAAAGAATTGGTAAGAATGCCTCAATACAAAACCAACATGCCGTGCTGGCATTTTATATTGATGCTGATACCATTTCTCATCTCACCAGCTTCACACATGGTTTAACTATTGACCACTTTCCATATTAAAGGTTTTTGGAGCTTGGCATCTTGAAAGATGCTGAGGCTGGTTTCGGATGTACTTTGTTGTGCTGAGAAAGTAACACAGGCCCTGTGGACAGACAGCGTGAAGAGCCATTCAGAAGAACATCACATCAGCAGTGTGCACTACAAAGGCTGTTGATGTCAGCCTTGGGTGAGATTGAAGGAACAGAGCATGTATAGTCAGCGGAGGGTTGTGCAGGTGACAGAGAAACATTTATGACCAGTACCTTACCTTTACATACTCTATTCCTTCGTCCAACGTACACAACAAAACAATCTCCTCTCTTGTCTTGTGATGCCTGTTTTGGAACTCCAGATGGCATCGGGCACACTAAAAATAGTTCAATCCCCGCTGAAGTCAATAAAGACAATAGAGCCACAGTGAAGTCAGTCATACTGTAGTTGGTTTTGGTGTAAACATCTGTCAGACTGCAAGCACAGCAACTACTGCTTACAGCGGCATCGGTCCGGCCCACCCATGATCTATAATGGTGCGGTCTGACCGAACGCAAGCTTTCTCTTTACTGGTAGACAGCTGCTTCCACAACAAGCGGTTACAAAAGAAGGGGCGAGCACTCTACAAAGAAGAAAACATCTTTGTTTTCCTTGCTCAACGACTTGAACAAAATGCAACAATTGGTGACCCTGACGTGATTTGAACACGCAAACGTCTGATGATCACAAAACTGATGTGTGGCATTGTTACAAAAAAATGAAGCTAAATTGGTTATCAGATTGGAAGAATTGACTGCTGTTCTTGTGTCTTTGTGCGTGACGTCTGTAAAATTTTAATGTCAGTCTGTTGTCGTCCTTCTGTCAACAAGTCCTAGGCTACATTGTTAGAACTAGAAGTCAGAATGGCACCCCAAATCCCAATTCACTATTCATCTTGACATTGGTGAATGAGTTCCAAATTGATTTGTATCTTTTGCACTCTTCCCCTCAAGATACGTTTCCACAGATATGGAAAATCCAAATGCTAAATGGAGTGCACTTATATAGTGCTTATAGCATTCCCAAAGCACTTAACAAAGCCTCTCATTCATTTACTTAAAAGCTATTGAACTGGAAAGTACAGCGGCAGCCACTGGCGTACTGAAGGCTGGTCGCTGCTGCTTTAACTACTTTGCAATTTTACCAAAGGTAGAATCTGGATCGGTTACTGCGTCTATTGGTGCTGTACAACTTAGTTAGTCTTCTGGGCAAACTCCCTTCGTTTGTTGCTGTGTGATTTGATGCTGATTAGCTGGCCAATTACATAGTGTACATGCTCACCCACTTCCAAGCATATCTGCACAAGTATTACCTCCACAAGACGCATCTGCCGACCCCCCCCCCATTCCAACATCACACATATTGAGCTTCTCACTCAAAAGACCGCACATGCGACAATATGACTTGCTTTGTTCTGATAAGAGTAGGAAATGTATTATTTGATATTTGCTCTTCCACTTCCACTCAAATAAATATTTGAATTACCATCGATTTGTGCACAGCCCTATAGTTAGAACACTATAGATTTGTATTGCTTTGAAAATTTGAGAACCATTTGTTGATGGCACATTATTTATTCATTCTAAAAATGTTGTGTATTCTGATAGTAGTTTTATTTGTGGTCTAGACCTCGGCCTTAAGACCTTTTCCCAGAGCTGGATTGTGCTTTAAAGGTGAACATACATTTTGAACAGTGTTGAACTATAAAAAGACCCAAAAGTAACTAAGGGATGAAAGAGGAGGCAACACAGACACACACACACACACACACACACACACACATACACACACACACACGCACACTCCCAGTGGGCATTCCCATCAAAGCTGCCTTCACTCAACGTGACCTTTTCATTTGCGTTGCGTTTACTCACCAAGGCCCTCCCTAGTCATTTACCCACATGATTAGCCACTGCGAGCACACAACAAATGAGGCCACTCATGAAAGAAAAAAAATGATTGAAGGGTCGTTTCCCGAAAAATATATACTAGCTCACCGGTACATCATATCTAATAGTGAAACAGATGGTGTCTTCAAAAACTATTGAACGCAATGTGCCAGATCACAAACAGTGTCTAGACACAAAATGTAGAAGCACAAAATTGGATCCGTGAAAAGGCATCTTGGAGTGCACAAATGTCTCAAGATGTGACACCTTAATGGCACAAATTGCTGTGTGCAATGTCTTATGTAGCAAGGTCGAATGGAATGTCCTAATTTTATACAGTGCAAACCATATACATATATGCATACTTCCGTAGACTGTGTATATTTTGTTGAACAATTCCATATTTTACTATTTATGCGTGAATTTCTTGTCATTCTTATTTTGTATCATTGGAACAATAACAGAGTGGCCATTTTTATTCCACCGAGTATGTTATTTGACAGTCTGGTGGTCACAGTGACAATGGCAAAGTATGAGACAAGTTGAATGTTCGAGAACAGCTTGTGAGTATGACAAGTAGATGAAAGGAAAATGGGAGAAGGCGAAAGGAAAAAGGATACGTTTGGGAAATTTGTGATGGACAGAAAAATTGGCTGAGCCAAGGGAGGAAAAAGGTATTTGAAACAAAAACGACATTGTTGAAAGTGTCAAAAAGGGTGTTTAGGTGCAATTTTCCTATCTCCTCTCTCACAGTAGTCTGGTTGACTGCCCTCCCTATAAATTCAAAGCTTGTGAAGGTCAGTTTGCCTATCTGCGTATTGTTTTCCACAGAAAATGCTATGCATACATCGACGTACGAGTGGTCCAGGTGCGAAATACTCCACCAAGCCTTAAAATTATGATTATCCTGTAGTTTTTGCGTTTTTGGTGAGCTTGTCAGAAAGCCATCACTTCAAAATAGAATTTTTCTCTTCATTATTGTATGCCCTCTTCATACTGTTTCATTTTCTACCCCATCACATCTGTCATTTATTCTGTGTTCTTTCATCCATCCTCTCCTTGCGTGCTTTTTTCTAGCTGGGACATCACCACCTACCTTCTCTGTTGCTATCCATTTTTTAGGTATCTGTTCCTCCTCTGCTTTTCCCTGACATAAAAAATGAAGCCCCTTCATAAATTTGGTATATACAAGTCTCAAAGTACGAAAGTTTTTCTTTTTCTTTTTAACTCTAACTTTCCCACTTATAATTATGACTTCATCAGAGCCAACTTCCTGCCACGGCACGGACTTTGTTTGCCCCTTCAGCACGGGTGCAACTAGATTTTATGGACAGGTGGGCACGATGCCAGCGGTGGTGCCAAGGAATTTTTTTTTTTTTTTTTTTTTTACTGTACTGGAATAAAAAGTGTAATTGCACATCCACTACAGTAGGTGGCATTGGCACTTTTATTGTCGGAGTGTGAGCAGGGTGTATTAGGTTTTTTATGCCCCCCTTAAATAAGCCTAACAATGCCACTATCCTAAAATAACACTCCAGTTAAAATGTAATTATCTCTATGGAAACTTGGAGAGCTTTACATTTACTCGATCAGTCCATTGATTCGCATTTCAGACCGATTGGCATTGTTCTACTCATTTGTTCTCGACAAGCCCTGTTTGTAAAACGTGTTATTGATTTGGCCCGAGATCTCTGTTCTTGAATCAAAAGATTTATTGCATAATCTTATATCTTATCCATACGTACTATGCATACTATTAGCTGGGTGTTTCTGTGATTTGTGAACCCGATTCTGGTATCTTGCTGAAGGAAGGTCTCACACATCTTTTCCTTTCCGTGGGCATGAATTAATTGTTCAGACTGCACACTATGTGAATCCTTAATGTATATAGTCAATGACATTGCGGGGACTGAAAATGGTAGAGGAGACATTCAAGGGAAAGCGAGAAAACCTATGAATGCATACACCAACGTGCACTCACAGACATCTTGTCACACTTTTCCCTTGTTGTGTAAGCAGGCCGCAGCAGGTGTGTGCGGTTTCTTTATATCACAACGCGCGACTGCAACCTTCATGTCAAGATCAGTAACTAATTGGGTTTTAGAAAGCTGGATCTCTGTTATTACAAGCCATTGTTCAATCTTAGTTTATCTGCAGCAGGAGGTGGAGGCATTGCAAGTGCACACACAGCAGATGCCACAGATTGCTTGATGTTATCATGCTCAGATGGCTTGCACCAATAACTTTCAATTGCATTTATCACTACCAAGTACTCATGCGCAATCTTTGCGGTCGTGTTTTACCCTTTCTTTCTGCTTTACCCTTCTGTCATGTATGCTCCTACTAATTACACTCCTTGTACCCCTATTGACTCGCGGGCTTACAGCTGAAGAATAATCTTATCTAGAGAGAGCAGCCCAATGCACAGTCACTTGCCCAGTTGATTAAATGTGCGCAGAAAGTGTGTGTGTGTGTGTCTTTGTGTGTGTGCCGTTGCAGGTAATGAAAGTGCAAAGCGATGGGGGTCCATCACAGTGCCAACAGCCGTATGGGATTATTTAAGTATGTGATTAATGATTGTGGGAAAGGCTGCAAAGCCAAATAATTGAGTTAAATTGAAATGATTTATTATTGAAAATTATTCACACCCCAGAAATGTGGAACTGCATTTTTTAAGAGGTGAGAATTGTTTCATAACCTCCAAAGGACATTATTGATATAGTTTTGCCAACAACAATAATAGCACAAGATAGATTATGCATCACTGCTTTCGACCACATAATCATTTGTCACATTTATCTTTTTTAATCATTGTCTTTTACCTGCCTAATGGCAGAGTATGTATTGTAGGAATAGCCTCACCCTCCACTCACACTTTGACAGGTTTTAATCATGCGACCACATCGGTTGTTTACAGGCCACCCACACACTAAAACCAAAAGAAAGCACTGAGCTCATATATGGCAACAATGAACCCATTTTTTTTTTTTTTTTTTTTGCTGTTACTGCTATTGTTGTTGCAATCCTCCACACAGAAATGGTGCAATTAAAACCACACAAGGAAGCTGCCAGCTCTCGTTACAATCAGTGTTTCAAATTTCAGATTTAGTGACCATCGGCAAAATGATCTCAGATGAACAGCGGCTCTGCTCCCTCCCGCATGGCACCCATGTTGCAAGCCCAGTATGGTGATTAGCAAAGCCATTAGTGTGCTTACTGCCTCACAATGACATTCAAGTAGGGAGGGATGTTGCTGCTGCTGTTTAAGTGGAGGTTAATTATACACCCACTGATACCGAAGGGACACCTTTAATGTGTGTTTTTCTTTTTTGCAGTTTGAATCGCATTACAGGTGAATGGTCTCCAGCATTCGTTGGTCAAAATGATTGAGAATGACTACAGACTTGTTCGTTCTTTGTTGTGTAACAGAGTTCTAGCCGATGTGTTATTTCATAACAGCGTATCTAATTTGAAAATTATCAACATTTTCCTGAAATTTCCGATGGCTACCATGCCCATACTTTCACATCACCTTTGACAAGATTGAAGTATGCTGACTTCCAGGATAAAAAAAAAAAAATGCTTAGTGGACTACTGACACAATGGTTTGATGTTAACTTGACTAACCCATTCTGCGTAACTGGTTATACTGAATTACTATGTCATTTCATTATTGTAAGGCAAAACTACTGCATGATGTAGCTAAAGCAATATGACCGGGCCTTCTGGCGCTCTTTAGTGTTTTATCAATATATCCGTGCTGTGGTGTAACAATAACAATCCACTGGATTGAAGGACAATAAAAAAATCTGAGTGGCTTGTCAGACAAATAAGTCCAAGGAAGGCACTGACCTCTTTGTTTTGTTTTTTACTGCCACATGACTATCCTGTGACGTTCCCAGAGAAGAACAAGCCAATAATACTTCATTATTGAATCATTCCCGCGAGTGATTACCTGTTTTACTTGAATGTCTGTAAACGAAATAACTGTTCAACCAATTTATACAAGGACCCGTTTGCACATTTGTTGCCAAGCACGCTGTTGAAATAATCACGTCGGCCATCCTTGCAATTTTTAGGTGATGACGCTGATCTCATGCTATTTTTGTTTTGCCAACCCTGCCCTTTGTCCTCACCCTCAGTTCACCCTCTGCATCAGTGTCCTTGAATCCCTCATTTCTTCTGCGGTGTGAAAAAGCCAGAGTTATAATCAACTACATTATTCACATGTGCTCTGAGGTTGTCGGGGTCTTTCATGCCACAGCTGCTTTTAGAAACAGCTTCATTGCATTTGCAGCATCACAAGAGTGATGATGCCTTATTAAAGTAGCCAATGTGACAGATTGCCTTCAGGAGAAGAATCATGGCAGAATCTAGTTTAGATAGATTGATAAGGCCATTTGAGACACTAACCTCTGCCCCATTTTATTCAACTCTTGACTCAACTACGGCTACTGTGCTTTGATAATGGGGTACTTGGAATGCTTAGTATTTTTTTTAAGTGGATCTTTGTCTAACAGGTTTGAAAACTGCTCTAGAAATTTCTGAATGACATCTGGAAATGTCATGATATGTTGCGATGTATTAAACAAGTAGTATTTTGGTACAGCTACTCTACAGCAATCCTCAATTAATAGCTCGACAGCGCTGACTGTCGAATCAGTCAGTAAAATCAAGACAGGCTTTGCTTGCTTATTTCTAACTACAACGCAAGTACAGGAAATGCATTTAGTCACGCTGTTGGGCTGTAAGGGTTTCACACCTTGTCGTTTAAAAGTTCTGTAGATGGTGATTGATACATTTCACATTGCACTACTCGATTACACTGCATAGGCTAAAGCTCGACCTTTAGTTGAGCACATGGCAGGTTCAAGATACATTCAAACAGATTTGGAGAGCAGCCACAAAATGAACTGGAGCTGTGCAGTGACTTGAACAACACCTGACACAGCAGCCACTCTTAAATGTAACATGAAGGTGACCCAAAATGTAAGACGTCACTGCAACTCACATCTAAAGACTACACACGAAAAATGGTCTCTTCATAATCTAATGCAAACTAATGCTTCAAACATTTTTCCCTATCACAATTAATATTGTGATTGTAGCATTGCATTACAACCCAAGTTATCTTTTTCAGGTTTTGCATTTAATCTCATCAATCTTAAAATGGTGAAATTATTATTTAATGAGTTAGGGACTTGTCTACTTGGATAAAGCTGCAGCAAATGCTTGCGTAAGCTGCAATTTTTGCTTGCTTCTGCAATCTTTCTCAACATCAGCTGATGACCTGCTGGACTTGTAGGCATTTGTTGTATTGATCTTTGCCAGAAACTGAAATCTATGACTCGAGTCATGCGCAACAGAGGCCGGGTGCTGAGTTGGCACATATTTAAATGTATTTGAGATGATTGTGTGGTCTTTCCCCTCTGACAGGTATAAAGGGCACAGAGAAAGAGAGCAGCAACGGTAGTGTAGTGGGTTTAAATTTCCCTTCACTGGCCTCCAGTCCCTGCTGCTTTAAAGCTTGTGAAAGAAAACAAATCAATCCATCCATATTCTAAAACCGTTTCTCCTCATTTGGGTCGCGGTTTCCAGTTGACAAGAAGAACGTGCAAATTCCACACAGAGATGTTCCAACAGAGATCAAATTTTAACAGTATTATACCAGATACAATTCAAACATTTGATTATCAATTGTATCAAATGTGGATCAACATTAATAGTCTTTCTTTATGCAGGGACAGTCTTTTGTATTCACACTGTGATGGACGGATGGGAATGGTTCTATGGGCGGGGGTTCGTGCTCAATTTCTTTGTAGCAGCTTCAGACACCGAGCAAGTGTCCCATCTGGTGTATCAGATGCTGCTGTGCTTGCTGTCGTTCCTCAGCATCTCTGCAGGCTCTTGATCTACCCATGACTTGTAATACCAGTGCCTTGTTTTGGCTGACAGCAGCCCGCCAGCCCCTGGCCATCAAACAACACTTCTCTGCTGTCCCATCTGTTCCGGACTAACACCTACTAATGCACCTTGCAAGCTTTCAAGGTTATTTATTATTCTTTCTCTATTTTGCAGTACCGCATTGGGCAGCTTTACATGATCAGCAAACACAGCCATGAGCAGAGCGACCGAGGGGAAGGTGTGGAAGTTGTCCAGAACGAACCTTTTGAGGATCCCTTGCATGGGCAGGGACAGTTCACAGAAAAACGGGTCTACCTCAACAGGTCTGTCACTTATACCTCTCATATACTCTAACCGACTGAAATCTGATGTGTTGTCGTTGTTGTGTAGAAGACAATGACAGTGTGTTTTTATCGTTGCTTATTTACTCTTCAGAATATTCGCTTTCAATATTAACGCCGTCTTCTTTCCCATCACCCACTCTAATATACTGTACGCTTTCAATTAACGCCTTCATTTTTCCTCAGTGTAGTAACGCCTCGATCTCACTTGAGAGGCAAACGTGTTTGCGCATTATGAAATGACTGTAACTGTTTCGCTAGTTGTCACTCTGATACTAACCAAAGAAATTACACACCTTCATGAATAGAGTTTACAAATTAACAAATTAGGAATCCCCACTCCTCTACAAAGTGTCATATTTTGCTTAGTCCTGCAAACAAGCGAATCTCCCTTTGCACAGGTATTCACAGAGGCTAGCTATAAATAGAACGAACCATTTTGTGATAGTTTAATCTGTGAAATTTAACATGCATCAGTTATCAGTTGCAATCAGTTAACTCGAGTATGATGTAAAAGGAAAGAACAATGGCAGGGTGGGCAAAACGTGGTGGACAAAGTTGTTGCAGGAGACTCATTGGAACCCAATCACTTGTGTCAGCATTCACCTTGCAGGGGTGGATCATTGCTGACTAAGCACACAGCTGCCCTGCAGGAGCAAAGTAAAAAGCCCAAGTTGTTTCCATTCATGTCCTGCCATTCGATATCATGGTGAATGGAAATTGCTTCCAAAAAAATCAAAACACAACACACTTATATATGCTTTGTAAATTATGACTTTTTTTTTTTTTTTAAATGATGGTGATTAACAATTTCCAAACCTTTGATTTGGTGAAATAGTTTTTTGGAGCATTCATTTCTCATGTCCAGCATTTTAGAGTTTGGTTTTTTCAAAAAATGGCCAACTGCTCACACCACTTGTAAGCATGGCCACACAGTTCCTGGCAGACATTTAAGAGTAAAGCCAGGAATGAAAGAAATCAACAGATGAAAGTGTGGGTGGAGTGTCTGTCGCTAGGACAGAGATGAACAGAGAAATAATCAATGCATACACTACATTTTATGCATTCATTTTATATTACTTTTGATTCACAGTCGGTGTCCTTGTCAGTTAGAGAAAGTGCAGATGGAAGGAGACTGCATTTGATACATTATGTTCATTGTGTAGCCCACTTAAGATCTGGATTTCAACATTGTTCTAATCTGACATTGAACTATTTAAGAAATCTTGAGTGTATTTAAAAATATCTCTTCAGTGTATTCACGCTACATAATTACACTTAATAATATTGCCGTTCATTTTTTTGCATGATGTTTTTGGAAGACCCTAAACTCTGTGCAGAGAAGACTGTGGAGAATACTTCTGTGTATGTTATGTCTTAGCAGTTTCGAAAGTCACACTTCTTTTTTGCTTCCACTAATCTGTACTGTGAGCAAGTAGAACAAGATGACTTCTTTGATTACAGAATCCATTTGAGCCTGTTTCAGCAAGCACCTCATCGTTTTCTGTCTCTGCAGTAAACTTCCCAGCTGGGCTCGGGCAGTCGTTCCTAAAATCTTCTACGTGACCGAGAAGGCGTGGAACTATTACCCTTATACAGTCACAGGTAAGCATGTTACAGCAGTTAGCATCAACTGTAATTTTACTTTTATTGTATTGAAGGTGACATAATACAACCTTAGGTTTCTGCTTACATGAAGGGACATGTGGGAAAAGTGCAAAACTCAGCTCCAAGTACATCTTAGTTGCAGGTTATTCAAACTATGACAGCAAACAATAAGTGAAGTTGGACCTCACACCCCCAAAATAGTTTTTCTATTCTGTGATGAGTCAATTTGGCCATCAGGGCGAGAGACAGGGCACACCAGAAACTGGTTGCCAGTCAACTGCAAGGCGCATATAGAGAAACAACCATTTGTACTCTCATTGCAATTAGTCAAGCTAAGATGCATTTTGGAAATGTGGGAGGAAGCAGGCCTACCTGAGGATAACCCACACAAGCACATTTAAACTCCACTGGACAAACCCACACCAATAGAAACAGAACCTCCTTGTTGACTTTATTAAGAGTTTATCAAGACACACAACTTATACAGTGCACCCCTCAGTGCTACTATAAAGCTACGTGCTGCCAACCCAAGTACCTGCACGCAAGGATATTTGATGCCCCATAAGAGAAAAGCTGTAGAACAGACAGTGCATGCTGCCTGGCATGCTGACATTTAACGACTAGATTGATGGTGACTCAGCCATCTCACCGTAAGTCACACTTGTGCAGCCTCTCTTCCTCACTTGGCCAAAAGAGTGAAAACATCAACATGTTCCCAACATGAGAATGTATTCGGCAGATTGTTCATTCATCAATGTTATTATATAAATGTGTTCATATTTTAAGGTATTTAAGAAGTTGTCAGCAATTAATTTTGTTTTTGTGCTTTTCCTGACATGACACGGACGGTTGGTTGTGTATCCTTCACCCTGTAGAATACACAGTAAGTATATTTCCTACCATTTGTGGATATACAGTATATCAAACACAACAACTGCATATGTTCAATTCAAATCTTATATTTTTTCCGCGACACAACCAACAATAGTAACAATGGTGCTATTTTATGTGCATACAGTACTGTTGTCCTTTGAGAAGATTGACTCATTAGTTTCTAACATTTACAATCAAATTACTTTGCAGTGATTCCATGCTGGGAAAAAAAGGAATTTACCGTATTTTCTGCACTGTAAGGCGCACCGGATTATAAGGCGTACCATCAATGAATGGCCCATTTTAAAACTTTGTCCATATATAAGGCGCACCGGATTATAAGGTGCACCTTCAAGGAATGGCCCATTTTAAAACTTTGTCCATATATAAGTCCATATATTTGAACACGCCTGCCATAGTGGCTCAATATTGGTCCATATATAAGGCGCACCGGATTATAAGGCGCGCTGTCGGTTTTTGAGAAAATTTGAGGTTTTTAGGTGCGTCTTATAGTGCGGAAAATACGGTACCCTAAAAAATAATATGATGCATGGTTGCCATAATGACACTGACAATGTGACACGTGACCTGTGATGAATTTAGTGTTGAAGATTCACTGTATAATTTTGGTCTGCACTTTGCTTCTGGATGTCTATTATGTAGATAATAAATGTCAACATCATGAGCCACACTTTAATGGGATGGAAAAGAAGGCAGTGACAGAATGCTTGATATTTCTTTTAGTGTGGGAGGAATTTGCCATACATGTGTCAGTGTTGACATGTGAAGGCTGAATTCACTTTGTCAAGTGGCTCTGTGCCTAAATGCTATCAAGTTTAAGATTACAGCATCTTTGGCAGCGTTTCTTCTCACCACTCCAATGAAGTTTCAAAGCAGCATTTAGCTTACGAGTCACTTTTATGTTGCGATTCATAAACTGGGGTTGAATTGTAATACATCAATGTGAATTATAGAGCAGAGAAAAAAATAAGCTGACTTGCACATGCTGAAATAAAGTATGTGTTGCTCTTTTTTTTTTCCAGTGCTCATTCCTTCCCAAGTTCTCCATTCACATAGAGACGAAATACGAGGACAACAAAGGTAGCAATGACAACGTAAGTGCACTCTGAATTTAAAGGAGAGAACAATGAGATTGTCAAAGATTTGGCACGGCATGAGCCATTTGGAATATTGAAGATCACTTTGCATAAGATTTGAGGCTGCCAAAGAAATTGCTCAACTTGTTGGCCTGCTCACCATCTTTTTAATTGTATGGTCATGCAATTGTATCTCTAAAATTGAATTATTTATAACTGTAATATTTGTTATTAATTTAGTTTCTTTTCTGGAAAAAAAACAAAAATATTATTTTATAAAATTCTCTCAACCGTCGTCGACACACCCTCATGTTTTTGGCTTCAGTTCTTAAACACCCCAACTTGCCATCTGTTCATCCCTATTCAACCATGCATGTCACATATCACCCCCTTTATGCCAGCAGTGCTTAACCACATTGTCAATGACACCCTGGAAGGCTAAGATAAAAACAGTATAGAAAGAACATTTTTACATCCGTCATGGCGACAAAGTGCCGACCCAACAGGAAGCGACACAGCTGCTCTTAAAGATATCAAGCTCGATTAGCCATGAAAGTTGAGGAAAAACAAATGCTTGACACATTGACTGGATGCCATTCATGTCTACCAGCACGAAATGTCATAGGAAAAAAGGTTTCCTAAAATACATTTTCAACATAGTTGTGATATGGTATGAGAGCAAAGTTTATCAAAGGAAAAGGTGAATTTAAAATAAACGATTAACACAATTGTTTCTTGCAATTTATTTTGTGGAGCTCAAGCTACAGCTAGCTCATGGACCCTTGGTGCTTAGTTACCCAATTTGAGAACCATGTGGTATCGGTTTATGTTCAAGCCCAGGTGAAGTGACCTTGGCTAAAGTGTACAACCTTCAACGAAAACACCACATTGTACAAACGTGTCCTTCACCCTAACATCTGTCATACATGCACTTCGACACGACTGCATGACTTACTATCTCTTGTGTGTATAAAAATGTAAAAGTCAACTGTAATCTCCCCCTCGAGGGATACTGAAGGATTAAATGCTGTTCCTCAAAAGATTAAGATGATGAGCGCTATAATGTTGACGCTATTCCTAAAATGTAGTGATGACTCAAATAGACACAAATGTTTCCTCTTCTTTCCAATGTATATTTCATATAGTGGAACCTTAAAAATTTGGCTCATTGGGTGTAGCTTGTTTCTGATCAGAACCTTTAAATTGCCAGGGCCCCATGACTGACAAGGGGACCAGCCTACATTTGCAATTTGCAGCATTGACAGAGAGGAGCCTAAGTGAGAGATTTTACTCCCTCTCACACACGCGCATGCACACTATTCAGCTGTTTTATAGCGACAGAAAGCCATTTGGTGGCTATTGGGCAGTGGTATGCTAATAACATACTGATGAAGAGCAGGGCTCATGAATGAATAATTTATAGGAGGACACTTGGCTTTACACTGAATCTTTAAGCGGTTTTATTGTTGTGACCCATCAGTGTATGACACTGTCATCGAAACGCTTGGCGCATTGTGAAGAAATAAAAACATGAGCATAGTTCCCCCTACTGGGTTTGTAGAGTGTTACACAATGGTCACAAACTCCATCCTTAGTCCTTCAAATAGTTGTTTTGTCAGCATATTCCCTTTTGTCAACCAAAGTGTTTGTTTTACCAGATCTTTGACTCTGAGTTGAAGGACCAGGAGAGGGAGGTGTGTTTTGTCGACATCGCTTATGATGACATTCCTGACCGCTACTATAAGGAATCAGAGGTGAGCTGGGCGTCTATCGGCAAATGATGCTTTATCACTTCAAGCACTTTTTCTGTCTCTGATGAGCTAATTTTATTCATACTTTCAATTACGTGTGGATTTCCCAAAAAATAATAATTGAAATTAGTTTCGAATCATACAATGAAAATAATAGAAGTTGAAAAACTTAGACAACAGGACATATTGTAGTAAAAAACAACAACATTAAAACACTTTGTAATCATATGTTAGACTTTAAGCTCTCCTTTGTCGCCGTCATAACACAAGTTTATTCTTCTGCGCGTGTTCATAATGCACCAATGCAGGACTTGCGATACTTCAAGTCAGAGAAGACATCGCGGGGCGTGCTTCAGGAAGGATGGAGGGACACGCAGCATCCCATCATGTGCTCGTACAAACTGGTCACAGTCAAGTTTGAGGTGTGGGGTCTGCAGACACGTGTGGAACAGTTTGTTCACAAGGTCAGAAACAAAAGTTTTGTCGAATTTGGTTCAGAAATAATTTTGCTAACAAAGGAGTCGGTATGAAAAAAAAAGGCAGCTCAACTGTTTCTGTGTTGCAGTTGATTCGTGATGTCTTGCTGCTTGGACATAGGCAGGCCTTTGCTTGGGTGGATGAATGGATTGGTGGGTCAATCGTTCTTCAGGTTACACAATGTAGTCTTTAAATTCCATGCACACAATATAAACCAAATAATTGGAATTATTGAATTATCATACTATAATACTAAAGCCAGTCTTCACATGCACTTGATTATTATGGGTTCTTCCCTGAATCAGCATAATGTGTCCCACTGGATATTATCTGTATTTTCTCATGCGTTCCAATACACAAGTGGATGAATTCACAATTATAACGTACTTGCTCATTCTCAGCATTGCCCTCGAGCAGTTCCTCTCGTATGGAAGGAATTAATGCCATTTGGGGGGAATTGTACTTATTTTGGGTGTATTTGTCCCAATACTTTTTCCCCTAGTGTATGAGAATAGGCATTTACTGAAATTTAAACCTTTAACTGTGAATTTTCCAGAACTGTTACTGTTTATTATCGTGCATGTACTTTCACCTTACCTGCACTCCAACAAGTTAACTGTGCAACTGCCAGTCCTGCAACTCCCTAACTGCATCCATCCTTTTGGAATGACTCTTAACGCTTTAGTCTGCAGTGCTTGTGCAATCTCCACTCACCTTGTTTTCTCTTCCGTTGATCTCAACGTATGGATTTCTTTTGGATGGAGAATTACCAAACCCATCCCAGCTTTCATCTTGGACCTCTGGATTTTATGCTTTGTCTGCATCTTGAAAATCTTCTGTCTGACTCTTCTACTTGGGATGATTGTCCTTTTACATGCTATTCCTCTAGTTAAGCTTCCTGCTCAACCTGTTTGCATTTTTGCCACTTTCATCACCTTCTCCCCTCTACCTGAACCGGAGTGCCTTTTCAGAGAAGTTACCAGATTTGCCCCCTCCCTCCTTCTTCCAGATATGACTTGGGATGACGTCAGGAATTACGAGAGAAACATGTATGAGAAAACCAACATTAAAGTTTGCCATGAACAGGCAGAGCATTCCACAACAAATCCATCTTCACAGGATGCCATACAGATCCATGAGAAAGCAAGTGTATGTGACTTTTTCATTATTTTTTTTCCCCTCCAATATGAACCTTTGATATTTGATGACCTTTGATGACCTCCAATTTTTTTTATTCATACAAAGTTGTTTTCTGCTTGAGAACATCTTCAGAGATCTAGAAAGAGGCGACACAAAATACAATGAGATTATACAAAAACAACAAAATAGTACTATGCGTTTGTCCTCTGCCTCTTTCACTCATCTTAATAATAATGTAGTTTTCACCAAACACCTCATTGTTGTCATTTAATGTCTCCTCAACCCAGACATGACAATGGATGAGGTGAGAGAATTTGAGCGAACAATCCAGGAGGCCACCAACCAGAAGATTGGGATGTTCCCCCCGTCGATCTCCATCAGCGAGACCCCCCTATCCTCCTGTTCCCTCACTGGTCCCGCCAGCGCTCCCTCCACTCCCCTGTGCACCGATGCACCCGATTCGCTCTCGGTCTCCAAGGACAGGCCCCGCAAAAAGTCAGCTCCAGAAACCCTGACACTTCCCGAGCCGTCTCCGAGCGGTGTGCAGCAGGGATCTGCTACTGGCCCACTTCCTTCTTTGAATCACCTTCAATCTTCAACATCGCCTTCCTCCAGCGCCGATCCTACTGAGATGGGAGAGCAGTAGATGGACCTTTCTGAATGTCTTCCCCATACTTTTGATCTGTCCCCCCCCAGAATCCCAAATATTCACTCTTTTGGCATTCTCAGATATGTTTGCACGACAATGATTGTTTTTTTTTTTGTGCGTTTTTTCGAAAGTTTGGACAACAAATCAATTCCCCTTTTACACTGAGATACTATCATAGCCACCCTGAATGGTTTGACCTTCACTTCTGCTTCAGAGCATTCATCTTTAATTTTGTTGTGTAGCGATCCTTTGAATTTGCCATTTCCCTTGTTTTCCTTAGTTGGTGAAGAAAAAAAAGTAGATGCCTTATACTAGCGCCGCAGAGCCACCAGTTTCCCTTTGTATTTAGTCACAACACAAACTGCAAGTTCACATTAAAAAGGTTGCAGTTATGTTCTTAGGGGCCTAGAGTATTTCCTAAAGTACACACAGCATTACAAGATCAGTGTTCATACCTCAGGTCTCCCCTCCTCGACTTACAGATGTCACTGTAGACTTACTCTACTTATTTGTTGCCAAACAGCCACTTTTTATATTACAACACAGCCTATACCTTGTAATGCTGAACCCACGGACTGTTTACAATC